>NC_139344.1:158222268-158780211 GCF_055883805.1 Amblyomma maculatum | reverse complement strand
TTTTGCTGTAGTTTCCTCTCTCCACGAGACGAAGAGCGAGGAAATGCCTTACGACCTTCCATGCAGGCGGGGACATCTCTCCAAGTAAATTTTTGTCTTCTTAATTCCACAGCTACGCTGTGCAATTCATTCAGTTATCTCCTCTAGCGAATGCGAAGTTTTGAGTCCTCGAAGCAGGATCGCTTATGGGGATAGAAAGATTGACGTATGTGTTCTTCCTTCATAAACGCGAAGTGATGACATATATCTGTTTGTTGAGGCCGACTTGGCACCGCGACGGCTGCTGCGGCACCGCAAGTTACAGAGGTGCGAGATACGAGCGGTACGAGATACCTAAAAAAAAACAAAAAGCCGACAATCATCCCGTTACCGTTTTAACACGAGTTTTGCGAAAAAGCGCACCGTCACTTTTTCATTCCAGTTCTTTTTTTTTTTTTTTGCCCCGTTTGTTGGAGCGCGACTGCGGCCAGAACGCGGCCGGAGGAGGAGAGAAAGAACCGAGCGCGCGCGCGCAAACGCGTGCTGGAAAGCAGCGCAGAGCAGACGACAGCATGCAGACGACGAGGCCGCTCTGCGCGGAGGTTTTGACGGGGTCTCCATGGAGGGCGCTGACGCACAGAGCGGCGCAGCGCCCCCTGGGCAAGGTTTTCTCCCCTATATCTTCGTCCACGCAGGTTAGTTCACCGGCCTGTTCCGAAAATCAACCATTTTGCTCGCTGTCGTTGCTGCCACCCATACCTTTGGGCTAGCTCGCCAGCATACTCGCCTGTTCTCACGGTACACTTTTTTTTTCTGGATGCTTGCCTGTGTGTCACGCGAAGGCCTATGAAATGCCTACTAACGTCGAGCTTGCTAAACGATCGTGGAGGAAGTTGAGTCAAAACTTGAAAACGTGGGTGACCAACTTACAGAAGACATCTTTGGCAAGATCTTATTGAAAATGCAAGCTTCAGGACTCGATGCTGTAGAGCTTAAAAAGCAAGTGGATGGCCTTGAGTCCAGCGTTAAATTCTTAAGCAGCATGGTTGAGAAACTGCGCGAGGAGAAAAACGCGTTAGCAGCAGACAACACTGCGCTAGCGGCGGAAAACCAAGAATTAAAAGCGCAAAACTTTGAGTTATCCAGAAAAGTTTCTGAGTTGGACCAATATTCTCGAATAAACAATGTTGAAATTAAAGGAATTCCGGTCACACAGGACGAAGACTGTGTGGCCGTCGTACTCACCATTGCAAACAAAGTTGGATGCCTTCTTGCATCATCTTATCTGGACATTGTTCACCGAGTCGCGACGAGAGATAGTGACAAAAAATATATAATCGCTAGGTTTTGCTCACGCTCAAGAAAATCAGAGTTCATCAGTGGTGCGCGAAAAGCTAGGCTTGGTCTGCATGATATTGGCTTGACAACTCCTGAAAACAGGCCCTGTTTCTTGTATGACCACCTAACCATGCGAAACAAAGATCTGTTCTCAAAAGCACTGAGGCTCAAGAAAGCGAAGAGCTGGAAATTTCTGTGGACGGACAACTGTCAGATAAAAGCAAGAAAAACAACCACAAGCCATGTGTATCGCATCTCTGACGAGTCTAATCTGGCGCTAATCTGCTAGTCATATGATACACTTTTGGAGCGTTTGCATTGCCGACTAAAGAACAATGGCGTCCTATCTTACGACAAGTGAGCTGAAGAGATTTCTTCTATAATCTATAATCCATTTTATATAATAATCTATAATCCCCTTCTATAATCCATTTTAACGCGCGTGGCATTCGCAAGCATTTTGATGACTTTGACAGTCTTTTTTCATCATTGGATACACGGTTTTCAATAATTGCTGTTTCGGAGACTTGGCTAAACGTCGATGATAAAGATTTGTTCTTTTTCCCTTCCTATGCATCGGAATACTCACATCGGCAGTCGATTAAACATGGTGGTTCAGCTATATATATAAGATCCAACATCCCATATAAACGCAGGCACGACCTAGAAATCAGTGTCACTAACTGTGAATCTGTTTGGGTGGAACTTGCCAACAATTTTCTAAATACAGACCAAAAAAACTTTATTCTTGGTTGCATCTATCGCTCCCCATCTTCATCTGTCCCAGACTCCTGTACTGCTCTTGAACGTGTCATGACGACTTTAACTGCCGAAACTAAGAACATCATAATTACAGGTGATATTAATATTAATCTTCTTGATACCAGCTCCTCTGATACCGTGAATTATGCTACATGTTTTCAAAGTTTGGTTTTGAATCCCTAATTACACTGCCCACACGTTGTGTCATTGGTGGTGGAGATTCATTAATTGACCACGTGCTATCTAACCTAGCATTTCCACCAGACACCGGCATTCCGAACATTGACATTACTGATCACTATCCAGTTTTCATGCGCTTCAATTCCCATCCTGAACACAGCGCCATCTCGTATACCAAAGTTGTGCTTGATAAAGAAAAGTTCGTCACTGCAGTTACTAACGCAAATTGGTCTTCACTTATCTCGGCGAACGACCCACAACAAGCCTTTTCGCGTTTCTTAACGCTCCTGATATCTTTCATTCATGCTAACTCCCAGAGACGTAAATGCAAGAAAGTTATTGCGTCACCCCAAAACCCATGGCTAACCGATAAACTCCTAAAGGCAATGCGCACGCGCGACAACCTTTACAAAAAGACAAAGAAAAAACCGTTTAATATCAAGCTTCGCGCTCGCTACAAAAGATTCTGCAATTGCCTATCCATGCAATTAAAGAATGCTAAAAGACGTTTTATTGAACAGCGAATTATCGAATGTGGTAGCAACACTAAAAAAAAAGTGGGAAGTAATTGACTCATTCCTAAATAAAGATGCACAACAGGTGCCGATAACGACTGTAACCCACGACAATGTTGTTTATTCTAGCCCTTGAGAAATTGCCGATGCTTTCTGTAATTACTTCTCGCATCATAACTCAGTGCCAGCACCCCTTTACGAGTTCGGCACAAATCATCCACCTTATTCATTTTTCTTATTCCCAACAAGTCCTGACGAGGTTGTTTCCATCATTTCCTCTCTAAAAATAACCAGCGCAGGTCTCGATGGTGTTCATGCTAGCTATATAAAACTAATCGCTCAACCCATATCTCTTGTTCTTTCTAATATCATTAATAGCATGTTTAAGACCGGAATCTTTCCTCGCGAACTAAAGCACGGCAGAATCACTCCGGTGTTTAAGAAAGGTGACCGCTCCTTGATAACAAATTATAGACCAATCTGTGTACTCCTCTTTTTCAGCAAAGTAATTGAAAAGTTAATTGAAAAACGCTTCACCAAATATTTCGATAAATTTAATGGTCTTTCTTCTTTTCAGTATGGATTTCGCCTAGGCTACTCTACTGACCCAGCAATTTTATATTTAACAGATAAACTTAAAAAGGAAATAGACGCAGGAAACTGCGCTGGTGCAGTATTTATAGACCTCACTAAAGCATTCTATTCTATTAACCATTCAATTCTCTTCATGAAACTAGAAGCGGTAGGAATAACAGGCCCACCATTGCAACTGATTAAAAATTTCTTAAAAAACCGCAGCCAGCTAGTAAGTATTTCAAGCATTTATTTCGATGGAAAAACTACTAATATAGGCGTACCACAAGGCTCAATACTAGGCCCACTTCTTTTTCTGGTCTATATTAATGACTTGCCTAACCGCCTGACTTCTTCAAAATGCGTCTTATATGCCGATGATACTACAATCTTCACTTCAGACAGATTCGTATCGACTGTAGTTAGTAACTTTAACAAGGACCTTGCTCATATTTCAAACTGGTGTGAACTTAATATGCTTCAGATTAATCCTTCAAAAACTTCTTTCCTTTTATTCACCTCAAGCCAGATAACTATTGCATCATCATCGTGTATTCGAATTGGCCAGCATATAATTACACGAAGCGATTACTGCATCTACTTGGGCGTGGAGTTAGATTCACATTTAAAATTTCATCTGCATATTGCCCACGTCAAAACTGAACTAGCATATGGCATACGCATACTAATCAGAGCACGAGCTTTCTTTTCACATTCTACACTGATGTCTTTGTATTATGCATTCATACATTCCCACATCACCTACGCCATTGTAGCCTGGGTAAACACTTATAACGCGCATTTAATTTCTCTACAAACGATTCAAAATCGGGCACTTAGAATAATTACTTACACCTTCAATGACTCTAGCGCTAAGCATTTACTTCGTAATCATGGAATCCTGGCAGTCGCTGAACTCGTTAAATACAACCTATGCACATTCTTCTACAAGTTACTAAACGACGAACTTCCAGTATCACTTATTCCACAAATTTCACTAATAAATGATAACAAAACGCGATTCGCAAGAAACAAAAATTTATTACTACCTAGAGTACGAACAAATTATGGGAAACAAACTTTTCATTTTTCTGCTATCATGGTCTGGAACGCGTCAACATCCATCGTCAAATCTCTTAACAAAAACAGATTTGCATCCGAAGTTAAACAATTCTTTTTAACAACAGAAAACTGATTCTGAATAATTACTATGTTATCAGCTTTGCGTGGTATGTATTTTTATGTGGTTTAACATGGTTTAAAGTCTGTACTGTCATGCCTTTTTATGCATATATTTTATTACTGTTTGATTTGGTGTTTAACTTGCTTGCTCACTGTGTTTTTTGTTGTAAAATAATGTTAAATATCTGAGGAAAGGAGGATGGCAAAAGTTATGGGGGAAAGAGAAAAATACAAGGTTCTCAATGCGGATTTTCAGAAAATAGCAAGGAGAGATAAGAATGCCTTCCTGAACTTACAGTGCCAAGCAGTCGAGGACAACAGCCAATTAAGGAACACAAGAGCTCTGTGTAAGACAATCAAAGATATCAAAGGAAGCTTCTGTGCTAAGCTGGGCACGATAAAGGACAAACGAGGCAAGGACCTCACTGAAGCCTCAGAGATAAAGAGGTGGCAGGAATACACAGAAGAAGTGTACAAGAAGGACCCGAATGTGCAAACCCAACATAAGACGGTTGTGATTACTGATCTCGAGCCGGGCATCCTGAAGAGTGAAGTTGAATGGGCCTAGCCAGCCTTGCTAAGAACAAGGCTAGCGGAATTGATGGCATTCCAGCGGAGTTGCTTCAAAACCTCAACCATGACGCTGTTAACATTCTGCATACATTATGTCAGAAGATTTGGACAACCCTGCAGTGACCACAGGATTGGAGGAGGTCAGTTTACATCCCCATTCCAAAGAAAGGCAGTGCCAAAGATTGTTCCAACTACCGTACGATCGCGCTTATAAAATCCTCCAAGGTAGGCTGCAGCAGTATGTGGATCGGGAGCTTCCGGACGTGCAAGCTGGCTTTCGCAAGGGCAGAGGAACTAGAGACCAAGACCAAATTGCCAAACTTCGCTGGATCATGGAAAAAGCAAGAGAGTTCCAGAAACCCATCTACTTCTGCTTTATTGATTACGCGAAAGCGTTTGACTGCGCAGATCACAGCAGATTGTGGCAAGCTCTCCAAGAGATGGGAGTTCCAATTCACCTCATCTGTCTCCTCAGGAACCTGTATGAAGGACAAGAGTACACAGTCAGAACTGGGCATGGTCTTACTGATTGGTTTCCGATCGAGAAAGGAGTGAGGCAAGGCTGCATACTGTCGCCCTGCCTATTTAACCTATATGCAGAGTGCATCATGAGGAAGGCCGGTCTGGACGAGCCTTCAGCTGGAGTGAAGATTGCTGGAAAACGTATCAACAACCTTAGATATGCGGATGATACCACTTTAATGGCAGAATGCGCGTACAAGAAGAGAGTGAGAAGTTTGGGCTTAAACTGAACATTAAAAAGACAAAGATCATGGCGTCTTGCCCTATCAAGTCCTGGAGCATCAATGGACAAGAAGTGGAAGCTGTGACATTTTATCTTCTTGCGCTCCAAGATTACCTCGGAAGGAGACTGCAGCCATGAAATTAGGAGACTCTTGCTTCTGGGAAAGAGAGCAATGGTTAACCTTGACCGTCTAGTAAAGAGCAGAGACATTAGTCTGCCAACCAAGATCCGTATAACTCGTGCTATGGTCTTTCCAGTTGTGATGTATGGATGCGAGAGTTGGACTGTGAAAAAGGCTGACCGCCGAAGAATTGGCGCGTTTGAATTGTGGTGCTGGCGAAGACTCTTGAGAGTTCCTTGGAGTGCCAGAAGATCAAATCTGTCGATATTGTCGGCCATAAACCCTGACTGCTCATTGGAGGGTCAAATTCTAAAGTTAAAGCTCAGCTACTTTGGTCACCTGATGAGAAGAGAGGAGTCGCTGGAGAAAGATTTGATGTTGGGAAAGGTTGAGGGTCGCCGGAGAAGGGGTAGGCAGCGAACGCGATGGTTAGATGGCATCCTCGAGGCACTGCAGATGAAGTAATGTGATGTTAGGAAGATAGTGAGAGACCGGAAAGCGTGGCGTGATATGGTCCATAGAGTCACGAAGAGTCGGACACGACTGAACGACTGAACTGAATTAGACAAAACCAGCCTAGCATAACATAACGAAGGAGATAAAAAATTTAGAGCAAGGGCTTTGCACCCTTGGAACATTTCATATGTCTTGAGAAGCGCTAATGGAAAGATAAAATGGTATGGGATCAGCGGCATTGCATAACAATAAATACGAAGCTATTTATCTAAGCGTTAAACAAATAAACTAATCGAAATAAAATTGAAATACTCCCGTGAAGGAGACCATCCGAATGACCATTTTTAGACTCAATCATGGCATAAAGGCAATGACCAAACTCAGTGCCACATTGCCGAATAGCAATGAAGTGGAAAACTTCAATGTCGCGGCCTTATTTCGTGGGCAGTGGTCTGAAAGCTTGCCCTGCTATGGATCAAGGACGCGTCATTCCGATTCTTGATCAGGACCAAACCCCCTTCACCTATATACACAAGTTGTCCCCTTATAGCTTGTCTACTAAGGTGGAATGTGCGCTCAGAGACGACTAGCACTTTCACACTTTTGAGTTTTCTCAACAAGGAACCTCCCCCCGCGGTATCTAAGATTTTAGTGCGCTCGATCCCTGATATCTAGGACCCCGTTTTTCTTCTGCCATGACGGACGTGTTAGGTCGAGGCGAAACGCATGGCGCAAGCGTATGTGGACATTAGGACGTCATGGACGTTCCCAGGCGGTCGAAATGTCCGGAGCCTTCGAAGACTTACGTTGTCCCTCATAGCCTGAGTCGCCTTGGATCGTTAAACGCCGTAAGTCAAATTAATACCATCAGTATAGGCACGAAATAGATCCGATGTTTGTACGGCGTCTGACAGCAGCTACTCGTTTGCACATCGCACGTAACAAAATTTAACTGCACACAAGGACAGTCCCAGGCGGGCGAATATTCAGGAAAAGAGTGGGTAAATTCAAGAGTAGCATAGGCTCAGATAATGTGGCAACATTATTTTGGACGAGCGGGATTTTAAAGAGGCCAACCCAAAAGCCCACGTGCTTCTTGGACTGAAAGCAAGAAAGAGAGGAATTCAAAGTTCGCAAACGTTTTTTCTTGTTAGAGCTTGCTCAAAAAGGACCTGGTGGCAGACGCAGCTTTTGCGGATAAGAGCCAAAAATAGATTTCGAAACAGTTGCTCGCTCCTATCGGCCCGCATGCAAATAACTTCACAACGAGCAAAACACAGTTGTACATCGTCCTTTAACGCAGAGAGTTTCTCAAAAAGGAAACGTGGAGTCAAATGTTCTCACAGATGTTTGCTAGGTACCAGCCGCCAAATATGACGACTCAACACAGTATGCGCAACTACTCTAAGCTCTGCTCGATGGGCTCAAGTGTAATGAGTGGTTCGTGCGGCTTTTGAGAAAACTCAAAAGTGTGAAAGTGCTAGTCGTCTCTGAGCGCACATTCCACCACTATAAAGCATGTACTTCGCGTTTTCGTGTCGCTGTACATTGTAGAAATTCATTTTGTTTAGGAACATATTGGCCCTGTTAAAGGCCACGACAACATTTTGCGGTAAAGACTGCACTTCCTACTTGTTCCCCGAATTGCAAAAATGGAAGACGAAGTCACGGGAATTCGTGTGACAAATAATGAGCTTTCACTAGGAAAGGTCAAATTTAATGCTAAACGAAAGTCAAATAAACCCACTCGTGCGAGCTCCGCCGGGGTGGTGCAGTGGTAAGACGCCCGACTACTGTCCGGAGTTCCCGGGTTCGAATCCGACCACGGCGGCTGCGTTTCGATGGAGGCGAAACGAGGTGGTGTCCGTGTGCTGTGCGATGTCAGCGCACGTTAAAGATCCCCAAGTGGTCGAAATTACTCCGTAGCCCTCCACTCGGCTCCCCTTTCTCTCTTTCAACTTTCACTCCCACCCTCATCCCTTCCCTTACAGCGCGGTTCAGGTGTCCACAGAGCAAGTGTGACAGATACTGCGCCTTTCCCTTCCTGTGAACCAATTATTATTATTATTATTCGTGCGAAATGAGTGTTCGTGTGCAACTTCCCTACTTGAGTCACATAACACGAATGCCTGTGCTGCAGGTTGGGAAGTGTATAGCAACGACGCTAATTTATTCTCTGTTCTGTACAATGCACGCTACGTAGTGATGTGACGGCTTCCGAAGCATTGCTACAAAAGACTTTCCACCGTTTCGCGGCATTTTGATAGTTTTGGATATAACAATGAATAAAAACAAAATCGCTTGTTTAATATTTCTTGGGGAGATAGTAATCTTGGAAGGAGAGGCAATAAGCACTTGGCTTGGGAGACAGTAAAATCTCCCTTTGATTACGTTACTTCCGTCTGATTTGACTTCTCTCGCAAAAAGCAACGTTGCGTATTATCCCTTGCTTCTAGATTTGATCAAATTGTGCGCCTATCGAGTTTGATGTCGATTTAACGCCTTTATCATTAATTGCAGCGTCATTTTCATCGCTACTATCATCTTCACGTTAGACAAGGAGAATTATGATGTGCGTTTCAAGATCACGGGCAACATGGCCGATGATGTCACCAGGTGATGACGTCACAATCTCGCTGTATCCCGCGAAATCTTGCGAAGAAGTGTGACACTTCTCGTGGCCGGACGGACAGGGTCATGGCCGCTAGTATGAACCATTAAAAGCGTTCACCTTAAAAGAAACTTTGCTCGAACGTAAGGCGACCAAAAAATTAAAAAATTGAGAGCGATAAAAGCAACAAAGCGGAAACAAGAGAAGCCTTGCGTCCACGCCTGACGGACTTTCGAGTGCCATTCATTTCCAGCGTGCAGGCTGCAAGGTCACGGTGCATGAAGTCAGAGCTACCCTCTCAAGTACTTCCGTCGCCTACGGCTAGCCGTAGTAATGGCTGCAGCACTGGGGGGGGGGGGGGGGGGGGGGGGGGGCAATGCTATAGCCCAATCACCACTGTAGTAACCACGCTAACAAAGTGCTGTGGATAGTGAGCTCTTGTTGCATGTGCAGAAATGTATTATTTCGCAAAGAAGAGGCAGGCCCGCAGTAGTAGAGTACCATTTTACAGGTTGCAGGAGACTTTATAGCATTTACATAATACAGGCAACGTACATGGAAGTCGAACTGTATCCACGCCAAATTTAGCTATCAAAGATCCGAATTGACGTTTTCGATTACATGCAGTGACTCCGCTAACTCCGGCGAAGAATCCTTGATGCAGGTGCAGTTTTATAACGGCTGCGCTGCCGCGATTAGATTGACGCTACCTCACGGCATACTCGGTTTTCATGTAGCTTAAACGGGTACCGCTTCGTTTCAATTCCTGAGAAAGAGAAAGAAGGAGGATTCAACTTTAGCCCATGCAGACATATCTGCCGAGGTCCAAGGTAACCTGAACGAAAGGATAAATATATATATATATATATATATATATATATATATATATATATATATATATATATATATATATATATATATATGAGAGGCAGGTGAAGAATCTATCGCGAACATGTCAGCCTGCCGCTGCAGCCGGGTCGTTAAGTCACGGCGGCAGCTGATTTTGTTCATCAAACCACGGCTGAGAGCAGCGCGATCGTGGCGCGCGAGTGCGCTCGTCCCTTGATGTTTTGAAAGTAGCGACACTCTCCTCCTTCGCGGCGCATTCCTCCTCGTTTCTCCTCGCCCGCCAGCCGCCCGCGCTGCACACGGCACTCTTTTTCACCCAAGCGCCCGCCGGCCAGCCGCGCCTTTGAACGCTGGCGTGCTTTTTAAGCACCGTTTACAGCTTCGGTAGTGAAAGTAATTCTCATAAACGGTTACCCAAGCGATTAGAATGCTGAGAAAAAATTCTGTGGATTTTTTTCTTTTTTTAAGGCACTTAATTTCTAAATATTTCCCAGAAGAAAACATTCTTCTGCGGGTATCATTTACGAAAACCGTCTCTGAAAGGAGATGTGATGTTTTGCGGCGTGTAATCAACTAAGTAGTGCTCCAGGCATAAGTTAATGCGTATTAAGCTTATCAGTGCAAGACATCTAACGGTTTGCTAGTGTTTATGGCGGCGTACAATAAATTAGTTGTAAGTGCTGTGCAAGACGATGTGTTTAGTTTCCTGATGTGAACGCAGGTGCATGCAGTGAGATGTGCGGCGCAGAAGTGATGGACTTAAAAAACTTACAAAACTGACAGTTCAAAACACAACACAAAAAGCAAGCACAATTGTACAAAAGCAATATCACGCTATGAATGAATCGGTTTTAGTGCGGCTGAAAAATGACCAACACGGTACCAAGCATGAACTGCTTACGATTTCCAGACATGTAATGAAGCCGATGCTACGTGGTGCAAGGGCCAGCACATTATTTAGAGCCGAAACTCTCCAGTAAAAGGAAGTTCAAAGCACGGAACGCAGTTTTCTTTAACGTTTATTGTCTCTCCTTCACCCTTTGTGGACGTTCTGAAGTTTTTTTTTTTCTTGGTGCACTTTACCATTGAGCCCCTTCAGTTTATGTTGCAGTAAATTGAAAGCGGATTGAAATAAAAAAGTCTTTTCTATTGTGAACAAAATTTATTTCGACATGAAAAGCGAAATCCTCACGTTAGATATTAACTACACAGTGGCTGTAAAATTTTAAAATTTATCCCAGGCAGTGGTTTGCTGCTTATGAAATATATTTGTTTTAAAAGTATCACATAAAGGTCATTTGCTTCGCAAGCAATGAAGCGTCTGCACATCATTTAATGCTTGAAACCGCAACGCGCATGCCAATGCTTTTACTGGCACATTTGGAACTCTCAATAGAAGATCTTTTAGCCGCTTCACTTTTCACTAAAATTTCCATGCGCAGTTTGCCGAATATTTTAACAATGTCTTCAAGTAAGTTATGGCAAGAAGGAAAGCATGTCTGCGAAGTTACGCTTTGGGTAATGGCTTCACCTCCGACTCATGTACAGAATTACGGATTAGCTCTTCCTTATTAGTGCGGAAGTAGTTCTCTGCTATTTTTATCACTTCAATCACCCCTTGCGATGGAGTGGTCAAAGACTGCTGGTGCTTTGAAAAGTTTTTGAGCTCTATCAGCGTCGTAGAGCTGTCTCGTTCAATCAGAGAATTATAGCAATTCTCACACTGTACTCGCTTCACAAGTTTTGAAGCAACGTAGCCTGCTAGGTACGTTAATGACTGCTCTATTTCAGGGCTCAGGTCAAGAATATCATCGGGCGCTTGAATAGCATCTGTGTCGCTTCTTGCTTCACTTGTGTCGCGTAAATGTAATAGTAAATAATCTTCCTCCTCGGAGTAGCTTCCTGATTTACTAGGCTTCAAAAATTGACCTAGTGTTGCGTTCCTTAAGCTACATTTAAACTCATATAGTCTCGGGATGGGGTTTTTGGCGCGTAATGTAGAGAAAAAGTTTCCAAGTCCATCCTGGCCTAACCTGCTCAGGAACACATAATGAAAGTTGTACGTTGTGAGAAGGACGTCTTGTACTTCTAGTGCTGTTATTGTCGCTAGTATAATTCCCGATTGTACAAGCTTCCAGACAGCATTTTTTTTTCACGTCCAATTTGAATTTTAGAGAAGAGCTCGATTATCATTTCCAAAAATGCTACACTGGAGCCATACTCCTCTTGAACTGCGTGGCTAAAAGCTAGCTTTGTTGTCCGTGACGTGATCAGGCGAAACCACCTGAACACGGTTTCGATAAACCATGCAGTAGTAAGAGCGTTTCTCGGAATTTTTCCTCTGTCTTGAAGCAAGCGCAAGCCTGAAGCTGTGTCATTATGGAAAATGGAAAAAGCTGGGCCTACCTTCATTTTATCGTAGTGGCTTGGATCAAGACAGGAAGCATTTAGGTGCGGGGAAAGTTTTATATCATCCGTTTCATCGTGCCTTACAAGTGCTTTAATGAACTCAAAATTCACGACATTAGTTGGCAAGTTATGTTTTTGCACAACTTCTTCGGGAAGGTAGATGAGGTGCCCTTTAGTCAAATGATTTCTAAGATTTTTTAACAAGTGAGGTACATCGCAAAGAAAAACAACGTGCGCAAGGTCTCCTTTGCTTGAGTGGGTGAAAAATGGCGCGCGAAGAACGAAAAGCTTCACAAAGAATGCAAAAAGCGCGCGTGAGTGAACTAGAATACCTTCTAGTGGCGCGAACGACGCCGCTGGGGCACGCCGTTTCTCATTGACGCCGCCAGGTGGCGCAACTGCAACATCTTCTAGTCAACTTTTCAATGCTTTCTTGCAATAGTGCGACATAGTATCGATACTTTTGCGCGTATATATAGTAATAAGCGCTTATTTTTCCCTGTGCTGATTTATGTAGACCTCCACCTATGTCAGAAGTTTGGCTTTTCATTCGAAATTACTGTTTTTTTCACGGCTGCACTAGTGCGAAAGCGCTCTTATTTCGCTGGCGTCTGCTACGGCTCATGCGGGATGAGTTCTGTACTTATGTAACTTTCTGAGCCCCGCAGAGCCCGCTTTATTAAAGAGAAAACTCAACCGTCAGCAGCAGACTGGTAGCAGAGTGGCCAGGCACTGTGCGCATGCACGGATCCTCACATCTCTGTTCAGCCTCGCGCGTCGCAGTAACTTTCCTTTAGCCAAATAAGGATGGATAGTAAACTGCGCTATTCGGTATGCACTGGTAACCAGGAAATACTGACTTTAGCGTGAGATCTGCGTAGCATTAGGAAATTTACCAAATGGAAAAGTGAGGAGCAGTTTCAGGATGTTGTTTAATGACAGAAAGTGGTCACGAAAAAAAAACTACGTTTTTTAAACGAGCCATCCGACGATATTCTGTGGATATTCTCTTTTGTTCACTTCAGGACGTTGTTTTTTGACAGATAGTGGTCACAAAAAAAAAGAAAAAAAAAGTTTTTTGAAACGAGCTCTCCGGAGATATTCTGTGGTGTTACCATTATTCTCTGTTCACAGCAGCAATATCTACTATAAACCATCGCTGTAAGCCAGGTGCTAATTAAAATCCGTTCATCATCTCATATGCATAACATATATGCCAAAAATACATACATGAGGAGGGCAGAGCAGTTTTATTTAGGTACTTCCCAAGGCTTCTCCACTGCTGTTTTATTTTATTTGCATGGGACACAAGCCATCAACAATGAGTTGTTTTGTGAAATTATTGACTACACAAACAGTCCTAACAATGAGTTGTTTTGTGAAATTATTGACTACACAAACAGTACTAAGAGCATCCATCTGCTCATCTTCAGGTGCTTTGAAGCTTGACATTGCGCTGGTTAATGCATTTTGTGAAAAAGTGCATGCGGGTACTTAAGCAGTGATTTCAGCTGCACCAATTTGACAGTGGTCAGAGTACCCAGGTTAGCAGGTTTGCTTGGCCAGTAGCATATACTGTGTACAAGCTGTCTGCTTGAATTTAGACTGAAGCAGGTTGTAAAAACATTCTCAAGGTCAGCCACAAACTGGTATCTCTTGAAGGGTACAAAAGGCCTCTGTTGTCCTTAAAATTAGTAAAATTAGCCAAATTTAATACATGTGACATCTTTTTCTTTTCAGAAAAAGATTAAAGCCTTCCTCACAGTTTGTTTGAGGTAGGATTTGAGGTAGGATAGAGAGACCACAATTGTATACAGCTGCCAGCCAACTGGCTCACCCCAGGCAATGTTTTATTTTGAAGCTAAGTAATTAGTAATTATTTTTTAATTGACTAACTATTGCCTTTAGACAATAACTGTGTTTGCAGAATTTGAGAGCGCCTTCTAAAACCTCCATTCCATTTATTTCCGATAAAGAAAGCCTCATCGTTTTTCCAAGCTCTAAAGAAAGCCCGCGAAATACAAAAATTATCAGCCTGTATAGCGCTGAGACTGGGCTGTTGAGTCACGGCCGCAGCTAATTTCTGTCACTTAAACCATGCACGGTTGGGAGCAAAACAATATCGTAGCGCATGAATGCGTCAGTCACGTGATTTTTTTATTTTTTTTATTTCGCGAGCTTTCTATAGAGGTGGGAAAAACTATGCAAGTGAGGTTTTCTTTATCGGGAATAAATGAAATGGGGGTTTCAGAAGGTCCTCCCCAACTTTGCAAATCCCATTTATTTGAACGCAATACTTACTAAATTAGAATTGCAAATTGAAAAATTGCCTGCACCGTTTTTTTTTATCGATATTTATTGTCTTAGGGCATCAGTAGGGTATGATATGAAGGATGATTAAATGATTAAATAAATATGCCAGCTAGAGATCCAAGGATATACCATGACTACGCGGAATTGAATTTAATTTAATCTTAGCTGTCTGCTTTATTGAGCCAGTGGTAGTATTCGAGATCACGCAAACAGTCGAAGCTTTCTTCCCCCGAAGTCTTCCTTTTGTTCAGACCTGGTGCGCCAGGTGGCTGTCAGCAAGTGGTTTCTCTGGCCTATCTTAAATGGTTTATTTTTAACCCTTGGCTGAAGTTAACTTGGACACGCGGTATAAAATATGTCGGCTATCGTTTGGTGTCGCCGGCTTAATAGCAAGAATCTGCACTGAGCACAACTCTGTAAAATCAATATTGCCCACATCCAGCCTTGGCTTCACGGGTTTGACGGTAATATATGCCGGACAACCCGGCAGGAGTGTATAGGCACCACATCAGGTGCCAGTGATGGCTTTTCACGCGGTATATCCTCACTTCTGCCGTTGATCATATATATGCGTAGTCACGCAGCAGGATGAGGTGCGGCTTGAAATGATGCTCACACACTGCCAATGTTTCTGTGAGAGGCTTTTCCTGCCTTCACAAGCTTCGTTTCCACTTTGTGCGATGTTTATTGTCCCTCGGAGCAGCAAACAAAGGTGACTGGAGCATCCGGATAGCCGCGCTTCGGCATCTCGGAGCAAAACAGTGCGAGTTGGTCTTTTTCCTGGCCATTCCGAACATCGCATGATGCTTTTGAAGGGCTGAGATGTCTTAGTTGCTGTGATGGAAGGCAGAACTGAAAGTTCGAGGGCGAAATCGCAAGAATGTGCAGACAGCACGGCGCGCCAAGCCTTGACTTCCCTTTGCGGACGCGCACATGGTCCTAGTAAACGTAACTGCAGCGCCACCAGCGGCGGTCAGTGGCGTCCGGCGTGCAAGAGGCGCCCATTTTCCTTCCGTTCGCGCCACTAGAAAGTATTCTAGTTCACTATACGTGTAACCATGGCGACCCCGGGGACAGCCAGAGTGACCAATTAGCGCGAAGCGGAACGCGCCGCGCGTCTGCGCGCGGCGTCGCGCAGAGGTGCCCGTCGCGCGGAGATCTGAATCCGAGTAGGTGGCGAGAAGGTGAGGAGAGGAGGTGATGCGGCGGCGGCAAAGTACAAAGCGTGGCGGTACTTTATCGAGGGATTTTACTCGTCCCGTAGTTCATTTCGTACTTCGCGGGCTTTCTTAGGAGTTGGGAAAAATATAAATGAATTCATTGCTTTATCGCAAATAATAGAATGGGGTTTGCTGAAGGGGCTCTCTAACTTTGCAAACGGCGTTTACTGTCTGAAACCATTTAGTAGAATTTAGGCCAGCAAGCCTAATTAGCTAATTAATTATTAAAAATACTAAAAATTCTGATAGGTACCCAAGATGGCTACTTACATTATGCAGCTCATCTGAAGTTTAACAGTTTGAAAGTTTATTTCTGACTCACATTACAGTGGGAAGGAAAAACACTGGGCAGAAAGCTACATAAAGTAGCTTGAATTAGCACCCAGTGCCCCATGTAACATTGGCAGAAATGTGTTCGCGAAAATCAGGC
The DNA here is from genome assembly GCF_055883805.1 of Amblyomma maculatum. NCBI lineage: Eukaryota > Metazoa > Arthropoda > Arachnida > Ixodida > Ixodidae > Amblyomma > Amblyomma maculatum. The sequence goes on along the minus strand of NC_139344.1, from coordinate 158,763,955 downwards.
CTAAATGAAACATAATATTCCCATCAAAGATAAAGAAAGAAAAAGGACAACAATAGTATAACGCTCATAGCGTACACTACAAAATAATTGCACATAATTAATAGAAGCCACACACATTACAATACACCAACCTTTTACACTGATACCACATTAGGCTCTCATATGCGCATGAAGTATAACTGCCAGCGTGAGACCAGCACCCACTTTCGAAAATTCTTAAAAATAGTGAGTTCAAAGTAGAAAAAGAGCATTTGCAGGAACAAACTCTCAGCCGCAGCGAGCACAATCTTCTGCAAAACTGGCCACACAGACAAAAGTCTACTTGTCGAAACGTTGTCTCGGCTTGCGAACTGAGGCTCCCCCTACACCCTTGTTCAGTGCCCTTTCAAAACCTTTCTAACTATAGAACTGTTAAATATAAGTCACTAAATAACTGTTTGGGCAAAAGACAGATAAGTTAACTGAGCCCCTGTGTATCACGATCCTTGATTCGGAACGAGTGAGTGAGCCCGAATGAGCCATGAGTCGAGATGAGTGAGTGAGTCCCGAGAAGAAGTCATCCGTCGAGGTGAGCGAGTCACCCGAAATGAGAGAGTGAATCCCCATGAGTCGTGAGTCATAACGAGCGGTTGACTTCTGATGAGTCGCGAATTGAAGTGATCCTGGGGGAGTTGGGAGTCCAAGTTTTAGTTCACAAGTTTGGTGAGCCCGAGCTTGTGTGAGTCCGAGTTTTAGCGAGCCCGCAGGTTGTCTAAACTTTTGTGAGTGAGCTTGAGCCGGAACACTTCTGATTTTGCAGAAATGAAGCTTCTTTTCATCCTGTGCAGCGTTTTCAGCATTTTTTTTTTTGTACCTTACAAATAGAAACACAGAAGCACGAAGACAAGATTGGCATGTGTAACGTCAAGCGGGAAAAAAATCTCTGTATCTGATTGGCGATCACTTTTCACTACAAAACAAGTTCGTAGAAGCATAAGTCAACGAAATGAGCAGCTAATGCTCTCTGACGAGAAAAGCGCCGAAATAAAGGTCATCTTATTTACACAGACTGATTTGTTCACGGAGCACGAACGGTTTAAGGCAGTCGCTATACTTTCCGGAATGTACGTACCCGTCTTGCTGCATAGAGTCCTGTTTCGCGAGTCCTTGTTACAAACGAGTGAGGACATCCAATCCTGGAAACGGCTGATTAAACTTTTTTGGTCCTCATTCGTTTCCCCGGTCAGAAACGAACAGCTATGGGTACTGTGTGAGCGAAGAATGAAAAGGAAGCCTTATTTCTAAATACTTCAAAAGCTTTGAGCAGGGACAAACCTTGGCGCCAAATGCAGAGATGTGAAAGAGGCCCTGATTTAATCAAGCATGCGTTGGTTTTTTTTTTTGGTAAACTCCTTGCTTTGTCGGAGATAACACGTTAAGCTTTCGTGTTCCGCACCTGATGACTGCACTCTGGTAAAATGCGCGGCTGGTCACGTTCACCTCAGCTGTAATTCGATAGGCTTTGCTTGTCTCACGTTCGGGTTGCTTCTCCCGGCGTTGTTCCGCTGGTCATGCGTAAAGGGAGGGGGCGAAATTTTGCCTTTTTATTTAACGTTTGTCAAATTCTGATGGGCAACCATATAAAACAAGCGGATGCTGAATTGCATGCGTCTATCTGAGAGGCTAATGAACAACTAAGCCGTTTCAGCTGGAGCAGAACTTACCACATGCAAAGGAAGCATTAAGCAATTGCGGCCGTCACTAAGCAATCGCTGATAGAAGTGGTAATTGAAGCAAATGATCTGGAATCAGTGACGTTGAGAGAAATGCACCCTTTGAGAGCAAGCTCAATAATTTAAATAATCAAATAATTTAACCGCCTAAATGGTTCTTTCCTTCCTTTTTTATTGATGCCCAGTTCCCCTCTCGTCGACATTGACTGCAGTTGAAATTTCCGCTTTTAAATTCTCACACACATTCATGCAGTGGTGATCAAAGCACAGTCTATCGGAGCTAGCATGTCTGCGGCGGGCGAGAGTGTATAAAAAGTTGGTCTCAGTGGTTTAAAAGTTACTCCATTGAAATTCGTTCATATGGATCGACAGTTAATTTTTAGGCAGTAATGTTTGCCCTCCCAAAGATTATTCCTGAGGATTAACAGTTAATCCTGAGGGAGTAATAATTCCACTCCCAGAGATCATTTCTGTGGACCAACAGTTAATCCTTAAGAGAGTAACATGTGCTCTCCTTAGGATCATTTCCGAGGATCAACTTTTAGTCTTTAAGGGAGTAACATTTGCTCTCCTTGGGATCATTTTCAAGGATCAACAGTAGTATTATAGGGAGCATCAGCAAGGAGCAACTGTTCCTCCTTCTACAGTTTGTCCTCTGTAGGTTAAGTGTTTATCCCCTTGCAGTTGGTCCCCAAAAGGATCAGTGGTTGTGACAAACCAGTTGGTCACCAAAAAGACTAACGTCCCTACCCCTCCGACGACCTCCGGAGCTGCATGGTTACACTCAAAAACAATACACACACAAGAGAATTAAACCAAGACATTAACACAGATGATGCGCTCGCTACCAACTGCCTGTTTTGGGGGCAAAACGGATGACGATCAACAGGACTTGAGGGCACCCATTGTGTACCAAGGTTTACCGAAACCAAGGTGCTGGCAGGCGCAAAAGACCGTTTTAAAAGAGAGATTATTGAAGCATTCAAGATTATTTCGGGGGAAGAAGGGGAATGCGTGAGTGTTCCGTCGGTGGCGCTCAACAGCAAGGAGGTGATACTTCTCCGTTTGAACAATGGGACAACAATTTAGACGTAATTTGTCATTATTTTCGTTTTATCTTTATTTAATTTTTTTCATTCTGAATTTCTTCGCATTTTTTCTGAATCTTTTGTTTACTTCTTCATATCGTAACCCCACGTTTTTTGGGATGCATTCTTCTTCGTCGCACCACAAAAACAGGCAGTTGGTAGCGAGCACATCATCTGTGTTAACGTCTTCGTTTAATTCTCTTGTGTGTGTATTGTTTGTGTATAACCATGCAGCGCCGAAGGTTGTCGGAGTTGTATAGCCAACTATAGCTCGCTCGCAAGTACTACTGTCCCTACCCCTTTTAGTCCTTTTTTTTTTCTTAGAGTGTACCTTTTGATACCCGCTCTGTTGTTCCCCTCCTAGCGTCATCTCTGTGGAAAAGCACACGTGCCCTCATCATACCATGTACTTACCCCCTCCTTCATAACCTAACAAGACTAGAGGAGGTACCCTTAGAAGGATAAAGGCTGGGGCGGCCCTTACCCCATCGGTGAAGTGCCGATGGGGCTCTAATGACATAGGACTGACCACCTGCTCGAAATGTTCTACACCGGCTGCAGAGGTGGTTGTCCGCCAACTGCTATGGACTTCTGCTGGGACGAGGGCGCCAAGTACACGGATTCCCCAGGAAGCAGGACTGTCGACGACGAGAGAGGAGGATTTCTCCAAGTGGCAAACGGACAACACTAAAAGCGAAAACCTTCTCCAGGTTCTGGCAGAAAACAGTTTACACGACTTCCTATAGTATGCCTTATGGCATGTTTGCGAAATAAACAAAAAGAATACATCTTCAATAACTTTATTTTCTCGTAACTTGTCAACCTTATCGCCTTATCGTTATCGTTATCAACGTTATCGTCTTTGCTCCCGCAAATCTTTTTATTTCTTCATTTTAGCCTCTCACGTGTGACAACGCTGTGATCCCCTGGCACAAAAGGAAAGGGCCACATGAGCATCAGCATCAGCCCCTGAGGCAACGCTGGAAATCCGGGGCACAGGCCGCCTTCCGCTACGAGATATAGTTCACGTTGCACTAGCCTGCATCAGCTACGCATTTGAAAATGTTATATCCAATCTCACAAACTCATTTCCCCTCCTGTAATGATTTCTCTGGTTGTACTGAGGGTCACCATACACTACTAGTGTTGATACCCAAAAGAAGCAGTCGAAAAACAATGTCAATGGTGATGCGGTGCAGGTTATAAAAATGCTTCCAGATGCCTCCCAGCGGTATGAAAATGAGAAATAGGCATTTATTTCTAGGCACTCGACTAGGAATTTTCTGTCCGGATCACAAATTACACGCCAATATTTATTGCTAAACTGCTTGCAGTTAGCTTGACCATTTACAAAGTCCCTGTAATATTACATAAGCATACTCTATGACTGCCTGTTAGCCTTCGCAGCCCTGGAAACCTACAAGACACGTCTTTTTAGAACATTCCGAATATTTTAACGCGGTAGCGTTAAGGAGCTCGTGTCGCAGAAAAGCCGGTGTCGTCGGCGGCGTTGGCCGTGAGCGATAAATCCCGGCATGCACTTCATAAATAAAAAGCAACTTCCAAGATGGGCTGGGTGGGAATCGAACCAGGGTCTCCGGAAAGCGGTACAAAAGCGCTTCTAGTGAATGCGGTGTTGCCTTAGAAACGTGCCGTAGAACGTTATACTGCGGTGTATATCGGTAATTATGAGCATGTTACTTACAGAAGTCGCAGTTACACGAGTAGCGAAGTACGTTTCCGCTACATTTCTTCTGCACTCTGCGCACATGCAGAGCCATCTTGCGGCAAACACAGAACCCCTCCTCGCAATGTGCGGCGCTGCCCCGACACGTGGCGCGCCACTCGCCCCTGACGCTATCGCGTTCCACTCTTGAAGGCGAAGCTTAAGCGTCCTCCAAATTTTATCCTTCCATGTACAAGGAGTGTTTATTCAGTGGGTACTGCAGCATTGTGGCATTACTTCAAATATAATGGACGATTTCTTACAAATTCAGCTCTGTGTTGTACCTAACATTATTTGGATAACTATGTCCCGTTTATATCCAAATACTGCGCTCTTTTTTGTCATGAGCAGCCCCTGGCGGCTAAGGACTTTGACCCTTTAAATTTTCATTGAAACATCCGGTATTAAAGCCCGTATAGCAATGTGAGGCCTCGGTGACGCTACTGCATTGCGGAATTTTTTGCATCAGTCTTTATATCGTTGTGGATTCACGCCGCCGGATCTTTGTGCGTTAGGCGATGAGGTGAAATCTATAAAACATTACAATTTCTCCTGTCGAAGGTATGCTCATGAGAGAAGAAATTATTTCGAAATTCTTCTTGCTCGCTTTGGACTGCCGCTTATGTTTCCTGTCCTCCTCTCCTTTGGTACAACTGTCAAATAGCCTGCCTTAAAATCGTTGTGTTAGTTACTCAGCCATAATATCGAGGCAGGAAGATTTGTTTTTTAGCGATTTTCTGTCTTGATTATACTTACAAGTAATATTTTCAATTTTATTTTGTTTTGATTTATTGATTACGAAACCTACCACATCAAACGTTTTACTAAATCCTAATTCATCATATTTATTACTCCGACTAAATCGGGATAATGTATAAAATTTCTTGACTTAATCCTAGATGGACCACGTATACAGATGCGAGAAGAAAAAGAAAAAAGGCTAATCTCCTCCTCGTGGGTACGTGTCATGAGCTAAGGAAGAAGAAAGACTCGTTGTGCCTCAGAAATCGACTCAAGCCTAATCATCCCTACCTGCGCATACTTCACAACACAGACTAGCATGGTGCGTAGCCAGCGTAGATACGGATGAGCGCAAGTTTGCGTGTGCGTTGTTGATACTTCAAAATTTTCAATTTTCATTCGCGGTAATTCGTTTTCGTCATTCGCAGGTGGCCTAATGGCATCTCTTTCTTGACAAGACCATTCGTGCATCGGTGAGTTTGCATCTGAAAAACGAGCATGACTGATGATCTAGAATACTTGAAATTATCTCTGCAAGATCGTTGTCAACACAAGTTATGGAAGACTCGTTTGAGAGGATATGAAGATGCAGCATTGCTATTTAGCTCAATCACAGATCCCAAAGATGCAGAATTCCACAAGTTTTTGCCTCTAATCAAGAACTTTGTTAATGACTCCAACAGTGTCTGCCAGGAGAAGGGCCTGGCAGCAGTCTTATCATTTGTCGGAAAATCTCATCTGGCCGATCGAGTCTGCGGTGATGTTCTGGCCGGGATTGTGTCCAAGTGCATCGCATCTCAAAAACAGAGGACACGAGATCTGGCAGAAGAAATCATTTTCAAGTTTGTTGAAATCCAGAAACAGGAAGCAGTTGTGGTAGGGCTTGCAAAAGCCCTGGACAACAAGAACCCCAAAATAGTATCCAGATGTGTGGCCACAGTCAGAAAATGCCTGCGTCTTTTTGGTGCTCGCGTCATTTCGGTTAGACCTTTCTTGAAGGCCATTCCCAAGTTACTTGAGCACAGGGACAAAACTGTGCGGGAAGAAAGTAAATTGTTGACCGTAGAATTGTGCCGCTGGATCGGTGATGCAGTGAAGCCCGTACTGCAGTCGCTGAAGCCGGTACAAGCGTCAGAACTTCAGGAAGCGTTAGCCAAAGTGGAGAATAGAATCGTGACTCCAGAGAACTATATTCGTTCTGAGCAGCTGAAAAGGGCTCTGACAATCGAAGCTGGCTCAGATGCAGTGGACGGCGGTGAAGTGGGGGAGGATTATGGCGGTGTTGCTGGAGTCCCTACGAATGCATGCGAGCAGTTGGAAGTTGAAAACTTTTCAATGCTTCCCAAGGCCTTCTACCAGCAATGCGAGTCAAGAAAGTGGCAGGAACGAAAAGCGGCTCTTCAGAAATTACTAGAGCTTGTGAGCAACCCTACGTTTGAAGCCGGCGATTACGCCCACCTAATCAGAGTGCTGATTAGGATGGTAGCTGAGGACAGTAATGTGGTTGTTGTAGCACTGGCTGCGAAGTGCCTGGCTGGGCTGGCCGTTCGCTTCAGGCAAATTTTTCGCCGTTACGCCAATGCCTGTATATCCACGTACATAAACAAGCTAAAAGTGAAGAATCCGAACGTCATTACCGCACTGAGAGACGCCCTGGACAACGCTTTTCAGGCTACAGATTTAAGAGCCATCTTGGAAGATGTCACAGCAGGACTGCAAAGGAAAAATCCACAGATCAAAAGGGAAATAACTCTGTTTCTTGCACGCGTTGTTTCAACGTTGGCTCCAAATGTGCTGGACAAAAAACTCCTGAAGGCACTGGTGACATCGCTCTTGAAGACGCTAAATGACTCAGACCCAGCAGTGAGAGATGGTTCGAGCATGGCATTGGGAACTGCGATGAAAGTTGTTGGAGTGGAAGTGATCATGCCCTTCCTAGGAGACCTGGACAATGTCAAACTGCAAAAGGTGAAAGCGTATTGTGAAAAAGCAGAAGTCGTTGGTTCCCCACCTCAGAATGCCGCACGCGAGTCTGTAGCTTCAACGGGTGCGGCCTCTCCTATCACCGCAAAGGAGCAACAACTGATAAATAATCTTTTTAAATTAGCAAAATTTTTTGGTTATACGGCATTTTCTGTTCTTTTATTTTTCTGTTTTGTTTTTTTTCTGGCGCAGGTAAACAAATAATGCAAAATATCTTTTTTTTTCTCGTCTTGCAATGGGCATGTTTTTCTGCCTGTAAAACAATAAAATTGCATCAAGCGCCAATTTCTTCAATGAACACCATTTGTTTAGGCGAACGCCTAATTGGTAACTCCACCCCACGAATATCTCTCGGCTCTGGCAGTAATCTATGGCACCCATAAAATTGGCTATGCAACAACCGTTGTCTAGCCACCCGAAAGCACAAGTGGAAAAATGAGGAATAGATACCAGTATAGCAGGGAGCCAACCTCCATTCTTGTTTGGCCTAATATATGCTCATAGTTAGCAACAACGGACTTCAATGTGGCGCCACTATTTATCCTTCGAATCGAAATTTTACGCAGTCGATCGTCGGGCAGCGCGTCTTCGGGGTTTCCATTTCGCTTTCTATTCAGCATTTACCTACTATTCAAGTAAAGATCAGTTTGCGGTAGAAAATACAGCAGACGACATAAAATATCGAATTGGTTGCCTGCCAATCAAGGTTTCGGCTGCAAAACAAAAAAGTACAGTTTATTTCGCGAACGTATTTCGGTAAGTGAAGTTGAACATATATTCTCTGTACGGGGACAGAAATTTTCTTTAAAAATGCCTTTAATTTCGCGAACATTGTACTACGCTGCAAAATAAGGACAGGACAACAATCCTCCATGCATTAAACAGAAGGAAAATAAAACAGCCCTGTTAGCTGTTCAAGAAGCACTTTAAAAGTACCAAGTTGTAGGGGCATCAGTGGAGAGAAAATGATGCAGAAATAAGCAAATAAGGAGTTTTGGTCCAATAAAAGCCCTAAAGTTGTACAAAATGACTGCCGTGGTCAATAAATTATGAAATAGGTTCCCACCTTGTTCCTGTCAGCTCTGTGCTAAGCTTCTAAGTGGACAGTGTAAGAATTTAAAATGCGTCCTATCCACGGTTTGTATAACAACCATTTACCATAAAGAGAAACCCATAACCCCAAGAAACAGTTAAGGTGAAATTCTCGAATATGAACACAAACACTCTGCAACACGGAAATCGGTCCGCAACTAAACTAAATGTGTCACCATTGATTTCTACTTTGCACAGCATAACTGCGTACACACATTCAAAGCTCAGGAAAATCTAGACTTAGTGCAATACACACCGTAAACAAACACCTGATGAAACCACACAATACTCAGACAATGCCAGGCTTGTCGCAATGCTCACACGTTGCCAATTGGAACAGGTTTGAAATTGAAAAAAAGAAAGCCAATACACCACATGAAAATAAATTAAATGAGTCTGGCCCAAACCTTTTTAAGCACGATACAAATCTAAAATTGAGCAGGAAATGCGACGTAAAAGGGCTCCTCCAACCAAATGGGATTGGCTTTTTGACACAGTGAGGCGGTCAATCGCTCCGCCCTTGTTAGCGATGTAGCAGTTGCAAAGAGGTTGAAGTTGAATTCCACCGGCCAGAAGACCCGCCCCAAGGGCATTTCCCGCTAAATTCCAAGCTGCAAAAGTATGCAGGCTAGAACCCATTCTACTGTATAAAACTGGGTCCACATGACGCTGGCAAAAAGGCAAGCAGGTTTAAAAGAGATTAGGCATGCTTGGCCATACTACCCACAAGACACAAACTACAACAGACGGTCAAGCCGCTCAAGTCTAATGAACAGTATCTCATGGAGCGACCATGGACGTGATAAAGAGAGAGCCCCATTCCGGAATGCGTCTGTGCACCACCTCCTCTGGCTCAGCTATAGGCTGCCTGGTGGTTGCCGATGAAAAACATAGACTGTGGGGGCACGGCCGCTCAATGGAGGCGCACTTGGGTGCGGCCCGTCGCGTCGCCCAGAAGAGCCGTATTGCGCCTAGTTCTCATCGCCACCGCTGCGGCGCCACCGCTCCGGGACGAGTCCGGGCGGAGAGCTGCGCGCAGCGGCCGTGGCTGTGCTTTCGTTTCGGCGTCCGCGTGGTCGGCGCTTGCTCAATTTAGGATTATGAGCGGCGTTTCACACAGTATGTGATGCTATGTGCAAGTTTGCTATTGATAAGGTGATAGCGGCAAGTCATCATCACTGGGCTTTTCCAAGTCATTCGTGGTCTTCCGTTTACAACGAGAACGAGGCAGTCGCGTGCTTCGCTGAGTGCGCACCCATTTAGTTGCGTTTCAACCACTGTAATAACGTATTAGATATTGCAATCTTGAAATCAGGACATGGTTTGGGGCCAATTATTCGGCGTGCACTTTTATGGAAACTTACAATTCAGGACGTAGCGTTCAATATTATTGTTCAGCCTGTTCCTCCGTTTTCACTGGAAATAATATTCAAGTGGGTACCACCAACAAAACATACTAGCTAACAAAAACTGTTGCAAAAGAAACAACACAAGACAGCCAGTTCAACGACACGCCCGCAGGCTCAGGCAATTTTTTTTCTCGTTTGATTATGAAGCCGCGTGATGCACAAAAGACACGCAAGCTTATTTTACATGCGAAGAACTTTTCTCGAAAAAGGTTTATGTGCCAGCGTGATTTTTTCCACTGTCTGATTGATGTTGCCTGTCCATTTGGTCAGCAGTGGTCGCATTAGTTTGGTTAGGTCCTTAGTGCGACTGCGGTCTTCTCTCTCGCAAATCAACTCCGGAAATTGCACAAAATAGGGAAGACGGGATGAAATTAACATGTTGCATAGCTTGCTGCTTCTTATGACCTGCGGGCACTTCATCACCTTGCTAACAAATGTGCATGGTGATTTTCAGATACCTTAGGCGTCCATCATCAAGAATTTTGATAAGTCCAGGGTTTTGCAGGAATCACAAGGCACAAAGTTAATAAATGGACGGGGACTAATAAAATAAAATTATTGACACTCTAAAGTAAGCACTAGAAGTTATTTAAACTTTGGTAATATATAAATAATAAAAACACGGGCAGGCACTGAAAACAGAATAAATAAAAATGTTTCATGAGATTCTGTACAACTATTCATACTTTCTCTTCAAATGGACATGCAAGGTAACCAGCCAAGAATGCAATCGGTGCTAACTCTATATCAGCTGCTGGTTCACACCACACATGAATGAACCCAAGCTGACTCGAAAACTCTCTCGCAGCAGACGTGATATAGCAGTTGGCAAGGTACGACTTTCATAATCACGAATGCCAAGTTTTATAGTTGCGTATTGTTGATAGGTGCATTTTCATACTGATGCTTGCAAGTTGCCAACCTGCGCAAAGCATGGCAAAATGTGTATAACATCAGTCGATATATATTTTTTTTCGCTAGTGGTACCTTCCGTATTTTCTCCGAAATGAAAACGGCAGCCCTTGCATCAACTTTGTCGTTCCCGCCTTTGAATTGCCTTAGGCTGCTAAAAAGCGATACTATAGACCCGCTTTGAGAACCTGCTTTAGGGCGTATCGGAAGCTGAAAATAAGATTCGGTTAAATGCAATGCACTAGTAAGGCACACAGAAGACATTGTTGTAAGATACTTGATGTGATCAAGAAGGTACTTAATTTGCGCCACTGTGGATCTGGTTGTCATGATTGTTGCTTCGTACGTTTGTTTGGTTAGCCTTTGCTTCGACGTGCCTCCTTGGACCTGATTGTCTTCGATATGGCAAAGCCCAACTCTAACCAAGAGAATCTCTCGTCATCTGACAAATAGAGCGGCTCCTCTTGGTGTCTCAATGGCTTCACTTATGCGATGTTGGGCAAGGCATACCATTTTGATATCATCGTCATAAAAGTGATCGTGGCGCAGCTATCTTGAAACACACATGCTTCAGGATGACACGGGGGGTTGTCCAGGAGGAAATGAAGTGTAGCTATAACAAGTGGGGAAAATAAAGCATTTGACCTGCGCACATCAATTTTTTCAAGGTTGTTTGGCTCAACATGAGCCCGCGTGAGTAACTTAACTTGTAATTTGGGCAGTTCGGAAGCACGGAAGGGACAGCTGAAGGAAGCAGGATCTTCAGTTTCATGTTCTTCCTGTAATCGTCATCTGTGAAGTGCAGTGAGTATACCAGTGACTTGTCACTCGGCTCCCACAGGCTTCCTTTTCCATCCTAGCCCTCCCGAGATATGTTTTCCAGCCATGCTGCTCGACGTTGTGAATCGCACGGGAACTCATGGTAACCGATCTTTTCTTGCTTTCGTGGTGCACAGCGGCACACAGCAGTTGCCTGGCATGGTGCTGCATACGCTTAGGACGCTGTTGACACAAGCACCGATGACACGCATGCAGAACTATCAGAACCACGCGGTTATGCTGAGTAGTCAAAACGATAACACGCGCCAACCCAGCCAGCGCGCTCCTTCCGCGTCGTCTGCTCGTCCGTGCCGGCGGCGCTTTGTCCTGGAGTGGTGGCGCCCCCGCGGAGAATGACGGCGGCAACTGCAACTTCTCCCAATACGCGCTTCCCCAGCCATTGAGGCGCGACGCGACGGGCCGCACCAAGTGCGCCTCCATTGAGCGGCCGTGGTGGGGGCATGGCGGTGTTATTTCTGGACCAGCAATGACTCTTCAAGGCGCAACATCGGCATCAGGCGCTTCCTTGACGCTCGCTTGATGCGTTCCTCCAGGAGAGACTTGCCCTGGTCAGAGAGCTGACCGATATACTTGAATACGCGTTCCTCCTCGCGGAAGTAGGCCTGAATCACAAATTTCAGTGCTGCATTCCTGACTGCGTTGTCCGTTTCTGAAATGTGCTTGTCGACGTCATTGAGAAGAACCGCTGGCATGGGTTCCAAGACTGGGAGGCCCATATCTTCGAACAGAAAGCGCAATTCTTCCAAGCACTCTGCACGCTGGCGTGCATTCCTGGATGACAAACGCTGCATGAGGTATCTGAACACCTTGGATCCTGGGAATATCTTGTATATCCGCCGGAAGGTGTCGCGCACTCCCTTGTTCATGGTGTCTTTGGAATCGCCGGCCTTGAGGATGAGGTAAGCATGGCTAACCGCAGCCGTTGCCTAGTGGTAAGGGCGGCCGTCTCGACTGCGGGAGGTAGGTAGGTAGAAACCCACCGCTTGTCACCCATTGGTAAAATTAGTAAGGTCCCCCGGATTGGCGCCTGGCTTTCATTGGGGGTTTGCACTTGAGAGAAGCTCCGTAAACGCTGCTGCGTCCCTCGCGGACCAAACCGAGTTTTCAACGACATCGCATCCTGTCAAAGGTGATTCATCATTGTCTTGGTCTTCACATTGTTTCTCGGCATCAACAAGAGCGTCACCAACAGTTTGACAGCTATGTTCACGGAAAGCTCTACTTCCAGCATGCGATAAATAGTCCGAGTTCAGGCGGAGCAGTGCAGCAATCAATTGGGAGCCGCTGTAAGGAGCAACTTCCGACTTTGCGGGGTTTCTCGCGGTTAAATAGGTCGCTTTTTGTGCGTCCTACAGCAGGTTTCGGCGCAGTATACGTTGGCGACGGCAGTGTGTCTAACACTTTTTATGATAATTTTGTTTCAGGGTATGGGCTTAAGTATATATTTTGTGAACCAGACGCGGTTCACGGCAATTGCAGCTCTCAACTGCTTAGTCCTGGCTCCGAGAGAAACCTCCTTATTAAAGCAGATAATTAAACTGGCGTGCAGGATTCGCTGGCATGCTACTTACTATACGTAGGAAAGACAATTGGGGAGAGAAAGGTGGAGTTAGGCGTTGAATACAAAAGAAATGAAGATAGGGGACACGATACTGCTCGTCGCACCACGCGCTTACTCGTGCTTTTCGTACAGGTTAGTTAATTAGCGTCAGAATTCTCTCTACATTAAAACCTCAAATCCTTGCTTTTTCGCAGTGTCGGGCCCCATTCATCTTTTTCATGTTAAGAAATGGTCAGTCTACTTCTTTGAGTGCTCTGTGCTGGTTGTGTGCAATGTTTACCTTTCCAAACTGCTCATTTTCTTGTCAGGTGATGTCGAGTTAAATCCTTGCCCCCCTACTGCATGTGATTCCTGCACGCAGACTGATGCTCCAGATCTTTCAATTGTTCTACAAGCCATAAGCAGAACTGAGTCAGGCCAGGTGCAGATTCTATCGGACCTTGCGAAAATACGCAATAGACAAAAGAAATCAAAGGCCTTTCGGAGTCAAAGTACTGGAGCAATGTGTTAATGCGATTTCAACTGGCGACACTATGCAAGCCCCGTCTACCGAAATAGCGAATTTTAAGGCTACTCTTAATGATGCCGAGAACTGACTTCGAAAGAACAATCTTCTATTTTTGTTTTTTGTTTTTTTGTTTCAAAGATAACATATCTGAGACGTGGAAGCAATCAGAAGACCCTGTTGTCTCACTTTGCGCTACTAAACTCGGTATCTCAATCGACCCAGTTAACATAGATCATATGACTGGCTCTTTCCAAGAGGACAGAAGTCGCCCAATTATTGTGCGTTTTGCCAGATTTAAAGAATAGGATGCTGTTCTTGTTTTGTGTCACAAGCTTAAAGACTTTTATGTTCGCGTAGACCTTTTCCGCCCTCTTCATCTTGCCCGCAAAAAGCTTCTTGAGTTTGCAAATGACCAAGACTTATCTAATAAACTGCGGCACAGCAAACTTTTCATTGATGGTTGAAGCTATGTCTACGATGCTAGCTCAGATACTGAGGCTTTACAAAAAAAGTAGCACGCAATCGATCTCTAGACAGCGTCAACCTGCATGTGATGCTCGTACTAACTATAACCTCTGATTTTCCTTTCATCATACAGGCATCAGTGCCATGCTTATCAATTGTCAAAGTGTAGAGAATAAAAGTGATGAACTAGCTGCTTTAATATCCTCTTCGAACACGGATGTTGTTATCGGCTGCAAATCGTGATTAGATGAATCCATTTCCAGCGCTTAAGTGTTTCCTTCTGAATATGTATCTTACCGAAAAGATAGAAACACACATGAGGGAGGCGTGTTCTTGCTAGTAAGGCAAATATAGCAAGATTTGCGGTCACTACTGGTGATATCAAATTTGAATCAGTGTGATGTGAACTGGTGCTTGAGAATCGTGAACACCTTACGATCGGTGCATTTTATCGCCCGCCTAATAACGACTTCCATTCTCTCAATGCCCTCTCGAATGTTTTGCTGAAAGTCATAACTGATTATTTCCTGGTCGGAGTAGACTTTAAAGTGCCTGATCTTCAGTGGCAGAATAAATTACCAGTGCTCTCCTCCCACTCGTCTTTATCTAACGCCTTTAATTATCTTATCTCAAACACATGGTCTTTTTCAATTTGTGGCAACTTCAACCAGACGCCAAAGAGGGGCGAATTCGATTCTTGATCTTTTGTTCTCGAACTCCCCTTCATTGCTCGTCTCTCTCGGTGGTGGTGGTGAACTCTTTTATTGCGCCGAAAAACAGGGGACCAGTCAAAGGACCGGTTGCGCTTACTTAGAGGAGGTCGGCGGGGATCCTTTGGGATGCCGCGGCCTCCACAGCGCGCCGGATAAGCCAGCGTTGGTCTGCTGGCTCGGAAGTACACAGGATAGACTCCCACGTCTCTGGGGTGTTTGAGTTGTCTGTGTTGTAATGTGTACAAGTCCACACCATGTATATGAGTGTAGCCGGAGTTGAGCAGTGTTTACACATGGGGGCTATCTGATCCGGAAAGATCCTGCTGTATAAGAGGGGGTGTGGGAAGCTGCCAGTTTGTAGTTTGCGCCATTAGACGGCCTCGCGTCTTGTTAGATCGCGGTGTGCGGGAGGATATGTGCACTTTTGGAGTCGGTAGTGCTGGAGTATGTCCGTGTAAGTAGTGAGTAGAGAAGCGCTTGAGATATTAGTGTCAGCGGAAGCAGGGTGGCTGATCATATTCTCGGCTCGGCAGCTGAGATCTCGAGCGAGAGTGTGTGCCTGGGCGTTTCCTCTGAGCGATTCGTGGGCTGGAGCCCAAAGAAGTAAGCGAGATGTGGAAGAGGGTGCTGTAGAACGTAGAATGTGTAACGCCTGGCAAAAGATACGGCCAGTATCGTAATTGCGAATAGCCTGTTGAGAGTCACTGATGACGACTTTGGTATTAGGGTCGGCTAGCGCTAGCGCAATGGCAACCTCCTCAGCTGCGGTGACTGTTTCTGCATTGCGAATGCTGCAGGCTGTGTACCAGCTGCGGTGAGGGGCGAGAGCTACCGCCACCATTGCTGGCCTCGATGGATGGTAAGAGGCGTCCGTATACGTGACGTCCGGACGTCCGCTGAAGCGTTTCTCGAATTGACGAGCCCGGTCGGCCCGTCTCTCGGCGTGGTGTTCCGGGTGCATCCATTTGGGAATGGGAGGAATGCGGAGGTTTAGGCGATATTCCGGTGTAAGTTCAGCGTAACTTGGGGCCGATCTCGGCGGGGGGATCCCAACTTGCTGCAGTACCGCTCGGCCAGCGTGTGTGAGTGAGAGCCGCTCATACTGGGCGGTGAGGGTTGCCTCGATCAGTTCGCTCACGGTATTGGAGATTCCGAGAGCCATGAGCTTATGGGTAGCTGTGGACATGGGAAGGCCTAGGGCTTTTCGAAGTGACGCCTCTAGCCGTTCGCTTTCGGCACGGGTGAGACGTAAGTAGGGTCCAGAGTAGGTGATGCGGGAGCAGATGAAAGCTTGAACGAGGCGCGGGAGGTTGGACTCTCGCATGCCATGATGCTTGTTGGAGATTCGCTTAAAGAGGCGTCCGATCTGTACGACCGACTGGTCGATGCGTTGGATCGTGATGTTGTTGCTGCCGTTGGCCTGCAGATGCAAGCCCAAGATCCTGATGTTGTCTGTTCGAGGAATCGGGTTTCCTTGCACCTGGAGGTTGATGTCAGGAAGTATATTTGAAGGGCGTCGTCCCGGGGAAGGGATGATGATATACTCGGACTTTATCGCCGAGCAAGTGAGGCCAACTGCACTTAGATAATCTCCAATCCGTTCGATCGCGGTCTGTAAAGTCTCTTCAATCTGGCCGTCACTGCCGCGCGTGATCCAAAGTGTGAGGTCGTCAGCATAAATGCTGTGATGCAGGGGGGGGGGGGGGGGGGGGGGGGGGATGTCGGCCAGTAGCTTCGGCAGGCCTATCAGTGCGACGTTAAAAAGCATCGGCGAAAGTACGGCGCCTTGCGGCGTGCCACGGTTTCCCGGAGAGATGATGGAAGGATCTCCAGTGCCGGCTTTAAGTTGAACTGTGCGGTCGGTGAGAAAGTACGCATACATGCGATGTCCAACACCGAGAGCTTGAAGTTGTTGAAGAATCGCTTCATGGAGGACGTTGTCGAATGCCTTGGCAACATCGAGGCCGACGATGACTTTCGTGTCTAGTGTACGTCTCATGACTACCTGATGATGGAGAAGAAGCATAATGTCCGGGGCCGCTAAATGAGGGCGGAAGCCGAACATTGTGTCTGGTAGAAGATAGTTGTCTTCAAGGTATCGTGAGAGCCTGGTCTGGATAACGTGTTCCATCAGCTTCCCAACGCAGGACATGAGAGAGATGGGACGGAGGTTGGCAAGGTAGGTGGTTTGCCCGGCTTGGGGATGAGGACTAGATTGGCGCATTTCCACTCTTGAGGAATGGTACCGCTGGCCCCACATTCTTGAAAATAGTCGGTAAGAGCATGAATGGATGCGTCGTCAAGATTCCTAAGCATTTTATTTGAAATGCGGTCAGGGCCGACCGCCGAAGTCGTCTTGAGCCCGCATTGTAAGTACAAAACCGATCATTGCTGTGCCGCGGCCTCGCAAAGCCTACAACTTTGAAAGAGGAGATTATGATAATGTTATCCTTGCCCTACAATGTGAACTTGACAGCTTTGTTTAGCATAGCGCAACCCGAAATGTAGATGAATTGTGGTCTGACTTCAAAGATAACGTTCTGGGCTTAACTGATATATACCTTACCAAATACTTTCACTAAAACGCAGAAGGTCTAAGGCATGGTTCACGGAAGAAATAAAGATTCTTGTTAACAAAAGGAATCGTGTGTTTAGAACCTACAAAGACCAGACTAACTCTACTGCTTTTTGAGACTTGAGCAGTTGAATGCGGAAATGAAGTCTAAAATCAAAATAGCAATAAATGAGTTCTTTGTTTCACTTGGACCGAAAGTTGCAAGCAATCCAAATAATCTATGGAATTAAGTTAAGGCCAATAACAAAGATGAGGTCGGAATCTCTCCGATAGCAGATGATCTCACTAGTGATGCAGGTAAGGCAACTTGCTTTAACCAGTATTTCGCCTTTGTTTTTTGGGACTTGGCAACAAGGCTTACTCCAGTTACCATGGGTGCCATTTCTGAGACCATACCTGACATTACAATTAGTAGGTCTGGTATTTTTATTCTTCTGCGAAAGCTAATTAACACTGTTCTGCTCCTGGCCCCGGCGGAATACAGAACTCTGTTCTTGAATCTTGTGCAGACATCATCTCTTATTGTTCATCCATTTTGTTCACAAAATCTCTGGCCGCTGCTGAACTCCCCCAAGAATGGAAAATAGGGAATGTACTACCAATTCATAAGAAAGGACTGAGGGACTGCGTCTCAAATTACAGACCAATTTCTTTAACTAGCGTTTCCTGTAAGGCACTTGAACACATAATTTACACTAACGTTTGTTACCATCTTGATAATAATAGTAATTTCTTTGTAGTTTATCAGCGTGGGTTTATATATCAGGGACGTCTTGTGTTACACAGCTAATTACATTTTCCAAAGGCATATTTAGCTCATTCGATAATGGTTTCCAAACTTACTGCATTCTTCTTGATTTTCAGAAAGCATTCGACAAAGTTTGTTACGCTCTTCTGCTTCACAAACTATAAGCTCTCGGTTTACCTTGGCATATTCTTTTCTGGCTACAAAATTACCTAACTGGCCGTTCGCAGAAAGTAATCAATAATGGAGCTGAATCTGCTACCGCTTCTGTGACATCCGGAGTACCACAGGGCTCCGTATTAGGGCCTCTTCTTTTTTTAATTTACATTAATGACATCGGTACTGGAATATAACGTCAAAAATCACTCTACGCTGATGATTGTGTTTTATATCGGGAAAATAAAAAAAGATTCAGACCGATTAGCTTTACAGTCAGACCTCCATAGAATATCCCATGGGTGTCAAAACTGGCTTATGTCTCTAAACGTTTCAAAGTGCTGTTCTATCCGTTTCACCAGAAAGCGTAACTCCATGCAATCAAATTATTACATAGATGCTCAGCCCCTCGTCACAAGCTAAATACCTAGGTGTCACATTTTTTTCAGACTTAACAGGGAATATTCACGTTCAGTGTATAAACCAGAAGGCAGGCCGCGTTCTAAGCTCTATTAAACGAAATTTGAAGCAAGGCCCACAGAACACTAGGAAAACACTTTATATAACCAATGTCCGGCCTATCATATGCCTGCATTGTGTGGGACCCCCCCCCCCCCCTTCCCCCCACACGCACACACACAGCACCTCATTAATAGCGTAGAAAATATTCAGAATCGTGCCGCTCGCTTTGTAAATTGTTGTTACCAATTTCACAGCAGCAGATCTCCGATATAAAAAGTCAAATTGACTGGGTGGACCTTGCCCCGCCGGGGTGGTGCAGTGGTAAGACGCCCGACTACTGTGCCGGAGTTCCCGGGATCGAATCCCGGCCTCGGCGGCTGCGTTTCGATGGAGGCGAAACGAAGTGGCGTCCGTGTGCTGTGCGATGTCAGCGCACGTTAAAGATCCCCAGGTGGTCGAAATTACTACTCCGTAGACCTCCACTACGGCCCCCCTTTCTCTCTATCCACTCTCACTCCCACCCTCATCCCTTCCCTTACGGCGCGGTTCAGGTGTCCACAGAGCAAGTGTGACAGATACTGCGCCTTTCCCTTCCTATGAACCAACCAACCAACTGGGTGGACCTCTCCCTTCGCCGTGAACGATTTCGCCTTTTATTTTTGCGGGACATACTGTGCAATGAAACACCGTTAGCTGAAAGTAGATATTTACAGACATCGAGTTATGTATTTGAGCGATGAGGTCACAGACTAAACATTAAAGAACTTTTTGCCCGCACATCTGTTTATAAGAAGTTTTTTTCCGTGCACCATCAGTAAATGGAACCGGCTGCATCCTGACATTGTTGAAACTGCTGATCGAGCAAGATTTGTCGATGCGCTTAGTCATTATGCGTAACTTTCATTTTTTCCCCGTTTGTGGCCACTGATTGATTGGCCGTGTTTGTTGCGTGTGTTTATTTATTACTTTGGTGCTATGAATTGCGTTGGTGAAATTATTGATTGCCCGAGTTTGTTGCTTGTATTCCTTGTTACTCTGATGCATTGCAATGGTTGTCTGTCCTACCACACTCTTTACTGTAATGCCCATTAGGACAATTTATTTGATGTCTGTACTGTTTCATTTTACAACTTTGGTGCTGACAAGTGTCAAGTCTTTTGCCTCGTCTCTCTTAATGCAATGCCCACCAGGCCGATATGTAGGTACATGAACAATGAAATAAATAAATAAACAGAGGGAGAAAAATACGACCATAAGAGCGTACTAAGGTGCATCGTCGAGTAATGCTAAACAATGAAGTATGAGATATATAGCCCTACAGATATGCTTACAAAGTTCACAGCATGAAAAATACGTGAGTGTCCTGCAAGGGCATACAGTTCATAGCGTGAAAAATGCTTTAGGGCGGCACGCAACGTAAAACTATAACTTGTCAAGAAGTCCCATGTCTTTTAATATGCAAAAAGAAAGTTCATTGCTTTTCTCTGTTGCCTATCGCAGGCTAAGGGACCTAAAATACTGCCCAACGTTAGAGGCACTGTGGAGACCTTCTCCATGCAATGTTCGTAGTCAGCACGTTCACCAGTATACGTAGGGCGCCTAAGCGAGATATCTTCTACAATTTGAATCGCGCCGCAGTTGTCACAATTCGGACTGCTCGTCTGACCGAAACGGTATCGCAAACCGTTTGTAAATGCAACGGTCAAGCGAAGTGGATGATATAGAGTTTCCATGTGGCCAGGAAGTCTGGGAGAGAGCCTTGACCTAAAATATACTGAGTGAAGGAATTGGTAATGTTTTTGTCACGCTAGTGACGGCAATGAAGTATTGGGTGGCACAAGATGAGGAAGAGGCGTTGGGGATTTGGGGAGCTAGTAGGCCTCACCTTGTCCCTCTGCCACACAACTGTAAATAAACACCCCCTTTCTTATTTCACCCTAACAACTTCAATTCAATTCACTTTATTTATTTCCCATGTATACATTGTGAGGGCCGAAGGAAAAAAGCCAGATATTGTGGATTGACATTACCCTCGGCCCCTACATTGCAGGGCAGCAGACAAAAATCAAATTATTTACACAAGTAACATAGCGAAATGCAAACAAGGTTGTCAAAAAAGAAAGAAAACAGCTCGCAGAGTTAGACAGAAAAAAAAAAGAAAGAAATGAAGCGCACACAAAAAATAATGACAAAATTCAACAAAAATACAATTCATAGAAAAGATGACCAGAGTGCTCCGTTCGACCCCTTTTTCACTACCAACGGAGCTCGGCAAGGCCGACTGGAGTATCACCGTTGTCGCCGCCTTGCCGGACTGCCGCCGCTTCCGACCATCATGGAACGCATAACAGACTCCAACCGTGCAAGCCGCGATGCTACAAGCGAGGCTGGCGACAGGCCAGCCCCCTCCAGCCCTATTCCGCCCCAGCCTTACAGGGAACCACGATCGTTTTCTGAAGAGGCTGAGGACGTTGAGAAATGGTTACTTCATCATCAAAAAGTTGGTACAACCGGTGGGACCCTGTCACCATGTTAACCAATGTCGTATTCTTTCTAAGTCATACAGAATGACCTGGTTTGAGAATAAAGAGGACAACCTGACGACTTGGGAACGGTTTGCCACAGAGTCAAAACAGCGTTTTGGCGACTCTGTTTCGAGCAAAAAAAGCGGACTGAGCAGACCTTTGCCCAAAGAGCTCAATTGCCCGATGAAACTTGCACCACCTGCATAGAAGAGATCATCAGATTATGCAAATGAGTCAATTCAAGCATGCCTGAGGAAGACAAAGTCCGCCAAATTTTGAAGGACATCGCGGATGACGTGTACAAGTACTTAATCGCTAAAGACAATCTTGACACTGTCTCTGAGGTCATTACAAATATCCGCGCGTTTCAAGCTCTCAAAACACGTTGTATTGCGCCGAAATTTGGGCGGCATGGCCAACGTGCCTACACCGTGGCCAGCCTTGATGACCATGCCCTACTAGATCTTCCCTCGACTATCCGGCAAATCGTGCGGGAAGAATTTTTACGGCCCAACCCACTTCCCCAGCATGAATCTGCTGAAGTCTCTGGTCACAGGGTCTCTGGAATGCCGGCTACTTCATCATGACTTCATCACCCTAAGCGATTGCAGCGCTTTCTCCCAAGCTCATGAAGTTCCAGCTTCGATTTACTACCCGCCTTTGCATTTCGCTAACCTGACTGCGACGATGCTCAACGCCTCAAGGTATGACTTCGCCTAGTGTACATCTCGATCTACAATCCGACCTACCAGGATTACTGAGCTACTTTGGTCATCTGATGAGAAGAGAGGAGTCGCTGGAGAAAGATTTGATGTTGGGAAAGGTTGAGGGTCGCCGGAGAAGGGGTAGGCAGCGAACGCGATGGTTAGATGGCATTCTCGAGGCATTGCAGATGAAGCTATGTGATGTTAAGAAGATAGTGAGAGACCGGAAAGCGTGGCGTGACATGGTCCATAGGGTCACGAAGAGTCGGACACGACTGAACGCCTGAACTGAACTGATACGACGCGCCCTGCGGTTCCTGGCTCGTATCTGTTGAAGAGCAGCATTTTCTACCTCCTGCACCGATCTGCTACCGTGGCGGCGTCGAAGGTCACATCAACAGGTACTGCCGCAGTAGGCTGCCGCCACGGTGCAGCCGCCCAGCGCTTCCAACAGTACCCAATAATGGGAATACAGCCCCGTTTTCCAGCAATCAAATGCTCCGCGTGAATATCATCGCCACATCCCGGGCGAGAATCTCCGCGAGCATTCCCAAGCATCTGATAGAAGCTTATTACTCCTTCACTCGCTTTCCCTGCGCGCCTTTCTCCATCACCACGGTGGCTCTCCGTGTCACCTCGTCAGGAACACTAACCAGCGCGACCAATGGGGGTGAGGCCGCTGGAAATGTGCTGTGCGCCAATATCCCTCCTTCAACTGTAATGCTTAAAAAGAATATTCGTGTATTCATTGGTGGTATGTGTAAACTAGATTTAGTGGATACGGGTGCGACTGCGTATGTGAAGGGTAATCAGTTTAGGCGGTTATTGAGACGTAAAGTGATGTTTGAATAGGACCGCGCTTCAACATTTTGTGATGTGAGTAAAAAGGCGTTGCGACCGTTAATTGTGTCTAGTGCGCAAGTGTCTGTGCGGGGTGTAATTTTTCAAGCGAAATTCGGCATCCTACCCCACTCTTCGCATAGCATCATTCTAGGAATGGACGTTTTGAAGTTTTATGGCGCTACTGCGGACTGCCGAAGTGAAGGGGTTCATTTTGACGGCCCATCTGCCAAGTATTTTTGAAAGCGGCCGTAACGAAGAAACCGTTTTTAGTATTACCGAAGGCACAGTAGTTCCACCCTTGTCTGCCATGTTCGTTCCCGTGTCTGCTCCACTTATTGACCAGGTTACATTTCAGGCAGTGGTGCACCCATTCACTCAGCATGCCTCAAGAAAGATGTTATTATTCCTCATTGTGGGACCTCCGTGCATCACGGTGGTGCCTCGTTATGGACAATCAACCCATCATCCGAGCCTGCCTTTTTGCTAGCTGGATATTAGCTTGCCTCATCGTGGAGCCGATGCGCCCCGCGTCTTTGCTTTGGTCACAGATGCTACGAGTGCCCCCGTACCTCCGGCTGCTGATGAATATTCGATCTTCCACATGATTAGCACCGATCTGAGCTCACTTTAGCGCCGTACTCTTGTGGATAGTCTCCTACTATTCTCGCCTGTGTTTTTCTTTTCTCAAACAAACCAACCTCTCGCCCAGTATCTTGAACCCATCACACCATCGATACTGCTTTCGCTCGTCCCATCCGTCAAAAGCCACATCACGTGTCCCCATCTGAGCGCCATGCGCAAGTGGAGGAAATTCTACGAAAGAAAGTGATACAGGAGTCATATAGCCCTTAGGCAGCCCCTGTAATCCTCATACGTAAGAAAGACGGTTCGTGGCAATTTTCTGTCGATTACCGACGTCTAAATTTTGTTTAGAAAAAGGACGTCTATCCTCTTCCTCGCATAAATGGCACCCTCGCTGCCTTTCTGGACCATCCTATTTTTCTTGTCTCGACCTCAGATCTGTCTACTGGCAAATTCCATTGGGCCCTGCGAATAAGAAAAAAATAGCCTTTGTCACGCCAGATGGTCTTTTGAAGTTTAATGGTATGCCATTCGGGATGTGCAATGCGCCTGCCACATTTGAACGATTTATGGACACAGTTCTGCGCGGCTTAAAATGGGACATTTGCCTTTGCTATCTGGACGATATTGTCATATTTGGGACGTTCTTCCAAGAAGACAATGACCCTCTATTCCGCGTCTTGAACGGTCTGCACAACGCTGCCCTAATCCTGAACTTGAAAAAGTGCCGCTTTGGAGAGCGCAAAGCGCTGGTGCTAGGACACCTCGTCCATGGTAAAGGTGTTATGCCGGATCATCAGACAACCCCCGTTCTTTAAACTCCCGGAGGCAGTGAAGGAATTGCGCAGTTTTTCTAGGATAGTGTGCGAATTTTAGACGTTTTATACATCGCTTTGCTGACGTTACTTCCCATTTACGTGCCCAAAAACGGTACTTTTGACTGCACACCAAAGGGCGACGCGCCATTCCGTCAACAGAAGTTTCTTTTAATATCGAAACCCATTTTACGACATTTCGATCCTGCTGCAGTGACGGAAGTTCCCACGGACGCTAGTGGAATCGGCCTCAGTGCAGTCAGTGTCCAACGCCACGACGAACGAGAGCATGCTATTGCGTACCCAAGTCGTACCCTGAGCAAGCCAGGCCGAAATTACGCAGTCACCGAACAGGAATGTCTGGCTGTCGTTTTCGGTATGCAGCGTTTCAGTTCATAGTTGTAGTTGGCTGCAGAACCTTCGTGACCCATGTGGTCGCCTCGCACGCTGGGCCCTCCGAATACAGAAATATGAGTTTGACGTGGTGTACAAAAGCGGGAGGCATCATGCAGATGCAGATGTATTTCTAGGATGCCAGTGGCCACGACCAGATTTGACTGTGACTATTTCGACAATTATATATCGATCCTCGAGCCGGTGTTCCCCGACCAGAAATTTTTCAAAACGGAACAGCAAAGGGACAGAGGTCTGCAGCCCCTCTTTGTCGTCGCCCAAGCCTTCTAGATGGCGGGCACTTTGTCATACTGGGATCGCGGAAATTGGGCCGATTTACCAGCTTGCCTGCGACATCACACACCAGGCTTGCGTAATCCGCTTCCCTTTCCCACCGACAGAGGTGCGAACCCTTCAGCATCAATAGACACTATGACAACGTCAGGTAGGCATTCCAACAGTGTGCCACCGACACCATCACTCTGCCTGCTGTGAGAAATGCAACGTGATACACATCCCTGGCCAGGGTTTGCCTCTAAACTGGGGCCTGGTTGAACCAGCTCGTTCTCGCCTCGGTGACTGTAACAAATTTATAATAAAGTGTTTTTTCTCTGTGAACAAACTAAAAGAAGGATTTTATACAGCCTAAACAATTAACATCAGCAACTGAACATGAAAGGAAGGGAGCAGCAATGGAATATCAAGACCCGAATCCGATGCGGCCGGAGTAAACTGGTTGCAAAACAGTGACTGTCACCGTGGCTTGCACGAAAAGTCCGTGGTGGAGCGTGGTGATGGTGGAAAACATTTATTCAGGGCTATTGTCAGGAAGAGTGGGGACTCGAATTAAGGGCCAGCCCTTTACAAATTCTATAAATATAGGAGGGGTCCCTAGTCCAGAACCCCTGTGGCTTCCGCGGCAGCTAGGGCCCTATTCACGAGAGCTCTTTGACTCTCTGTGGTAGAGCAGTCGAGCAGGGCACCCTACCAGCTCTCTTGGGGTAGGTTAGGGGAAAGGGGAGTAAGCGGGGTTAGAAGGGCATGTCGACAACATGTGGTACATGTCCAAGACCACACACCCACAATGTGGGCACTCCCTGTTAAAAGATTAAAATATTGCAGCACCGCCGGGCACAGTACCATGTTTATATATAAGCGAAGGAGCCAACGCTCCTCGGTTTTGGTTAGCTTTTTCGCTAGGGGATGGAAGCGGCTATGCCAAGTTTGATAGAACTGAACAATGTATTTGTAACTTATAGCCGGGGTAGGTTCTCATACCTCAGGCGGCCGGTGCTTGAGAGCGCGGGCAGAGGCGACTTCAGCCTCGTTTCCCTCTAGTCCCGCATATGCTGTGGTCTAGATGAGGACACGTGTGTCAGAACGATTCCGGTACTCGCATCTACGTAAAATTTTCGCGGCGCGTCGAGAGATGCGTCCTTAATCTAGAATCTTACAGGCTCCCCGGGAGTCGGTGATAATAACCCGACGGTCTAGTTCTGCAGCAATGAGTGCTATGGCGACCTCCTCCGCTATCCTCCGCTTATGTAATGTCATAGCCTCCTTTATACTCTGTGCCTGTCAACGCGCCGCGCGAACAATAGAGCGGCGCCGTCGAGTAAAGTTGCGCGGTCCCCTCGCTGAGGGCGCCGCTGACATAGGGGTCGAGGCGCACAGGTACAGTCGAGCGCGATTTGAAGGTTATCGCACGAGCGTCGACCGGGAACATGAACAGCGCCATGGCCCAGAATTCTCTGCCGAGGCGAGGGGGGTATCAAGCCAGCTTCCCTCACTCTTCTTGCTGTTCCTTCAGCAACCGTCACTCCCTGCTGGGACATCACTTCCTTTTTTTTTACTTTTGGTTCTGCGAACAGACAGTGATCGTTGTGCGCACGGCGTATTCTACGGTATTATCTGAAATTGGAAACTTTATCGCAATAAATGGAAAGCTTAGAATAGAGAGAAAGGACGGTGAGTCTGTCGCGGGGGAAATGGTTGTGGTATGGAACAGCGAACGAGGGAGAGAATAGTGCGAAATCATGATTTTTCAAGTTCCAAATTTGGCTGCCAGGTGCCTGCAGTGCTAGGCTGGTCGACGCTCGTGCGATAACCTTCAAATCACGCTCGACTGTACGAATGTCGGCGCGGGGCGGGAGCGCTGTTATTCGCTAGCGGGATAACTGTTCCTAAGCATGAGTCGTGCATATTCAGCATATTTACTTGTAAGGCCGACATCCACTAAGCATAACAAGTGATCATGATACTTGTTAGGCAATAACACCAACGCTATATGACATTTTATGTCAGGCAGTTTCAAGAAATTGCGCATGGCTCGAAAAACTACATGAGTGCTCCGCTAGCGCCAATGGTAATAGAAAAATTACAATGCTAGTCTACTCTGCAATAAAACAAAATTTAAGAAGAAAGGCACCCGCATTTATTTACACATTTCACAACAGCAATTGTGCTGTAAGAGTACCATGTAGAAGTTGTGTGATGAATAGCTGCCACAAGTAGGGAAAAAAGTTCGCGGTGACTGCTGTCACTGATAGCACTTCAGAAGCCAGCTTGATTTACAGATGATTGGAACAACTGCATCGCAGTATGCCATTGAGATCTGTAAGATGAACAATTTTGGTATCAGCTGTTACTTTCAATGATTCAGCGCGTCGTACAAACGTTTTTTTTTTTTTTTTTTTAATCTAGAAAAACAAGGAAAGACAAATATACGCGTTGCATCTTTCTGTTTCGATCACTCCAAAATAATCGTCACAATAGGCAAAGCTCGTGTTTTTATTTTTTCACGGAATTGCGCAGTTAGCGAAACAAAAAATACCGCGCTCGAGCACATGTAATATACCACACAGACGAGCTAACCAGGGAGGAAGTTCGCATCGCAGTCCAGAAAATACACGTGCACATTTAATATTATTATTACCTTACTGACGCGTAGTAAACACACTTCTGGTGCTGTCATTATTTCTCACAGGCCTTAATGCGGTTGAGTGCGAGAAGGGAAACAAATATAGGCTTTGCAGGATTTGGTTTAACTCACTTTAAAGTAGTCATCTTCACAATAGGTAAATCTTGTGTTTCTATTTTATCACAAATTTCGTAATTAGCGTATACTGTAAAAAAAAAAAAAAAAAAAAAAAAAAAGCTTCGCAGGAGCACACTAACACACTACGCAGACGAGCTAGGCAGGGAAGCAATTAGCATTGCAGTCCAGAAAGTACAGGTGCGCATCTAACATTACTATTGCAGTGTTGACGCTTAATAAACACATTGGTGCTGTCACGAGAAGGGAAACAAATATAGGCTTTGCAGGATTTGGTTTAACTCACTTTAAAGTAGTCATCTTCACAATAGGTAAATCTTGTGTTTCTATTTTATCACAAATTTCGTAATTAGCGTATACTGCAAAAAAAAAAATAAAAAAAAAGCTTCGCAGGAGCACACTAACACACTACGCAGACGAGCTAGGCAGGGAAGCAATTAGCATTGCAGTCCAGAAAGTACAGGTGCGCATCTAACATTACTATTGCAGTGTTGACGCTTAATAAACACATTGGTGCTGTCACTATTTTTTACAAGCCTCAAAGCAGCTGAATACTACGCAGCGATCGCCGGAAGGACAAAGCAAAGCTGGCACTGACCAGTTGGTGCAATGCTGTATTCCTGCAGCACCCGAAGGCAGAGAAAAGTAGAAGAATGGCCTTGCACACAGCAGAACAGTCCACGAAACAGCGAGACCGCGGCAGCACGTGGCTATCCGGACCGCTTTGCAACACGGCACACCCGGCACACTCACGGCGCACCAGGCACTCGCCTGGCGAAGGTGGATGGATATGATGGAATATAGGAGCGTCCCCTTTGAAACGGGGTGGTAGCAGTAGCTATCATGCTCATTTTTCTCCCTATATCTTAATTATTGATTTAGAATGGTTAACTAAACCATCATTCTATTTATTAAATTTTGTTCCTACATTACTAACATTATGTCACTTCTCTGCTTTTAAGCCACCAATCTTCCAGTCGTTTTTTGCTAGTTTCCACCGCCGGTTTATTCACCCGGCCACTGTTATCTCTAAATCCCAGAGCTTCAGGAACAGTGATTGCGCCTGCATCAACTTCCGGATGGATACCATTACATTCGAGTATAATATGGTCAATTGTTTCACTGAAGTTTCCACATACAGCACATGCGTCAACTCCATTGTTAAATTTCTTTTTGTAGCTGCGTGTTCTAAGGCACCCTGATCTAGCTTCAAAAAGTAGGGCACTGCCTCTTGAGTTATCAAAGAAATCTTCCTTCCTGATCTGCATTTTCCACTTTCGGTATAATTCCACACTCTGTTTCTTTTCCATCGAATTTATCCAATTTTTACCTTCTGTGTTTTTCACCTGTTGCTTAATGCTGTTTATTTCTCCGTCCTTGTTACTAGCATACTTACTAGTTAGTTTCCTAGTTCTTTTCCTCCATTGTGAGTCAACGCTTTTTAGGTACAGGTATTTAAATACTTTAGCTGCCCATCTGTTACTGTGAAATTTGCTCAGGCGTTCCTCATATAATATTTTACTCTGAGCTTCCCGCACTTAGAAAGATGCCCAGCCCATATCTCCTTGTACCGCCTCATTTGTAGTTTTGCCGTGGGCACCTAGTGCTAATCGTCTAACGGATCTCTGATTTGTTTCTAATGTCGACTGTACCTCTGATTTTAGGCACAAAACCGCATTTCCGAAAGTAAGTCCGGGCACCATAATTCCTTTCCAAATACCCCTCAAAACCTCATACCTACTGTATCCCCACAATGCCTTATGCTTCATTATCCCGGCATTCCTTCGCCCTTTGGCCTTAAGTGATTGCTCATGCTTTCCAATGTATGCCAATCCTTCGTTTACCCATACCCCCAGATATTTATATGCTGCTACTCTAGGTATTTCAAGGCCTTGTATTTTAAGACCCTGATCAGTTGAGCCGTTGAAAATCATCAGACCCGACTTAACTGCGCTGAGACTGAAGCCTAGAGCGTCCCCTTCGTCTCCGCAACACTTAACTAGAGTTTGCAATTCTTCCAGACTCTCAGCTAGCAGCACAATATCGTCTGCATACATCAAACCGGGGAGGCGCTGCTCTACCGCCTTTCCACCTAATCTATATGACAGGTTAAAACCTAGGTTACTGTCTTGTATCCTCTGTTCCAGGTTTATCATATAAAGCATGAACAGCACCGGTGATAGAGGACAACAGCCTTGTCTTAATCCTTTGCATACTTTGACATCCTCCGTACTTCTTATCCCTTCCCACGTAATTTCTACTTTGTTATCCCGGTATATTTCCTGTAGGAACTCTATTATCTCATAACCGATACCTTCTTCTTTTAATATGTTCCACAGAAGTTCCCTGATTACGTTGTCGTACGCCCCGTTTATGTCCAGGAAGGCCAAATACAAAGGTCTATTTTCCACTCTAGATATTTCGATGCATTGGGTAAGCACGAACAGGCTATCATCTAAGCGCCTACCATTTCTAAAGCCGTTCTGAAGTTCTCCGAGTATCTTGTTACTTTCAACCCATGCTTGCACCTTTAATGTCACCGCCTGCATGGCTAACCTGTACATAACAGATGTTATGGTAATCGGCCTGTAGGATTTTATGTGCATCCTGTCTCCTTTCCCCTCATAAATCAAATTCATTTTACTCTGCCGCCAGCTGTCCGGAATTTGCTTATT
Source organism: Amblyomma maculatum (assembly GCF_055883805.1). Taxonomy (NCBI): domain Eukaryota; kingdom Metazoa; phylum Arthropoda; class Arachnida; order Ixodida; family Ixodidae; genus Amblyomma; species Amblyomma maculatum. Next base: position 158,733,675 of record NC_139344.1, on the reverse strand, counting down.
CGTTATGACTGTTTCCAGAGCTTTTAACAACGTTTCCTTACTTTTTGGACCGAGTTCATTAATCAGCTTGATCGGAATTCCATCTATTCCTGTAGATGTGTTTTTAGGAATATTTTTTTCTGCCTTTTTCCAGTTTAGATTGGTCAGTTCTAAGCTGCTTTGTATTCTGCTACCTGGTGTTGCTTCCTGATTTGCGGAGATTACCCTATCGTCGCTCTTAAATGACTCGGCTATAACTGATGTAATGTAGTTCACTGCGTTATCTCCCTTTAAACAATTTCCCTCGTTATCTTGAATCCGATCCTGCTTTCTTTGATTCTTCTTCCCTAGCCAGCTTATATGGTTCCAGAATTTTCTTGCTCCGCCTCTAGAGGCATCGTGTATATCAGCCATCCAGCGATCGGTGGACTGTCTTATTTTACTTTGGACGAGGGCCTGCACCTGAAGTTTCTTTTGTCGATATGATTCCCATTTTTGGTCGATTTCTTCCTGCTGAGATACCTGTGCTTTCTTTGCTATTCGGTGTTCCCTTGAAGCAGCCCGTCGTTGTTCAATAGCTTCCCTGATTTCCTTATCCCACCAGCTCCGTGGCTTCCTCTTTCCATTCCAGCGGTTTGCTACTTTAACCTCCTGAATTTTCCTCCTTATGAGTAGTTCTACCTGTTCATAATCCCAGTCTTCCATGGGGCTTTTCTCTATTGCTTCCTCTATGTCTGCTGCTATCTGCGCTATTTGATCGTCGTTTAATTTCGCGTTTACGTTTTGTCTAAGTTCCATTTCTCTTTTCATCAAGGGCCCCATCTGCAGACTAATACGTTTATGATCACTTCCCAGACTACACTCCCCTTCGTCTATTTCCATTTTTGTGACCTTGCTATAAATTTCCTGCGACATTAGACAATAGTCAATGGTCGTCTGCCTGTTGCGGAATTCCCATGTGATTTGGCCTTCACATTTTGTTTCTCTATTTACTATAACTAGATCGTGTCGCTCACAGAAATCTAGCATTAGCTTGCCGTTACAATCCGTGTATCCATCCAGATCGTCGATGTGGCCGTTCATGTCCCCCAGTAGAATAATATTGGCCCCGTTTCCAAACTGGCTTATATCGTCAGTGAGACATTCAACAAGATCCCTGTTTTCTTGCCTGCATTGATGTCCTGTTCCTAAATAAACTACCCCTAGCCATGTCCTTATGCCGGCAATTGTTCCTGAAACCCAGATATGCTCTTTAAAAGATGATTTAATTCTTTGCCAATTTGTTCCCTGGTGTATCAACATACCTACCCCTCCACCCTTTTTTTGCGTTCTCGTTCTGTTGCACCCTTCCCAGACGTAGCCTTCTATAAAAGGCGGATCTTCTAGATCCCTGAGATGAGTCTCGCAAAGAGCGTACACACCTATTTTGTCATCCTTCAACTGCTGTTCTATCTCTAACCATTTCGCTCTTTTTCTACCTCCTTGCTTGTTTATGTAGCTGATCCTAGTGTTAAATTTCTTTTTTGTACTTTTCTTTCTCGACCTACTCTTTGCCATTTTTGGGGGCTCAGCCTCCATTATTACACTTTCTTCTGCTTCACTTCTAACTACCTCTGTGCACGGAGTCCTCGCGGACCCCCTAAAAAAGCTACAGCCCTGCCTGCCAGGCGTCAGCCGATCTCTGCTCCCACCCTTCTGTTAAAATGAATGCCATCTCGCTGAAAAGCCCTACCAAAACCTGCTTTATGTACCTCCCTGTTTACCTCAACCATTTCGAAACGCTTCTCCAGGCTTAACTTTCTTATGTCTTGATTAACTGTCACCACGTCCTTTTCCATCTTTCCGCTCAATCCTAGCACCTCTGGTACTGTGCATACAACTATCTGCGTCTGCTGTACTATCTCCCTGATCTCATCAACTCCCTTAGCTAAACTTTCCACCACTCCTGCAGCGTCACCATTTAGGACATCGTTTAGCCCCGCGGCTACTATTACCTATTACCATACTACGCTCTGCGGAATTCTTCAACAGCCTATTTTTACTCTCTTTTAGCACTGCCCTCATTGTGCTCCCTGGGAAGGCTCCAACCAACACTCTCTTATCACCCCTTACACGTTCCAAGATATCTCGCTTGCACCTGTTCATGTTAGAATCTCCGATGATAAGCACCTGGGCCTTCTCTCTCCCTCTCTCAACTGTTGGCTCCTGCTTTCGGTTATCTGTGTCCTTATCTCTGGGATTTTCATTCTTCCTTACTTCTTCCTTTTTCTCCGGCGTCTTAGCTGCTTCTAAATAACTCTGACGGTTCGGATCCGCCTGACCTACTTTGCTTATGCCTTCCATGCCAGTGCTGGCCCCCGCCACGTGGCCCGCATTGGAATGGTCATCCTCGTTGGTTCCAAGGATAAAGTCGGCCCCTTTTTTTTTTCAATTTGAGTAAGCTGTCCAAGCAGTTTCTGATTTTCCGCTCTTAACAAACTTACTTCATTTTCTAAATCATCCACACGAGACACTAAACTGCCCCTTTCTTGATCAAATCTATCTAGACGCGCACTCAGTACGCAACACCGACACAAAAAGTCGCTGCCTTCCGCTTCACCTACAGAGTCAAAACGCGTTTCCTTGAGATTAACCTGCGCCTCACACTTAGTACACTTTACCTTCTTTTGATTGCACATCTTAAGCGCTCTTCGACTGAACTGTATCTATTACGAATTCTCAGAATATACAGATTGCCAAAAGAAGACACAAGAAACGACTAGCAAACACGCGTTAAAAACCAATTCTGCGAATGCCAATAGCCTAGAAAAAAAAAGATTTATTTAAACAAGATAGCTAAACAATGAACGCCAAGAAAACCTAGCTGCCGGCACGAAAAACCAGGCCGCTAGGACCAAGAGCTAAAATCTATTCTTTCCCCTGTCCCGTGGAACTGGCGTGGCCGTGCATGGTGCATACTCGTCTCCTGTAGCAGCCTATTAAAATTCTCGCCCCTCAAATGTCTTCGCTGCAGCTTGCCTGCTTGGCAAGACCAGTGCGCAGATGGGGGGGACGAAGGGAGGGCGGAGGTGGTGTGTTGAGTATACACGCGCGCCCTTACCTTACTCGCAACCGCACAACAACCCAAACCAGCTTGGGGAATGTGCTTTTCTCCTCTCCAAGGAGCCCATCCTTCACCCCTGGTTCCTTTCTCCGCCTCCGCATCGCACTGACAAGCGGTAGCAAAGGGTAGCACGCTTTCCCTGGCGGCGGTTTCCGCGTGTCGGGTGCAATATTTCATCTCCCAGCAGTGACGAAGTCATGTGAAGTAAGAGCCACGCATGCATTTTCCCATGTACAGGCTCACAATGCTCACAATACATTCTCACCTTACCCTTCTTGTCGGCAGTGACAACAGCTTCAGCAGGGGTCAGCGTCCTATATCCCCACCCCCACGGCGTCTTGACGACGAGCATGTAGTCGTTTTTTGTTTTTTTTTTTCGCTACTGGAGGTGGAGGGCGCGTGAGGGAGAGAGGAGTACGGGTTCTGGACTGAGGCGACAACCAAAATGGGAAATATATATTTTCTTACCCATTGTTTCTGCGAGCGTTGGAGTCAGGACGCAGTAAAAGATTGTGTAGGAATCTTTATCGAACCCATATTACACAGCGTGTTCACACATTGGCGGCGAATAAGACCACGAGTGCCCGTTTATCGGTACTCGATGTTGTAAGCTGCGACGCCGAGCATTGTTTCTGCGCAGCCTTGTGTACAGGTGAGTAGTTTTAACAGCCTACAAGTGTTCATTCAAACTGGCCTGCCTGCTATAGTGTTTGGGTGCACAATAAACGCATGCGTCGAAGGCGACAGGGGTTTTTAAGCACCGAAAGCGTCCCTCAACGGATGTGAAATAAGTCGTATTTGAACAGCGATGAGAAATAACACTGTTCGGGATGAAAGAATATTTTTCTTTCATTTAAATGTCGCGATAAGACGCGAAAAGGTAATGAAGGCTTGCCCCACATATTCCAAAGGGTGGCTGGTCAAGCTATTAAATTTACTCCATATTTCATGTGCTGTTATCAGAATAAAGCGATGTAATTACTCCCTCCGCATTTAAAGGGACACTAAAGACAGCCAAAGATGGTATGAAAATCTAATAAACTACATTTGGTGACACTGTCGCCGCATATCCGGCAGCAAAAAAATCGAATAATTGCTGAGATATTGTGATAAGAAGTTGAGGTTTTTTCTTGTTCCCGCCGGTCAAATTCAAACTGTGGCCTCCAACTACGTAGTTGGAGTTGAGTGACGCACACTATGACGTAAGCGGAGACTCCGTGATAGCTAGCGAGCCGGCGCGGTCCGCGGCGTCGCATCCCTCAAGGGCCAACTTGGCAACAGCGTACTCGCAATGACGGCCTCAGCCGAAATAAATAAAACGATGAAGAGAGTAATATACCGAGCGATGGGCCCATAAAGGAAGAAAAAAAAAACATAGAGGGCTTGTAATGCACAATACTTTACATGTTTCTCAAGCTTTTGCGCTCCTTCTTGCACTGTGTATAAACAAACCGAGCCCTCGGTCATCGCAACGCTTCCTGACATGTTTACATACAAATAAGATTTAGTTACCAGCAAAATAGTGTCCTCGCTGCTGCGCTTGTCAGTTTTGAAGCTTCGTCGCACTTTTTTCCTTCAAGGTTTGTGCTACAGCTCCGTGTTCAGCGAAAATGCCGTCCACGTAGCAGAACATGACCGAAGTGCCGGCGCCACTACATTTGCCAGCGCTGTGAAATTCCACATGTTAAAATGGATCCAGTGCGCAATATAGTGCGCATAGGCATCCAGAACATTAGTTGCAAGACGTGAGAGCAGGCAGCATGCGCCGATGATCAAGAAGTTGTAATTTTTAGACCGGCAGCAGAAGCACTTTATTGTAAATGGGGCCATGACATAAAAACTAGAAATATTTCCAAGGTTCTTGTGGCGCGTCGTAGTCGAGCGGTTAGCGCTGAACCTTACGGAGCAAGCAGTAGCGATTTCGAGTCTCACCGCTTTTGGCTGTTTTTTTTTTTTTTTTTACAAATTGATTTTTGTTTTAACCTTTTGTAATGTATTTCTGGTGCTTCGTTATTTTTAGGTTTTAGTTTTTACTTTTTACCCGAGGCCCTTTTTTTCGCCGTGCGACGAGCGCAATATATCGACGCTCTCCTTGGTATCAGCGGCAAGTATGCCCCTTTTGTTTACGACGCCTGCAAATAGCACGCTGAAGGCCTTGTTGACGCAGTATATGTTGGTCAGATGTGCCATGATTTAGTGAACAATTGAATAATAACGTGTTTTTCCTTCGGTACTTAGCATATGTATGCTTTTCGTGGCGTACGTAGCTGCAGTCAAGCGGTAAGGTCGCAGTCGAAGCGGCAACGGCGGCGATATGTTGGCGCAGAAGTGTGAACGAAGGAGTGTGTCGGCGGTAGCGGATTTCGCTCGCTCGTGCCTCCGAATGCTCAAATGGGAACCATCAAGGCGCATCTACTGCTCCAAGCTCGTAATTCAGGCGCTGCAGGTTCAAACAAACTATCCGAGTGCGCACGAAATGCCTGAGCCGAAACATAACCAAAACTGAAGTGGGCGCCTGTGGCGCCTCCAAGTATATTTTTGTATTTGCCTTCCAACGTTTACGTTGTCTTTTCGCCGTCGTTTACGTATGATAAAAGCGTGTTATATTGTTTGAGAAAAAAAACGTACTACCGCATTCAAACATTCAACGTAATTCGCATTTGTCAGGCTCCGGGATCCCTAGCGCGTCACGTGATTTGTAGTTGCGAGCCTCGGCCGTTTGGCTGTGGTGGCGATACCTGTATTTCTGTTATTCTTCTTTACTACCTTATAACAGCTCTGTTTTCAGTAAGAGTGGTCTTTTTGTAATCAGGAACTGGCATTCTATCGATGCAAACCCACTTCCTTTCTCTCTTTAGTGTCCCTTTAACGTCATGCGTAGTAGCAATATACACTAGAAGTTTTTAGTGTAAAACTATAGGCTCCTTTTTTACTCCGCACCTCTTAATTTTTGTCTCTTTCAAAATTTTGTTTTCAGTTTTGCACTGTCAGTAAACTTCAGTAGATCTACTTCTACCGGCACAATTGTTTTCTCTCAGTACCGCTCCCGGCGCACCTTATCTCCCAACGTTACTCTAAATATCTCCCAACGGTACAATAGTTAAGTTGGGGCCTAGACTACGCGGGTGACCCAGTAACGGGTGTGCACGAAACATGTGGCGTCTAGACGAGTGTAAATAAATAGTTTTCTCGCATTCAAAAAACGGCTGCTGTAAAGTCAACGGCTGATATAACAGTGGTGACGAGGAAGGTGATTCCAGCCCAGCGTTAAAGGTATACTGAATAAAAAAACTGCCGCCGAGATTTCCAGCGCAGATGGTAGCTATGGGATTGGGAGTGAATAAAACAATCCACTTTATGAACAGAAATGTGCCGAAAGTAAGTATTTTAATGAATATGTCTCAAATCGCCGCACCTAGCAGGCTCCTGTGAAAGCTCTGATAAAACCGGATAACAGGTCACATTTACCTGCCTCCCTCATGCCTCCCTAGCCAACCCCATCGCGAGCGGTCACACCTGCTCATTTTTTCTTTCCCCCGTGGCACTCACAAATCGTACTGAGGGACATCCTTTTTTTTTCTTTTTGCTGCTCGTGTTCCTGCGCACAATTCATCATTCCCTCCCAGCGCGCAAACAATTGTCCTCCTTATGCTTCCCCCTCGACCTCCCTCGTATGCAGTATTCCACACTTCTCAGAATTGTGCATGGCTGGCATGGCGCGACGCGGGGGAACCGACAACTTCAGGGGCGGGGCCGGCGGCGGCGGGATCGCGGGGCCATGACGTTTCTGAGATAAATGTGACGTCACACCCGCCGGCTCGCAGTCGGGAGCGTGCTGCCTCTGACCCAGCGGCCGCTCAGAAAACGTCAAAAATACAGTCATTCACTCAAAACTAACCAGAGTTGTGTCTGTACTAGTGCATTTGTGTCTTAAGTATACAGTTGTGGTGCTTTCTCAATATTTTGGGATATTTGTTAAGTATACCTTTAAGGTATGCCCGTGCAACACCTTGGTTACGCTCGCTTTTCCCGTACGGATACCGGAATTCAACGGCTTTGCTTCGGCTTAGGTGTCACGGAGAGCGCCCAGAAAAGAACCCGCACTTGCTCAAGCTGTGCGGGGAGGTAACGAACGACGCTGTCTGTGCCGTGGTCCAGCCAAGCATGCCAGCTGCCGTGGCCTGCTAGAGTACTACACCATCGTAGCTGCACTGAAGAAGCATTTAAACCCGCAGCCATCTGAAGTCCGCAGCCGGCTCGCTTCCAATGACGAGACTAGTTGGAGGGAGAACTGGCTGCCGACTGCAACTTTGGAACAATGCCTATACGAACACGGCAGCCACTGAACATGTCAGCCAAAGCAGTGTCGTCGCTATCGCTTGTTAACCCGACTATGTTCCCATTGGAGGTGACAAAGCCCTACAAGAGCGCCGGCTCGCTGGAAATGACCTCGCGTTCTAGAAAGCATGTGGGACCCATCGAAACAGTGCACAAGACAAGCCGTTCGCACAACCAGAGCCACAACACGAAGGTAAGTTTGGAAAAAGTTGCAAAAGTTCGCCGCTGTTGGCGATAGCTGTGACGAACAAAATACGCAGACATGCCAGTTTCAAGAAATTGCGTGCAACTTTTAATTGCTGCCGGCGTGGACACCTAGAAAAGGCCTGTATCACTATAAAGAAGCAAGATAAAGCAGCTATTTTACGTAGCCACAGCGCAGATGCTTCAATTACAAAATTTGGGACGTAACAAAGTGTCAGCTTCGTCAATGCTGTATGACCTTGACACTGTTGCTAACCTCTACACCGCGGTCTAAGTAATAGCTCACTTGATCATGAACCACCATTTGATGTAGTTCGAAATGGACTCCGAACCGGAGTGGTGCGTGCACCCTCATCAGCGAGGACACCTTTCACTCAACGTGGCCGGACAACCACGACGACACGTATCTGCTAGGTCGTGGTCAGGACAGATCGATCCTCTCACTAATGGGTGGCGCCGGCATTGACGTTCCCAACAATAAGGGGGTGAACTGCAAGCTGCCACTTTTAGCTGTTATAGGCAGCGAATCAAGAACGTTGGTGTAGTAGACGTAGCCGGTATAACAAGCAAAACTGTTTATTTATACATCAGGTAATGGCGCCCGTTTTCGCTCTGCTTGGTGTGGTCGCCCATGCCGGGGTCTCCAGACGGTCCGCCTGGTTAGCTTGCCGCTTGGGGCGCTGTCGTCAGTGGCGCCCACTTTAGCGCCCACAACACCCCCCTTTCTTGAAAGGTTTGATCTCGCAGGTCCAGGCGTTCTGGTCGCTTACAAACACGTCCACTTCTTGTGGTGCTCGTGTCCTGCAACGGTTACAAGTGTCTTGCTGTACGTCTTGGTTGTCCTCTGTCGGTTTATACAACGTAGGACCTTGGTTCTGATGTTCGCTGTGTTACCACGCCGTGTGATGCAGCTCCAGCGAGGATGCGCACCGCTGTGCCTGGTGGTAAGCACTCTCGGCTCCGTACCTTGTGCCGGGTGTTGTATGATCGTTTTGCACGAGCTCTGTAGGCTTCATTATTTTGTCTGAATTCGCTGTCGTCCCACTTCGGGGCTAGCAGCTTCGAAGTAGTTGGTACGGTGGTGTTCAGACGAACACCGATTAAGAGTTCTCCTGGTGAAAACCCTTCCACGCTGGGTGTGGCCCTGTAGGCAAGCAGCGCTTCGTGTATGTTGGAAGACTTCCTCAAAAGCTGCTTTGCTGTCTGCACAGCCCTCTCAGCCATGCCGTTGCGCTCTGCGGGTAGTAAGGATTTGAGGTTGTGTGTGAGGCTCCCCAGTGATGCACTAGTTCTTTGAACTCTGTAGAAGTCAACTGCGGCCCGTTGTCTGTGCGTATTGTCCGTGGAACACCGTACCGTGTAAACATTGGCTCCAAGACTAGGGCTATGTTTTTTGTAGCTGTCCTCGGCAGCTGTTCTAGCTCGGAAAATCGGGAGTAGTAGTCTACTACTACAACATACTCTCCCCTCCAGCGTGAAGAGATCCATGCCGACTGTGTCCCAAGGGTGTGCTGGCAATGGGGTTAGAAGCAGGGGTTCTGTTTCTGGCTTTCTGTGCTCTCTGCAAGTTGGACACTTTTCCACGTAGTCTTCAATGTGCTTGCCTATGCCTGGCCACCATATGCATTCTCTTGCCCTCGCTCGGCACCTCGTTGTGCCCAAGTGGCCTGCATGGAGTTTTTCCAGAACCTCTACTCTGATGTCTGGCGGGATGATTATTCTGTCACCTTTGAATAGCAGACCATCAACGAGCGAAATCTCACTAGCCACCTCGACGTACCTCAGGTCAGGTGACAGCCCATGCACAGTTGGCCATGATGTAGTGCAGAAGGTAGCCACCCTGGAGTGTTTCGTCTGACTGGATGCTTGCCCTGATTCTGTCCAGCATTTGGTTTGAAGCAGGGAGCTGTTCAAGTGCTAATTCTTCAAACTCGCGCACTGCACTCTAGAGAGTTCTTTATTTGTCTGCTGGTTTTCCAGATGGCTTCCGGGACAGAAGGTCAGCTGTGTACAGCTTTTTGCCGGGAGTGTGGGACATGGTGTAGTCGTACTCCAAAATGCGCATCCTGAAACGTTGAAGGCGAGGACTCAGCTCGTCAAGTCGTTTAGTCGTCAGCAGCGGTATTAACGGCTTGTGGTCCGTTTCCACGTGAAAGGTTGATCCCAGCAGGTATTTGCGGAAATGTTCGCAAGCCCATGTGATTGTCAGTGCCTCCTTTTTGATTTGGGCATATCTTTGTTCTGTATCCGTAAGGGAGCGTGATGCATATGCCACAGGTAGGAGCTTTTCGTGCGACTGCTGTAGAAGTACAACCCCAAGACCATATGAAGAAGCATCCACAGACACTGTGTGAGGCGACTGAGCATCGTAGTGAGTGAGAATCGGCGTCCTGCTTAAAGCTTGCTTGAGTTTGTCAAAACTCTGCAGCTGAGCTGGGCCCCAGTGCCAGTCGGCGTCTTGGTGGAGCAAGTCTCTGAGAGACTTCGTAAAGTCTGCTAGCTCTGGAAGAAATTTCGCTAGGTGGTTTGCAGAGCCCAACAAAGACTTGACTTCTAACACATCACATGGTGGGTCGAGCTGGACTATGGCCCTGACCTTTTCCGGGTCGGCGCTACGACGTGTCCTAAGAATGTTACTTCTGTTTGTCGAAAGGAGCACTTGTCGATGTTATTTTATTTTATTTATTAATACTGCAATCCCAGGAAGGGATTTTCGCAGGGTGAGCATACAGAAAATAGGTAAGTACAAATATAACAAATAAGTACAAAGGCCACAAATTAATAATAAGCAACAAAACACAACAGCAAAAATGAAAGGCTCAATGACGTAACACAACAAAAAAGTACACTAAGGTTTGGGGCATATAAATACACTACTATCAAGTCATCAGTGAACATGGTCAACAGAGAATTAATAAATGAAGAAAGAGCACCAGAACGATCACAATGTTAAATTCAGTTCAAAAATGGGAACCGGGAAGGGTAACACCTGCATCTTCCAGCTTCCTCAGCACCAGCAGTAGGTTGGTGTCATGTTCCTCAGTTGTCTTCCCTGAGACAATGATGTCATCTTGTAGACAACTCACACCATCTAGTCCTTCGAGCACACGGAGCATTTCTCGTTGGTAGAACTCTTGCGCTGTGGAGATTCCGAAGAGAAGCCTCAGGAACTGGAACCTGCCAACTGGTATGATGAAGGTTGTGTATTCGCGAGAGTCCTTGGACAGTGGTACCTGCCAGTACCCTGCTCGTGCATCTAGGCGGCTTAAAACTGTTGCACCTGCTAATTTTGCAAGACACTCGTCCACCTTAGGCATGAGCACATGTTCGCGTATTATTTGTTGGTTAAGTTGACCATAGTTCACGCAGATGCGCAGCTCATTGTTCTTTTTTCGTGCGACAACCATTAAAAAACACCACTCGGTTGCTCGCTCGATCTTCTGGATGACTCCCAAGTCTTCCATCCTTTCTAGTTCTTTCTTCACAAGTGGAAGCAGTGGAAGAGGAACGCGCCTAGGATAACTGACTGCGTATGGCTCAGCATCCTTTTTGACTTTGATGCGGTACTAAGTCTTCATGACTGCAAGCCCAGACGTTAGCTTTGGGTATGACGCCAAGAAGTTGGGGACATCAGTTGATTGTGCGAGGGTTTCGTCTAGCTCAAGAGGGCGCTGTAAAATCCCAAGTGATTCTATAGCTGGTCGACTGAGCAGCGGTTCTTTTAATCCTTTGATGATGAAGACTGCTTCTTGGACTTCAGTGTTGCGCCAGGTGACTGTTGCATCGATGTAGCCAACAGTGGCTATCGCTGTCTGGCCTGGGCCTATCAACAGCTGTTGCGTTGACTTGATGGGTCCCATGACGGTTCTGTCGTACTGGTCGTGTGCGATTGCAGTCACATCCGCGCCGGTGTCGACCTTGAAGGTAAAAGGTAAGTTGTTCACGGTAGCAGTAATCCTCCACGGCGTGTTCACTCCCACTTTGATTTCGCCTAGATATAGCTCTCCGAGATCTTTTGGCCGTTGTCGGATACTCGAGGTCTCGTCCTTCGGCTTAGACATGCAGACGCGGGCGTAGTGGCCTTTTTTCCCACACTGGTTGCACGTCTTGTCTATCGCCGGACACTGTGTCTTCGTGTGGTCACGCACACCACTACACCACTTGCAGCGGTCGTCTCCCGTCTTGTGTGTACGTTGAGGGCACGACTTGAAAGGCACCTTCGCTTCGTTCCGGCGAGTCTTGACGTTTGTCTGGCCGCGAACGTCTCCCATGTCGAGAGCTGGCTGTTCGATGGAGAGAATTTCCTTGTGTTGAGGTTTCATGCTCCCTGAATTGCGGGTAGCTGTGATTGCTTTTTCGAGAGTGAGTTCTGCGTCAAGCTGCAGGCTCTCGCTGAGTTTTACGTCTCGCAAGCCGACCACGAGCCTGTCCCGAATCAGTTCGTCTTTGAGAGTTCCGTAATCGCATCTTTCGACCATCTTGAACAGTGCAGTCGCAAATGTGTGGACGTTTTCATGCTGCTCTTGTTTCCGAGAGTTAAATCGCGCTCTCTCATAGATGACATTCTTTCGAGGTAGGAAATGCTTTTCAAAAGTACTCACCACGGCGGAGTATGATGCCATCTGTTCGTCTGTCAGTTTCAAAGCAGCGAGCACGTCCTCCGCTTCTTCGCCCATGGCGTAGAGTAATGTGTTGATTTGCGTCGTCTCGTCCTGTTCTGTCAGACCGGAGATGAGTCGGTAGCTTTCCCACCTGCGGTGCCATTGTGTCCAATCTTCGGGCTTTCGGAAATCGAGCTTTGTCGGCAGCTCCACGGCGAGCGGTTTGAACGTCATTCTCGGAGTGCCGCTCGCGCGCTCTTCGTTCGCGCCGCGAGTGTCTGGAATGACGCTGCGGCCGCTTACGTTGGGCTCGCTGTTCTTCTGGGTGTCACGCTGTGTTGGTTATCCCGCCGCTGCCACCATGTGGTAGACGTAGCCGGTATAACAAGCAAAATTGTTTATTTTATACATTAGGTAATGGCGCCCGTTTTCGCTCTGCTTGGCGCGGGCGCCCATGCCGAGGTCTCCCGGCGGTCCGCCTGGTTAGCTTGCCGCTTGGGGCGCTGTCGTCAGTGGCGCCCACAACAGTTGGAAAGAAGGTGGTTTGGTGCACTCGTGACAGCGACAAAACGACTGTGGAATATCTCAAAGAAAAATATAAAACCTTCTCGGACGACGTTCCAGGACACAACACCTTGTCTACCTGGGCTTGCTAAGCGTTGGTATAAGCAGTTCTTCAAAACAAGGTCGTTACCTTTTGCCCTGGCTTGTTCAGTGGTTTTGCCCTGGCATGTTCAGTGGAGGTGAAAATTGACAGATTGCAAGAATAGGGCACCCTTGAGCCAACATAACAATTTCTTCTCGCAAAGAATCTGAAGGCAAGTTGTTGGGATCCTTAAACAACCTTTTGTTGGTTCCCTGAAGTTATGTTTTCTCTAAAACCAGCTTTTCGATTGCTTGAACTTGAATCATGTTGGTAATTTTGTCTGAGTACAGTAACGAGTATTTTGAAAGTATGAATTAAGGGGAAATGAGGGTGCTCGTTATAATACATGAAGGAAAGAAGCCAACAGTCGGCGAGGCCAAGGAAAACGTTGGGGATGGTACTTTGTCTTTTTTATTTTTTTAATGTTTACTTGGATAATCACAGAAATTAGTAATGTAATCTGTTTAGGGGAAAGATAACTAAACACAAAGTAGAAGAAAAAACAACGTGCCGATGGTGCGAACCGAACCCACGACCTCCCAATATCGCGTCCGGTGCTCTTCCAACTGAGCTACATCAGCCGCTGTCCCCCCTGCTGCTTGCTTGGGTATTTATGTTGTCTGTATACGAACCTTGAGAGTGTTCACCAGCGCCACCCTCAGCCGTAGCGGCGGACGTGGAACATCCTTTGTTACCGCCAGCGTCACGTAGAACGTGATCAAGAGCGAGGGCGAAAGCTGTGCTAGAACCCTCTTACGCTACCTATGGCTTCAAGACTGCCAGAACCGAGACCCCCGTAAGCTACAAGCAGATCAATTAAGGGGAAATAAGGGTGCTCGTTATAATACATGAAGGAAAGAAGCCAACAGTCGACGAGGCCAAGGAAACCGTTGGGGATGGTACTTTGTATTTTTTTATTTTTTTTTTAATGTTTACTTGGATAATCACAGAAATTAGTAATGTAATCTGTTTAGGGGAAAGATAATTAAACACAAAGTAGAAGGAAAAACAACGTGCCGATGGTGGGAACCGAACCCACGACCTCCGAATATCGCGTCCGGTGCTCTTCCAACTGAACTACATCGGCCGCTGTCCCCCCTGCTACTTGCTTGGGTATTTATGTTGTCTGTATACGAACCTTGAGAGTGTTCACCAGCGCCACCCTCAGCCATAGCGGCGGACGTGGAACATCCTTTGTTACCGCCAGCGTCACGTAGAACGTGATCATAACGAGCACCCTCATTTCCCCTTAATTGATCTGCTTGTAGCTTACGGGGGTCTCGGTTCTGGCAGTCTTGAAGCCATAGGTAGCGTAAGAGGGTTCTAGCACAGCTTTCGCCCTCGCTCTTGATCACGTTCTACGTGACGCTGGCGGTAACAAAGGACGTTCCACGTCCGCCGCTATGGCTGAGGGTGGCGCTGGTGAACACTCTCAAGGTTCGTATACAGACAACATAAATACCCAAGCAAGTAGCAGGGGGGACAGCGGCCGATGTAGCTCAGTTGAAAGAGCACCGGACGCGATATCCGGAGGTCGTGGGTTCGGTTCCCACCATCGGCACGTTGTTTTTTCTTCCACTTTGTGTTTAATTATCTTTCCCCTAAACAGATTACATTACTAATTTCTGTGAATATCCAAGTAAACATTAAAAAAATAAAAAAAAAATTAAAAAAAAGACATAAAGTACCATCCCCAACGCTTTCCTTGGCCTCGCCGACTGTTGGCTTCTTTCCTTCATGAAAGTATGAAGTGCGATAGTGTTTTAGAAGGGCCGTATTTGCGAACAATTCATGGCCTCATTCTTCTTTAGGGGTAAAACGTGCTTTCAAATTGCGTAAAACTTAATTTACCAATTGTAAATTTGAGGTTAAATTTAATTTAAACATTATGATAAAATGATACAATAACAAGAAAACAGAATAAAAATAAAATAAAATTACCTGGAAAATAACAATTAGAACTTCATAAAATTTGCCCCCCCCCCCCACTTAAAAAAAAGTTCCGGAGTACCTGCCGGTAGCACCTTCTATAACCATTTTCCCCACGCGAGTGACACACGAGTCCTTCGAGGTTGGTCACGCCACGCTAAACGAGCTGTATCGCACGACGTGTGCATCGCTGAGCATGTGAGCGGCATAACTTGCTTCAAGTTGTGTCATTCCACTGTCCAGTGATGTGCATAGTGACGTTGTCGAACGGGTACACTGTATTCGCAACAACGCCGCGGTTGCTGCGTCGGACACTAGCCGACTGCTCGACAGGGCTGCAAGCGAAGATGGCGGAGCTAGGATTTACCCAAAGCGCACCGCAATCCAAATCCGCTGCGTGGCCCGAGGATTACGCCCCCCCCCCCCCACCCCCCACCTCTACTTGCAGGCAGCTGCAGGTAGAGGCCAGGCTCGGCATTTCGAGTATTACGCCTCACTACAACCTACGCCCATGGCAGACGTAGCTATGACCAACGCGCAGGGAGTAATTTCTTGTGCTGAATACGGATCGGACGCTGCGTCGACATTCAGTGTATTTTGCTTTCAGAGCAAGCACGCGCTTTCTCTTTACAAAAAAACCGAGTGGGGGAAGGTTTGAAAAAAAAACAAAACAGCAAAGTGCAAGAAAAAAGTAACTAGGAAAAAGGCAGCCTTGCAGCAGCCGGCCTAGAGGGGAGCCGGTGGACACCACGACGGCCGTTAAGGCGTCGAGAGCCAAGCATTTCGAAGAGTGGTCGCATTCCTGCACCCAGAGCCTGCTGCCACCGTCAACTAGGCCATTAATGAAAAACGGTTTCAGGTCAGCCATGGTGCGTACTGAAGTTCGTGGAACGGGCTCCTGTGTCTACCGCGAAAGCTGCAGCAAAATAAAGAGGCCGCCTGGGCGCCACTCGAGACCCGCGGCCATGGCGCACACTCTGGTCTGCGTCGGCGACAGAAGGGGAAAAAGAGGCAAGCCAAGAGCGAGTGGTCGAACCGCTGACGGGAGGCCTGCTGCAAGCTACGCAAAGGGACGACGCCGCGCCCACGCGTCCGCAGCAAGCTGCCCTGGCCGGCTGACGGTGAAGAAGCGGGACATGCGGTTGCTGCGGTCATCGATATTTCCACCCCTAGCTCCATGGTCGTGGAGGACATTCGTGTGGGGATACACGAATGTCTGGTCCCATTATAATCGCCGCGCGCAATTAACAAGCGAGTTACACGCGCTGTTATGGAAGTTGGTGGAGAGGGCACGCTGACCATCCCCACTGCCTCGTTTCCCGCCGCGACGCTGCCCCCCCCCCCCCCCCCCCCCCCCCCCCCCCAGAACTACTTCGTTGCCGCGGGTTTCCCTCTTTCTTCCCGGCGCAACCCGGAGACCTTCTCTCCCCAGTAGCGCGCGGCGGAGCGCGCCTCTCGCAACTCGCTCGGGGCTTTTCGGCGGTTGAGCGCGCACGCGCGCGTCATGATTTCCGCTGGGGAGACCACCGCTGTCACCGTACGCACCTACAGCAACGGGTCGTGAGCGCGAAGCCACGCCAGGTAAGCAGAACACTCCTCTCATCTCCTTGCGTGTGCTTCTCCTTTTGGTGGGCTTTTATTAATGCGAAAGCATTACTTCGCTATGTTCAGATTTCTGTCCGCAGACTGCGTCCGCAGAACATGTCCGCAGCAGTTGTGAGTAATTGAGAAGTGATAGAGGTTAATGAGTGGTGTCAATCGATAGAGGGTGACGTAATGTTGTATCCGAAAAAGTAATTAGGCCAATAAGTTATATAGGTAATTAATTAGAGGCATACACTCAAAATTTTGTCTGCAGCAGTTGTAATTGAAAAGTGGTAGAGGTTAATGAGCGGTGACAATCGATAGAGGGTGACGTAATGTGTCCAAAAAATAATTAGGCCCATAAGTTAATTAGGTAATTAATTAGAGGCAACAAATGAAAAGTAAAGGCGAAATTGGTCTCATTAGCTAATGGCTTATGGCGCCACATTTGAATGTATCAAATACTAAAATAGTTAAGTAATCTTTGAGTCTAGCGGAGGGGGCCAACGGAGGCGCATGTGCTTCGTGTGGGCTCCGCGTTTCGAGCACCTGCTGCAAGGGACAACACCCGGATACGTCGACTCCGACACACGGACAAGAACCGTGAGTGTACAAGGCACCTTTCAAGACCTTATTTACGCAAATCGGAGCTCGGGACGGAGACCGAGCTCCGACTGTCTAAATCCAGCGTCGCTCCGGCGCCCTTGCTTACCCGAACGCCAGGCCTAGTGCGGCGCGAACGCCACGGCGGCAGTCATGGAATACGCCGTAGTTGGGACGAACGCTTCCCCAGCCGAATTCGAAACACCAGATTGGAAGACAATTGGTTCTTACCGCATCAAGAACCCCAAAGCTGAGTCATTAACACCTCGGAAGAAAAATGAGCAGTACGAGAAACCGAAGGCGAAACCTCTCCCTCCGCTACATCCCAAGAAACCGCTACCCCGACTCCCGGAGAAGGACTATAAAATCATCTACAGACCAACGGGTGGCGTAGACATCACGCGCTACACCGAGAAATCTATCAGACAAGCGATCGCAACAGCGAGCGGCGTCACTGCGTCCGCGGCCGAAAACGACCAATCTAGAACCAACTCTGCAAAAAATGTGATCACCATATCGACGCTTGTGCAGGCAAACGCACTACGCTACGTTGCAGTCAAGCGAATCAAAATAGAAGGCAAAGACATTGTTATGACGTCGTACATCGCCCCTCCGGACAAGGCCCTGCAGGGCATTATCTATAGGGCTTACGATGGCGAAACGCACCAAGAAATGATGACCGAATTCCGAAAAAGAAACCCTGAAATCGTTCAAGCACGCACCATGGGAAGAACATCAAAGTCCGTCCTGCTTCACTTCGACGCGGACGAACTCCCAGATAGCATCGTCTACTTCGGAGTCCTGTACCCAGTTTACCCCTTCATTCCTAAAGTAGAGGTGTGCACAAACTGCAGAAGAGTCGGCCACAGAAGAGACGTATGTCCGGAGCCACCGCAACAACGGTGCCCGTACTGCGACAACCAACACCTGAAAGAAGAAGTCTGCGACCCGGTCTGCATTATCTGCGGAGGAGGGCACCGCACAGGCGATAACAGCTGCAAGAAGCGATTTCAACGACACTAAACGAAAATGTCGGAGCACCAATCAAGACCCAAATCACGGACATGTGACGACCCAACATCTACCGAAAGGAAGAACCGCTCGAGCTCCTTCCCGTCCTTGGACAGCGGACGCAGCAGCAGCCGTAGCGGACGGAGTAGCAGCGGCAGACGCAACGGAAGCAGCAGCAATGGAGGAGGCGCCAGCACTAGCAGCCGGACTCAGAGCCCCGGGCCGGAACAGGTGAGCTGGGCAGGAGTGGCCTCTCATGGGAAGGGGATGGAGCTGCAGACATTACATTCTAAACTAGATCAGGCACTCCATCACATTCAAATTCTCACGGATCGAATCAAACACTTGGAGGAGGAAAATAGTAAACTAAAAGCACCCGCCATATCTAAGGACCCACCTCCGAATCCACTCCCATTGCCGGAAGTCACAAAAATGAAAACTACTGTGACCGCCTCAGTCGAAACCCCAGTAAGCGTAGTTAGCAAGGAAGAAACACCTCGCAAAAAACGAGCAGTAGCAGCTGACGTAAGAAATACCTCAGTGGAGGATAGAGTCCCAAAACTCGAACAAAAAGTGGAGGAGCACAGCCAGAAACTCGATAGTCTAACCCAAATAGTTGATAATTTAACACAAAGACTCGAACAACACATACAGGATGTAAATCACAAGTTCGGAGTAATTGACACCGTTTTACAGGAAATTTTACACCGGCTTCCCCCTTCAGCTCAAGGGGCGCCAATCGATCTATCCCAGCAAAATGGCCAATCCTAAAACCGTAACAATTTGGCAGTGGAACTGCAGGTCTATGCGCAAAAAAAAAAAAAAAAAAAAAAACATCTGCAGTTACACATTCAATCGCAATCCGAAAAACCTGACGTAATAGCGATTCAAGAACCCAGAATGTATCGACTAAAACTGCCAGGGTACCGGGTGGTTCTGCCATGTCACATCAAAGAACAGCCTTTAACCACTACGTTGGTACATAGAAATCTTACCGTGGTTAACCATGAGATTGAAAACGTAGAGCTCGATTGTGTATTAATTGAAATTCTGCCTAGCAGAAGAAACTCCTCTTCTCTGTTCCTACTAAACGCATGCAGCCACCCCAGGGCACCGGCTGGACCAGCCAAAGCCGCTATACTCAAAACCCTCCAAATCGCAGGCCAAAACCCAACGCTAATTGTGGGCGACTTCAACGCTCAACACGTGCAATGGGGACACGCAACCATATCCAGGAAAGGAACGGCCCTAATGGAATTCATCCAGCAAAGAGGGCTCACTTAATACACGGATCCCATGCAACCTACTAGGATAGGCAGCAGCGTGATCAGGGACACGTGCCCGGACCTCACGATAGGCAAAAATTTCCCAGACTTAAGCTGGAGCAACACCAGACAAAATCTGGGAAGTGACCATTATATCATAATGTCTAAAATCACCATTGCCAATCTCAAACCCCAACCCAGAAAAAACAAAATCACCGACTGGGACAAACTTAGGACTATCCGCGACCAAAATAACGAACCAATCATAGACTTAGAACACTGGACACAGACCCTCCTATCGGATGTGGGAAAGGCCACTAAGGAACTAGTACATGACTTAAGCGTAAATACGGTTGACAGCCGACTTACGCACATGTGGGAGGCAAGGCAGAGCCTAGAAAAAAGATGGCTTAAGCAAAAATATAACAAAAAGCTTAGAAACAGGATCGTCACACTCACGAAAGAAATTCAACACCACACCGCAGAACTAGCGAGACAGCAGTGGAACCATATCTGTGAAAATGTGAATGGCAATCTAGACACGAGGGAGACGTGGAATCTTCTGCGGCATCTCCTTGATCCGGAATTGAACAAAGCTACCACTCAAAAGGAAATCACCAAACTTTTAACATAGACCCAGGCACGGATCAAGATATTATAGACACGCTACAGCAGAAATACTTCTGCACAACCCGTGAGACGAAGTCCCTGCCCGATTATAAAGGAGAGCCTAACTCCATCCTGGATGCTGACATAACAATGGCGGAAATAAGAGCAGCCCTCTTTAAGGTACGTACAACATCCGCCCCAGGAGAGGACGGCATTAACAATAAGACACTCAGAAATCTAGACAACGCTTCTATCACAGCTCTCGCGGACTTTGCGAACGAGTGTTGGAGGGAGGGAAAACTCCCAGCGTCTTGGAAACATGCCATCGTTAAATTCATCCCAAAACCTGGCAAAAAGCTCGCGCTCGAAAACCTCAGACTTATTTCGCTTACTTCTTGTATAAGAAAACTGATACAGCACGTCATACTAGACAGACTCCAGTCCCACATGCAAAAAGAGAATTTATATCCAAACACTATGGTCGGCTTTAGACCACATTTATCAACACAGGATACGATGCTAAGACTAGCAAACGAAGTCCTATCTCATGAGCAAGAAGGGAGTACCAGGGCAATCCTAGCCCTAGATTTAACCAAAGCATTTGATAACGTTAAACACAAAGCAATCCTAGATTCTCTTTCACTGCTGAATGTAGGCGCAAGAACGTTTAACTACATCAAGGACTTTCTCTCCGATAGGACGGCTAAAATTCAAATTGGCACTATCAAATCCGACACCTTCACTTTAGGAGATAGAGGAACTCCGCAAGGATCGGTCTTCTCCCCCTTTTTATTCAATATAACCCTAATCAAAATGGCACACGAACTCGAAAGAATCCCAGACCTAGAACACTCTTCGTACGCGGACGATATCACCCTTTGGACCACCAAGGGGAGTATTGGCACGATACAAGATACGCTACAACAAGCGGTAGACGTAGTCGTAGAGGAGGCGCAAGCCGCGGGACTCGCGTGTTCCCCCCAGAAATCTGAATTACTCATTCTACACCCAAAGCGTCAAAGAAAGAATAAAGCGCCTGCGATCAAAATCTACGCGGAAGGTGCAGCCATTCAAGAAGTGGAAACACTAAGAATCTTGGGAATGCTCATACAGTCAAACCAAAAAAAAAAAAAAAACGACACACTAATTAAGATAACAAGCGTTGAGGTGCCGGCTAGTTGGTAATACATTTTGGAATAACAGCGCGAATTGCATAGCTCCAATTCTTAGCGACTTACTATTAGCTAAATATGACCGGCTACTGCAAGACAGTCTAGAGGGATCAAGTGTTTTTAAAGTTTTTAGATTTGTAGACGACTTTTTACTGGTTTTAGACATCAGCTCGGGATTTTACGAGCATGATGTTTTTAATACACTCACTATTTTTAGTAAGTGTCTTAATCCATTAACTTTGACTCACGAACTTCCAGAAGGTGGGGCAATTCGGTTTTTAGACTTAAAAATTATATTTTCTGATAATCATGTGTGTTGGGCGTATGAACCCCGTTCTAAGAAGCCACTACTGCAGGTTCATTCGGCTCATTCTAAGCTGGTAAAAAGAGCCGTAGTTACCTCTTGTTTTAAGAATGCCCTAAAAAAATCCTGTGAGCACCTCACTGACTTTAGTTTCGCCCAGCAATCATCTAGATTAGCGGCCGTTGGCTACCCGATCCATATGCTGGTTTCCGTTGCTGAAGGCTTGCTAAGGCAGGAACGGAAAAACAAGAATGATCAACAACCTGATGACTTTAACAAGCAGAAAAAGACAGTTGTAATTCCTTACATTCATACCCTGTCGCATAATCTAAAAAAGATAGCACAACGGTCTCAGGTACGAGTAGCCTTCTCAGCTCCGTGTAAGCTGTCAATGCTCAGTCGCGTCAGTCATCCTGTGACCGAGCCAACTGGTGCTTGCAAAACTAAACATAAGAACAGATTTGTTGAATGTACTGAGGAACTAGTTTACGAGATTCCTCTGTCATGTGGGAAAGTTTATGTAGGGCAAACGGGGCGATGCATTAATGATAGATTAAGAGAACATAAAAAGGATGTGGAAAATTCCAAGGACCGTAACCTGCCTCTTCACTGCCTCACATGCACTAAGCAACGAAAAACAGAATGTAAACCCCTTTTCGATAAATGCAAATCTTATCAGAAAAATAAAGACCGCACCACAAGAGAAATTATTGAAGCCGAAAGAATTTTGGAGCATGGGGACCGATGCATTAGCACTCCTTCCCTTGCGTTATCGGAAAAAGAGCTTGCGTTCCTGGCAATGAGTAAAAAGTGATAATTGGCTTTGGTTTCGGCATGCGCATTGCATCTGTTTTGTCTGTTTTTCTGTCGCGCATCAAGGCATGTATATATGCTTGCTAACTTCTGGAATTAAATCAGTTGTCAGTCAGCGCTGTGTTTGTGTCCTTCTATCTTCGTCCTCGTCCTTCGCGCTGTTATTCCAAAAACTAATTAAGAAACTGAAAAACACCGTCAACCAAATTTTCCTCCTCTTCAGACGAATCGCGAATAGGCGTGGAGGAGTTAAAGAAGCTGAGACCAGGAAACTAGTAGAAGCCTTCGTTCTTAGCAGAGTTATCTACTCTACACCATATGCCACCCTCACAGTTAGAGAAAGAGACGACCTGGATTCTCTAATTAGGCAGTCCTATAAAATTGCGCTTAACCTCCCTCGTCATACCCCAAATGAAACACTACTAAAGTTAGGAATTCATAACACCTTAGCGGAAATGATGGAAGCACACCTCACCGCACAATACGAACGACTATCAAGCACTGAAATGGGACGTTTCATCCTAAAAAAAGCAGGAATACAATATGAAGGGACCCGTGCCTACACTTTGCCGATTCCAAGACACGTGCGCGAGCAATTAATAGTCCGTCCTCTGCCTAAAAACATGCATCCAGAATACGATACGGACAGAAGAAGGGCTAGGGCACAAAAATTACACGAAAGCTTTTCAGTACAGAAAGACACGGCGCACGTGGACGTGGCAGAACATGCGGACAGAGATGCCTTTTCCCTGGCAGTTGTCGATCATCGAGGTTCTCCCCTTGCATCGGCGACAATCAATAAAACAAAATTTCCGGAGGAGGCCGAAGAAGCTGCCATAGCTTTAGCCATTACCTCCACCACTGCCAAATCCATCCTTAGCGACTCTAAAACCGCAATTCGAAATTTTGCAAAAGGAAGGGCCCACTCCGCAGCCATCAAAATCTTACAAAAAATCTCCCATACCCGCCTTATCACATTGATCTGGGTCCCTGCCCATTCGGGCCATCCTGGGAACGAGGCAGCGCACCAATTTGCCCGAGGATTCGTAGTTAACCGGGAGGTGCGCTGCCCTGAGCTCAGATAGGCCAAGGAGCGGATGACAACCTACAAAGAAATTACTACCCACTTCAAGAAAGAAAGACAAATCTTCCCAGAACCACACAGATATCTAAGTAAAACACAACAAGTCACCTGGCGGCAGCTTCAAACAGACACTTTCTTTAATCCGTACATGTACTCCATATGGTTCCCAGAGCAGTTCAGCCCTGTCTGTTCTCTCTGTGGACATCAAAAGGCAGACACACCACACATCCTATACTCATGTAATCAAGACAAGCCATCACAGAGTCTGCAGCTCTCTACCCAATCTCAGTGGGAGGCCGCGCTGATCAGCTCCGACCCAGAGGTTCAACTCCGAGTCACGGAGCGGGCCGAAAAGGTCGCCGAACGACATCGTCGGTCGGCCACCTGGCGTCCGGCCTAGAAGAGGAGCCCACCGCGGGGACGGGAACGTCAACCCACCCCGCGCCTACGACCTCTTCTTTAATAAAGTTTACCTCCCCCTCCTCCTTAATTAAATCAGTCAATTAAGGTGATGTAAAGTATGTGATGTCACGCAACCTGAGGTAGAGCCAAAAAAGGCGGTAGGAAGGAATTGGCACTCAATTTGACGGTACCAAAGCCTAAAGTAGTTAAGGCAGTCAATTAGGGTGACGTCAAGGATGTGATGTCACGCAACCAAAAGTGGAAACGAAAAGGGCATAGGAAAGGATTGCCGCGCGATTTGAAAGTACCAAATACTAAAATGGGTAAGCAAGAAGATAATGTGATGTCAATGATGTGACGTCACGCAACCGGAGGTAGAGCCGAGAAAGGGCATGGGAAGGGATTGGAGCCATGGAAAGCATGGAGGAAGGAAAGCTTAGGAGAGGCCCTGACGTCATTTTCTTGAAGCCGGTCGGCCGCGCCGCGACCGGACGCTGCAACGTCTCTCCTCCTCCTTTATCCTTTCTCCGTGACGCTCACGTACCTAGGGCCCTTAGCAACGCTGTTGCTAGTGGCCCGAGTTTTCATAGCAACAGCGTCGCCGTTGCTAATGACCCGACTTGGCTAACCCTAAATTTTGACGTCACTTCCGCCACGCTTTCTCCAATGCATTGGTAGGCACTATAGCATTGGGAATGGCAAGGGCCTCTCCTAAGTTGTTTCCTTCCTCCACGGATTGAAGCGCAATTTGAAAGTGCCAAATACTAAAATGGCTAAACAAGAAGTGATTTAATGCGACATAGAGGATGTGACATCATGCAACCTAAAGTAGAGCCGAAAAAGGTCATAGGAAGAGATTGGTGCGCAATTTGAAAGTACCAAAGTCTAAAATGCGTAAGCAAGAAGTAACAGCAGCATCCGTGCTTTCGCATATTACTCCAATGTAGATTCTGCAGTGCTCTTTATTTCACCCCCGTACGCGAGCGGGACGGGTCGTTCGCTCGCTACGGTGATTGCATTTCAGTGTTGCGTCTTTGCCGTGTATTCGAACATAATAAAGACTGTTCGAGCACGTAACTCAGTGTTTGTCCCCTCTGCCCCGAACCCAACACAGTGGCGACTTCTCGCACCGCGGGTGGGGGGTCACAGCTCTGTCAGGGCTGGAACGCCGGGGCTAGAAGGCGACTGTAGTGTCAGCCCCCCATGGTGCATTATCTTCGAGAGTAACTCGCATATTCTTGGCGCCCGAACGGGGGGGTCTAAAGGTGTGACAAATCGAGTGTTTGTGTGTATCCGACTACCGACACAAAGACTAGCCATGACAGTGAGCAGAACCGAGTTTCAGTCTCTTCTATACTGTTGCGTCTAGCACCCACCCGCCCCCGCCCCCCCGTGGCGCACTATCTTCAAAAGTGACACCCATAACCGTTCGTGCTTAGATAATTTCTAGGTAGTTCACAGTGCAGGATGAGGCCAATTGAGGGTTCTTTTTAAAATTTTTGGAAAAATCTGAGCACTTCAAAAACGAACTTCTTTCTGTTGTCATCATGTACACCACATATATTTGATACTTCCTTTATAGGATAATTAGAAATCCAAAAAGTACCTTATCTTGTTCTCAACAAAATTTTAGTCTAGAGACTGCCCTGAAAGCAGCCTTTGGTAAATGAGTTTGGAAATGGTTTTTTCCTAACTGTGCTCTATCTAGCAAACAGTGCAAACTGAGAAAAATGAGTTCAAAGATTTCAGAACATGCCATTTAAATATAGGGTCTAAATTAATAAATCAGTGACGGCGTATACGTTCTGCTGTCCTTTACAACACGGCATTGCTCTGTGACGACTGTTTTCAGTTTTTAGCTTTACAGCTCTCCAGCGCCCATTGTCTGCCACCGTGCAATGCTTTATTGCTTGCTGGGCGTAGCTCATTGTCTAGGCTCCATCTTCTATCTCTAGCTTATCGAGCACTTCGGTTAGCTATGCTAATAGTGATGCCAAGAAAGTGTTCCAAGTTTACGTGATGCATTTTAGTCAATTTGAGCTTCTATTTTGGTTTACCAGCCAATCTGCTGTAGCCATGGCTCAAAATTTGTCGTCCCTTTTGTTTTTATTTTAATTGCCTGCTGTACTCTTGATAGCAGGTTCTTTCTTGGCTAGAGAGTGCGAAAAACAAGCACTCTAAGTTGGGGATAGACTCCGCCTTCAGTTTCTTGCCCTCTTTCCAGCTGCATCTTAAAATCAGCGTTCTAGGCACCTTCGGTGGAGAGTGCTGCCCATCTCGCAAAACAATTATAATTTTTCTATCCAGTGGATGACAACCAAACATGGTGAGAAGGTTCTTTAATACATGCAAAATCCAAAACAAATTTTTTTTGTTGTGAAAATTTATTTTAGACACATCTCCCCTCAAGATGCACAATAGGCACGGATGGCAAGTAAAAGACTTTTAGTGGCCGAACAAAATGTTACTATTTCTTGCATTTCTCCATCCATGAAATCACGAGAGCAAAGCAAGCAAAATATTTTAAAATAATATTTGTCACTGCGTCATGCTTCACACTTGATTTAAAATGTTTATCTTAAACTCACTTTTGCTTCCTCACAGACAGTTCAAAGTGTTTTATAGGCAAAAAAGTTTTGCTCTAAAAAACTGTCGAAAGGCCTTTCTCACTATTACCAAAACGTCCATTTATGGGGTGTGGGACATTTCGCATGGAATGAACAAGTTATCATAGCACAGATCAACATGGCTACACCACTCAATGATGGTGGTGAAAACCTTATTGAAGCAAAAGATGTTCAGTCCTTTAGGGCTCTGGGCCCCTACAATCAAATGTGATAGCAACCCGCGGCGTTGATGGCCCTGCTGATGGTGACCTTCTGATGAGAGGAATCTGCAAAACATGCACACACATTGTGCTAACAGTAGGCAGCAAAGGGTTAGAAAGCGACACACGACCGGTGTGGGTTCCGTTACCATCCTTTTTTGCCATACATTAGGCAGTAGCCTCAGCATCTTTACATTCTCCTGGGCTGTAAGTTGCAATTACATCAAAATCCATCTCTTTGTATCAGCACTAGCAGGGTTAATGCAACGGTGCAGGATGACACAGCATTCCCGCCACTGGTTGTATGTTTTGTGATAAGCTACCACCACTACTATGGCTGCTACTCAAAATCAGACTCCTGCTAGAGTATTATTATGAGCAGTCAGTCAGTCAGTTCAATCGTGTCCGACTCTTCGTGACCCTATGGACCATGTCACGCCACGCTTTCCGGTCTCTCACAATCTTCCTAACATCACATAACTTCATCTGCAGTGCCTCGAGGATGCCATCTAACCATCGCGTTCGCTGCCTACCCCTTCTCCGGCGACCCTCAACCTTTCCCAACATCAAATCTTTCTCCAGAGACTCCTCTCTTCTCATCAGATGACCAAAGTAGCTGAGCTTTAACTTTAGAATTTGACCCTCCAATGAGCAGTCAGGGTTTATGGTCGACAATATCGACTGATTTGGTCTTCTGGCAGTCCAAGGAACTCTCAAGAGTCTTCGCCAGCACCACAACTCAAACGCGTCAATTCTTCGGCGGTCAGCCTTTTTCACAGTCCAACTCTCGCATCCATACATCACAACTGGAAAGACCATAGCACGAATTATACGGATCTTGGTTGGCAAACTAATGTCTCTGCTCTTTAGCAGTAGGAGGAATAAATACTATTACAATAAAGTCCTAGTTGACTGCAGGCTCCCGAATCAATGAGTCCTCTGGCTGTCGGCTCGTGTTGAACGCGGTCCACTGGCTTTAACTGGTCATTCGGTCAAGCAGACAGCACAGCATTTTCTCAGATCTGGGAAGAGGAGGGGATGATGGGAAGCAGTGCCATAGGATGTGGCAAGCTAGCTAGTGAAACAGCTCAGCGTATATGGTGCTTGGCATGCGATAGTGTGGTTGGTAGACAGCCGGGTGAACTTTGTGCACAATATGCTGCGATGGAAATAAGTGGGTTTGCAGTTTTCTCGAGTGTCTTGTCGAGTGACATGGCGGCAGGTATGCGGTTTAACGAAAGCAGAAGTATGTGATAGTTGAGAAGTTTGTAACATTTGTCATCCCGGGAGTTGAGAGAGGGTTAAATATTGGATCATACAAACTGATGTTCTGCCAGTTAAAAAGCTTGTTTGATAGCACTTGCTATTCCCGCCACCAATGAGCAGCACTTTTGAGAAGTGATTATATGGCTAGGTGCATACCTTATTTAAGAACAATTGTTTAAAATATTGCACGATAGCATATAGGCTCAGCTGGCCGAAAAGTTGACAGCGTACCCAAAAATTGAGAAAAAGTAAAAATATTCTGGTGGCATTGTCATGCAGCAGTCACTGGACTCCAATGAGATCTGATACGCCATTGCCAAGACAAATGACGCCTCCGCATTCCAAGTTTGAAAGTGGCTTTCCGAGTGCAAACTGCATCTGCGTCGTTTTCTCAATGTGGAAACACCCCAGAGGCTCATAGGCCACTATCACTGATATCATACCCTTAATGCAGAGCTTACGTGCCCCCATTTTTTTTTTGTTGTAGCAAGTACCTATGAAATTTTTAATTTATTTTAGTTATTCTAAAACGAAACGTGCATAACTACACAATAAATGCTTTTACAGGTTAACAGAAGAGTCCACTAAAAGCACTTGCAATACTGAAGAAGCATAATTCATGGGGAACTTGCATGCATGGATGATTCTTAACACAAAGTATCTCGATGAAAGCCCCAGTGAAATTTCTGGAAGCAAAGTACACTTGCCAAAACCATCACTGAACTTGCCCGTTCAACAAGAGCATACAGGAAAAGCACTGCAGCATGCTTTGCATCATTTCGATTTTGCCAGTGCATTGGAAGTAACTACAAATATCTGATGAACAACCAGTCACAGCCTTATGCCACACTAGGCATGAGATGCCCATAATATTATACATCTCTGCACTACGATGCAAATCGTGCAACACACCATATGAGAATGTTGGAAGGCAGGCAATTTGTAAATATAACTTTATTTCACTATAACAGCACTTTGATGCAAACACCCAGCGACATCAGATGGAGTCTCTTACTCTTTGGTTCGTATTTAATCATGTGCAACGCTTTGCAAGGCCCACTACCAAACGAAAAGCGCTTAAGTACATTGTACCATAGCCAAGAACAAAAGTGCACTACAAAATAGCATGTCAAAAGATATTTTAGGTGAAGTGCCAAATTCTGTGGGAAGCTTTGATGGACACTACAATTCATAGTTGCTGGACTTTTGATACTAAAATTTTTCAATGAGCCTCATCTGGCAAGTACATCAGCACAAGCATGGATGCAAATAAAAAATAGTCAGCATTGAAAAAGTGCAAAAAACGACCACTGGAAAAAAAGAAAAAGTTAAGTTTCAGGGGAGTAAGTTGTAAAAAAGCTATACAACTAGTACTCTGAATTATTACAGAAAGCAGATGAGACTAGGAGGACTGTATAATCGTAGAAAGCAAAATGGCAGTGTTTCAGCAGATGTAAAACACACATACAGTAGTTCAAAAGCATTCACTGATTGACACAAGTATTTTGTTTAACTTGCATACACAAAAGCATGGCAGGCCATGAATGTATCGCACTGAGAAGCTGGAACTTTCCCAGGCAACACACGTTAAGTTATGCAGAGACGCTAGAAACTGGGTAGGTTTAATTAATTTTTATTACAAACCTGTCATTGAACTAGGAACTAGCTGTAGAAAATGGCGTACAAAAGTTGTTCGCTTAACTTTATCAGCTGGCAGGCCTTGCCAACAATACCAACACGTACTGCCATATTAGCACATACACAAACAAATCACCCTCTTATTTTACTTTGCAGCTTAATAAAGCCAATTCATTTTCAAGTCAAAAAGTGTGCTGTCACCAGAAACAACCAACAAACTGAAGCACCAACATTTCTGGAATCGTTCTGAAGTAATCAATAATTCAACATTAATAAACTCTGCATTTAAACTCCATTTCAAATCACTCCCACACAAATGGCAACTATCAATGTGCATCTTTTCTTCACAAAGAAATTGTGTATTCCATCGGCCTATTTTCGATCACATAGATAGATGGCAGTGGAGCCCTTTCCTCACAACTGAATTCATAAACTCTACATTCAACTCTATTTCAAATCACTACTCCCACATAGTTGGCAAATAGCAATGCACATCTTTTTTTTCACAAATATATTGTGTACTTCCCTTCCAATGGCCAATTTTCAATCATGTAGATGGCAGTGGGTGCCTTTTACTCACAAGTGAATTCTATCGGCATTTTGCTTCCTTTTACCATTGTTTTACTCGGTGTGAAGATCTAGTGGCTCATCAAAAAGGCAGCACTTTAATGAAGAAAACATAAGCAGACTCCAACAGCTGCCTGTACAATGATGCCTCACCAAAGCCAGCTTCTCATTAGGATTCACAAACAGTTTCACAATGCACCACCGAGCGAAGAGAGAAGACACATACACACATACACACACGCACACCAGCAACACCTTCTAAAGGAGAAAAAAAAAATCGAAGGAAAGTCATGTGACCACAGTCCTTCCATCAACTTCTATTCCCACAATTGTCCCAGTCTACAAGATACTGCACTTTTCCATCCTCACGTGTGCGTTTGGCCAGCAAGCTGAAGCGGCTCTTTGAACCACTTGCAGCAGCCTGGGTGCTCTGAAGTGCCACCTTCCACCGCAGTGGCCCTTGGCCTGAAGTGCTATCTACGTCTGTGCCACTAGTGCTGCTTGTGGTGCTGGAGCTGCTTGTGGTGCTAGAGCTGCTTGTGGTGCCTGTGCTGCTGGTGCTGCTCATGCTGCTGCTATCTTCTGAGTCTGTGTCAACAGTACCAGGCTGCAATTTCCGTTGAGAGCCACGCAGTTTCAGCTTAGCCGGCTTGAGTGGCACTGTGAGTATGCGCTTTTTTGGGGGCCTCCCAGGCCTGGGTCTTGGCTGGGGAGGTGGAGGGAAGAGCACCTCATCCCGAAATGGGTGGTTGCCATTGTGAAAGTCTCGCAATGGTGGTATGAAGGCATCCAAAAAAGTGCGGTCCTCTCCAGTACCCAAGCTCTCGGCTTCCTCGTCACTAGCAAATGGATCATATAGAGCTCTACCATTCCGATTCGATGCCTTGTTCCGCCTCAGACCGTTTGGGAGCTTGCAGAAACGACGGGCATTGTTCTACAAAATAGTGAAAAAAACCATCAGCAACAGGTACATATCACTGCCTTATGAGCACAAGAAGGGCAGACCAAAAAGTACTGCACTCCACAAACAGGGCTAACAGCATGCAGAATGTCTAGCAAACTCCTATTTTAAAAATCCCTGACTTTTCCAGGTTTTCCAGATTATTTCAGTTCAAATTGCCTGACGAGTGAATAGGCTAATAAATGTAGCTGCTGATGATAATGGTCTGGTTTGTGGGGTTTCAACATCCCAAAGCGACTCAGGCTATGATGAGACGCCATAGTGGAGGATTCCGGAAATTTTGACTGATGATAATGAGCATAAACAATATTTGTTAATCCTATTCTGCAATTTAACAATAGTGGAAAGGCTGTCATTAGTACTAATGGCCATTAAGAACGTCAAAAGGTTAATGAAAATTAAAAGTGCACTGATGCCCGAGCATTACCAATGGTGGCAATGTCCACCTGAGGCACCTGCACCACCCTATCAACGAGCAGCTTGTGATTAATCAGCATTTTCAGCTTGGAGAGCAGACCTTTGTATCAGAATGGCGAAACACGTTTCAGAAGAATTGACAGGATGGTTAAAGAATTAGATGGTTAAGCAACTAATTTTTCAGTATCATGCTGTGCCGGTACTAGCCCATAATGCCTTGGCACTCTGCCAAGGTCTCACCCCCTGTAGCAGATTGTCTAGGCTATGGAAAGTGCTGAAAAAAGCAAATTAAAAGAGCTAACACTCTTCCTCTCTCCAAAAGAAAAAAAAAAGCAAACAAATAAAAAGATACAAAGAAAGGAAAACAGAAGGAACCATGCTGCTCCAGCCAGCATCCAAAGTGCACTCAGCTGGGTTTGAATTACTGCTGTGCAGCCAATAGCCAATATCTCTGCAGGCTGGTAGTGAAGCTCAAGGAACGAAGCTAGATCCCAAACAGAAGTGCTGTTTGGATCTTTATTATCACCAGCTGGACTATACCCACTGCAAGACGTAGACTTGTCCCACATAAGGTCCAACTGCAGACCATGTCCTAGTTAACCAGTTGGAGGAGGCAAATTTTTAGCTCACATGGCACTGCAAGCCTAATGTGTCTGACCTCAGCCACTGAGCTTTCGTGTACCAGAAGCGCTGGAGCAAGACAAAAAGTCTAAACTAGCTGAAATTGCAGTAAGGATTAAGCAGCTTTAAAATGCATTGAAAATCTAGCCGGGCAACCAAAATTTTGAAACCCATTTGAATTATTGCAACTCTACTGTATCTCATCCGACTGGCCAGCTAAACGTGCAATACTCCGAATAGACGCATTCTAGTTAGGACACACTGTTTTTTTTTTTTTCTGAAAGCAAAGGGCCCATTTACTGCTGAGAGAATTGGATTTAACTTTCCCATCGTTCAATTGAAACTTAACATGTGCAGGTTGGGAAGAATCCTGTGATAACAGTCTTGAAGAGACTGGTGGCGATGCTACCTATGCGAATAGTAATGTGCGACATATGCACAGCCCAAAGGGGAAAAAAAAAAAGTATCTATGCAATGACGCAACTGCAAGGCTAGCATTCAAAGAAATGGAGACTACAGGCAATTAAACGGCACCTCATCTTGCTTTGCACATTTGCGTGTCGCTGGCTTACTAGCAACAAAATGTACGCCAATGGTCCTGTAGTTTTAGATCCCAGCAGGATGTATACTGTCAAGGTTAATGGAGGCCTGCTCTCGCTCCATTTAACCCTTGCCAGGGAAAGTAACTGCCAGTGTGAGTGAGCCAGGTAGACCGGTACTGATTTGCACAAATTTATTCCCATACACTGAGCTGCATGCGTCCTGCCAGAAACAGGCCATTCCATCATGAGGCACATACACATACTGTCTCAATCGAAACAACCACAGTAGCCTAGATAGGTGAACTACGCATACAGGTCAACCCCCCCTTTCAGATGGCTGGGTTTGAAAAAAAAAAAAAAGAAATGCTGGCTTAAACTTGGCGACACTTTCGCTTTTGCATATAAAGCCGCGTTCAGACTATGTGTGCAACGCACGTATAGTTTGTAAGGATCGTAAGCGTAAGAGCAAAAAACGTAATGTGCTTGTTCAGACTGCTGTCGCATTGAGCGTAAGATGCGTAACGTCCGCAACCAGCGTGGGCGTAAATGTCGGAGGACCCGCAACTTTTACGACTAGCACAGATACGTCTGTTACGCGCAACCAATGCGCACAGCCGTTTCTGTTTTCCCTTTCCGGTCACGGGGCTTCCAGTCCTCCCAGATTTCGTGCGCAAACCAGCTAGTAGGTGACATCATGGTTTGGTTTGTGGGGTTTAACGTCCCAAAGTGACTCAGGCTATGAGACGCCGTAGTGGAGTACTCCGGAAATTTCGACCACCTGGGGTTCTTTACGTGCACTGATATCGCACAGCACACGGGCGCCTTGCTTTTCGCCTCCATCGAAAAGCGGCCGCCGAGGCCGGGATTCGATCCCGCATCCTTGGGAGCAGTAGTCGAGCGCCGTAACCACTGCGCCACCCCGGCGGGGCAGGTGACATCATCCAAAACGCTCCTGCTCTGCTGCAGTGTCTCGGCTCACCGGTGTTTTGGTGTTGTGTCAGTGATTGTGCCTGTCCGCAGCTTGATCATGTGCAGTGAGGAATCTTCTTCGGTGTGAAATTATCAGCCTCTCATAAAAAAAGTTCGGCAGAGGCCGGTTCTCTACTACCAGTAGCTTAAATAGCACAGAGAAAAGTGCAAAATGATGCCTGGCTGCAAATTGCCAGTGCGCTGAGTAAAAGCAGTAAGTGGTTTTTCAATCCCTTTTTTTCATGTGCAAACAAGCTCTCAACAAGCAAATGCTGCCTCTAGTTTAGAAAAACGAGGTTATGGAGGTGGCGGATGCAGGTTCATAACAGTGCATTCTCGCAGTCCATCGGCTTCGTCGACAAGTTAGGGAACAGTTGGCCTGCAGCGAAAGGCCGATGCGGGGCGACGGTGCGGTCGGGCCGCAGAACGGAGCTGGCGCGGACTCAAAGAGCATTGGGGAAGCACGAGGACGGAAGCTGGCATACAAAACCACTGTCGGACCATGCGGACAGGCATGCACTATCGAAGAAGATTTGGCAAACCCACATTCTTCTATTATTGGTCCGTCTGCGTAGGTTGAACGCACGGACGATGATAAGCTCATTTTGAGCTTGAAGAGCCTCGACCTCCGCTATCAGCCACTTGCTAACCGGCGCCATGTTGAGAAATAATAGACCCAGTTGAGCCAGAGCGGTGATTGGCCGATCATAAAGAACGTATTTTACTGAACGGCCCAGTGTAAACATGCGCGGTCGCAAGCTACGTAAACGGGAGTTCTAGCCACTATGCGCACTGTGATAAATACGATACTTACGATGGATGTGCACATAGTCTAAACGCGGCTTAACCTCCAAAAATCAGCTTTGGTTAATAGGTAGCTGGCTAGGCCAACAATGTACAGTAGTTGTAAATGATCTAAACTTTCGTGAAGCTTTGTAAATAGTGATACACAAAGTCTTCATCTAAGAACATCCTTGAGCATTCGGTCCCTTCACCGGAACAAAACATAATGTCAACAGAAATCCTTTTGTCCTAACGTACATTACTTCCGTACTCTGATTCCAGTTCAAGGTCCAAGGTAATTTTACTCCTCATAGCAATACTCCACAATCGCAGAAACAGATGCAAGACAACTGCTAAAATGCTGCACTGCACTCAAAGGTGCACAGTGCATGCCAAGGATGACATTCAAATTCTCAGCAACTCTCTATACTCTAGCCATTGCTTGTACAAAAATGCAACTGACCTTCAAGCGAACATCCTGAAGACTATTTTGCTTGCTCCTTTGGGGGCCGTTTTCTCGATTACGGTGTCCCCCAATGTTCTTTACACCAGCCTGCTTGAACATACGAGAACTGCAGAAACATTGAAAGACAGAAAGCCACGGTAATATGTCAATGCCATTTTTCAGAGACAATCATCTGAAACATTGTACGAAAAAAAAAGGCATTCATGCAAAAATGCAACACTGCAGGCAGACTAATTGCGGAAAAATAAATTTAAGCTATAAAAAGCAGCAAGCTCGAACAATTCAAGATGGGCAAGTAACCACGAGGCAGCAAAGTAAATAATCAAAACACAAATCACACAAAGCAGCTGTTCTATTATAATGAAAGAAATCCCAGTTGTAATTGTAAAACAAAAAGGTTAGAGGATTTAGAACGCTTTTCAAAGAGATTGGCTATTTTTTTCTTAGAAGCAGGATGCCTTCACTCGCGTGCCACAATGGGCACCACACCTACAACGCGACATAAGTGCTTGCTGCATAGTGATGTTACAGTGCTGGTGCAGTGCAGACAGGAAGCAACAAACTGTGTCCCTTGCTGCATATCAAGGCATGGCAAAGGGAAAGAAAAGGTCTCCTTTTTCAGATTCTTAAGAGCAGGACAGCCAAAATAGGTTTTGCCGCGCCTCTCAAAGCAGAAAAATGTGCACTGAAAGTGTGATTGAAAGTTGTGCCGCAAAATAAACAACTTAAATTGAAAGGTTTTTGCGATGAGATTTCAGTATACAGATGTATAGCATGTGAAAGATCGCAAACAAATTTCTCTATTCAGGAATAACTTCCATCATACAGCAGTTTGTGCTATCCACAGATAATGACATAAGCCAACAAACTTCAGTGAATATCAAGCATTGCAAAGCAAGTCTTTCCCCTCTACACAGGTTCAGACTGATCTAGCCAATGCACCCCACATCCAAGTTCTTTTCCAAGAAAAGTGATAGCTAGGCAGGCTGAAACAAGAAATAAGCATAGTGTGCCTTTGACCCATAACTAAGGTTTATTACAAATAGAAAATTCTGAAGTATATGAACAAATAAAACAACACTTTTGCAAACAACACTTTTGGCTGGCTGAATATTTTTTTAAAGCTTTCAGGTATGTTGCATGATATAAATTTCGCACACTTGCTTTCGGTGCAGCCTTCCCTATCTACGCGCTAGCAGCTCGCTTGGGAGCATACTAGCCCTTAAGTGCGTTGCAGAGATGTGCAGTGAGCTCGGTACATGAGAGCAGCGGCAAAGGCACTCAGTTTAGGCTGCAAGCATGAGAGGTGTTGCATAGTGAAACGCTGGATTTTTTGTGGTGCGCCGACAATGGAGCCATGCCGGCGTGAATGCATGTGCAAGTGGCGAGAACGACAAAGCGCGTACTGGGCACGAGGAGTGGAGAGGTGACCATGTCTGGAAACTAAGATATTGAAGAAGGGAGGAGAACAAAGGAATGGCATTCAAGCGTAGAGGTTAGCAGAAAACTGATGTCTGGTCTGTGCTGCTAAGAGGCCTCTCTTGGATCACCAGTGCAAAGCTGGCCTGATTAAGCCTTCAATGTGACGGGATGCCATCAACGGGTCTGGTGGTGGTTTCAAAAATTGGTTATGCTGCCGCTGCCAAGTTCGTGGGGCTACTGATGCAAGTCCACTGTCGTTTCCTCTGGGATCCTCTCTGCACCTGCTTCCACCTGGCACCGCTGCAGAAAAAGAGGGGGAGAGGGGCTCTTCATAGAGCGATCCTAACGCAGCACCGCAGATGTGACTCTCACCCAACTGTGTCTGCAGTGGATACAAGACATCCCTGCCTTTTCTAGGACATTCCTTATCCGGTGGACGCTTTCATTTAAATTGTAGTGTTGTGCGCATTTTATGTGTGTTTTGCTTTAAGTGTGATTTCTTATTGGAGTCCTAGCCCTTTGTTGCATGATAAAAGGTTGTGTGGAAAGTGCAATTTTTGGGTGTTTTCTGTCTTTTTGCATCCAGAAAACACCAAGAAAAAATTTCGCTCCTTTCAAAGTGTTATTTCCATAAGGTATAGAATGTCCACTACCGTGGACATCATGCACCCGAGCTCCGAGGGTGGAAGTTCAGAGTAGCATTCTTTTTATTCAGCAGTCAGGGTTTGCTGCTGCACACATGGAGGCGTGAATGCAATAGGCTAAATGTGGTGTTACTCTGTCTTACAAAACAGAAATAGACACTTTTGCCGCCAACGCACATGTACACCTTGCACCTTCCGCAGAGATATGTAGTCTTTCTCTTCCTGTCGCTCATCTCACATCATTGAGCAGTATATGCCTGTTGACTGCGAAAACGACACAGACAACATGCACATCGTTGTGAACAGTGCTTGATTTCACAGGTGTCCTTAGTTTCACTGTGGCAGAAGCTGCTTGTAGGTCCACAGAAAAATCAGCTTCATCAGCTGTGGCAATTGATTCGTCTTTTATCAGATCTGTCCCCATCTATAGCTTGAAATAACAAAGTTGGATGGTGCGCTCTGCTGTGAGACGGTGGTAGAAGAGCTATGCATTGATAACCGCCAAGTCTAAGCAAAGAATGTCACATTTTGTCGACTTCGGTATCAGATAATTTTTCTCTGCAGCCCGCTGCAGTCGACTGAGAACAGAGTAGTAGTGCATAACACAAAATAAAGACATCAGAAACCATTTCTGTGATGTTATAACTGACAGAGCATGGAAGAGGCTTAAATGGCCCCGTATTCCGAGTTTGCGTCGTTATCGAAAGTGTCGCTATCTCCCCGACCTCGAGTCATCTGATTGGTTGAAATGCCAGAACAGGATGTTGACACTACTTCCTGTTCCGTAATGGCAACATGCGGTTCTGGCGTTTCAACCAATCGGATGACTCAAGGTCACTAAGATCGCGACACTTTCGATAACGACGCAAACTCGGAATACAGGCCATGTTTTGTACGGGCGGTTTATCCCACCATGCATGGTGCCCACTTTAGTGGATATTTTACAAAAGTTCTGAAAAATTATCTTCGCTTTACTCAGCCACAGTACTTATAGTACTTGTCTCTGAGTGCCCCTTGTATCGCTTTTATATAATTATATGCTTCAAATTATAAGTAAAGGTAAGTTATAAGAAAATGATTGCAGACTGACGTCATTCATTCGTTCGAGCAGGATGCACCCATTATAAAAAATCGGCGGTATTGCGGCACCACCTAGCGGCGCCACACAGCTTTTTTATCCACTGTTGTTACCAGTATGCACATGGGTATCTCTAATGCGCTGAACTTTTTCGAAAAATCGCAATTTGTCCATTGTAGTGGACAGCATGCAACAAAGGGCTAGCTTTAAATTATAGAAATGGCTTCGCCTTGTTTTGCTTCATATGTTTGTGATCTTGTTAGAACATGCTTGCGTTAGCGCTCCCCCTTTGTATTCCGGGGCGCGTTCACAAATTCGCGACAATTTGGCATCCACGACAGGACGAAGCTGTGGAACTTTATTTAGGGCTGTCAAGACAATGAACACATTGCAGGATTTAATTGCGCTGGGTAAGGAGTTGGGGTAGGCAGATGTCGGGCTGCGTTCATGGGTTGCTGCTGAGCAGGAGAAGGAATGGGCTGCGCAGGCTGCTGAACGCGTGCATGTGAAGTCACAAGCAGAGGCTGAGGAGCGTAGATTGCAGCATGCGAAGTTGCTCGAAGAGGCTGAGGAGCATAGACTGCAGCTTCAATCAAGACTCGCAGAAGCTGGTGGAGGCAATCGAGAGCCCACACCGAGACTCAAGAACGTTTAGCCCACACAAGTTGGTCCCGCCTCTCGATCACAGGGATGACTTGGATGCATACCTTAAATGTTTTAAGCGTACTGCAGAAGGGCACAGCTGGCTTAAGGAAAAATGGGCTACAGCACTGAGTATGTGTTTGACTGGGGAAGCTCTCCGTGCATTCAGTCGACTGTCTCCTACAGAGTCAATAGATTGTGATAAGGCAAAACTAGCACTGCTCCAGCACTTCAGGTTTACAGCAGGCTATCGCGAACAGTTTCGTGAAAGTAAGCTGCTTCATAAAGACACAGGCAAGCAATACGTGGCCCGCTTGCTCAGTTTTTTCAGTCGATGGGTCGAGACGTCAGGTACGGCCACGACGCACAATGATTTATGTGACTTGGTGGTGGCCGAACAGTTTGTGAGGAATTGTCATAGTCGTCTGGCGATTTTTTTCTTCGGGAAAGAGAGTGCAGGACGCTAGATAAAATGGCCGAGATGGCAGACAATTTTCTAGAAGCCCAGCGGCAAAGAAACTTGCCTTCGTTCACAGAGTCTTTCGAGGTGGGCGTCCCAAGAGAAAAGGATGTTCCAGACCGCAGACAGTCAAGAAGGTGCCTCATGTGTAACAGACCTGGACATAAGGCTGCTGATCGTCGTTTGAGGACAAAACAGCTTTATTGCAGTTATTGCAGAAAAGAAGGACATGATGCGAGTTCCTGTTCATGTAAGCACGAAAACCAGAAGCAGTCGTCCTGTTGTGTTCAGCCAGAGAGTGTTGCGCCTGAGAAGGCGTCCACAACGGAAGGCAGGCAGGAACCAGCTGAGGAGAAGCTTGTGATCAGATTTGTCCACAAAACATCTGCAGATGTACCAAACCTGCCTGTGCTAAAGGGAGAGCTTTAGGGTTTACCCATACGTGTTTTATGCGACACGGGGAGCAATACGGTGGCTGTGCAGAGAGCCCTAGTTCCTGACACCGCTCTCACCGGCACCACGTCCACGGTGTTCCTAGTTGATGGCAGTAGTATGGAAGCTTCCGAGGCAGAAGTGTTTATTGCTTTCCCTTACTTCACTGGCATGGCACTGGTGAAATGCATGGAGACGTCATTGATTGTGCGACCTGATAAGTGGAAATATACCGGAAGCCCGTGAGCCATCAGATCCAGTAATTGGAAGAAACCTAAGGGTGCCGCTAAATCATTTCCTAGCATAGAGAAGAGCAATGTGATCAACGTAAAGGGAAAAAGTGAAGAAGGCCTAAAAGTAGTGTTGGTCAG
This sequence comes from Amblyomma maculatum, assembly GCF_055883805.1. Taxonomy (NCBI): domain Eukaryota; kingdom Metazoa; phylum Arthropoda; class Arachnida; order Ixodida; family Ixodidae; genus Amblyomma; species Amblyomma maculatum. The sequence continues at coordinate 158,693,922 of NC_139344.1, read as the reverse complement.
AAAGAAAATTTCCGGGCAAGGAATTAACAAGACTGCTTTAAGTGTCGGCCCCATGCAGTTCACTAAGAAAAAGAGCAAAGGAAGGATGGACCATTGAAGGCATATTGGGTGAAAGTAGATAGTATTCCATGGTAAGCACTGCACTTCTCACTCATATTTGGTCAACAACTGTTTGCTGTATTGCCTCTATCATCTCGCCTCCGCCAGAGAGGTCGACAGCTAGCACTTCCATAGTACTTCCAAAGTCTTGCAGATCGCATGTACTAAACCTTGCTCATGTTAGCCCACTGGCGGGGCATCAAGGCGTTAAACAGACTACAGATCGAGTTCTTGCAGAATTCTGTTGGCCAGGAGTGCAGGAGGGGATTAAGAGATATTTGAGGTCGTGCGACACCTGCCAAAAGATATGTCCGAGAGGAAAAGTAGGGAAAGCTCCGATGAGAAGCATGCCTCTTATCGAGACTCCATTTGAAAGCGTTGCTGTCGATATTGTCAGTCCACTGTCATCGACATCGGCGAGAAAGAATTCTTTCTCGTCCGCAACCATATATTCTCACTCTCGTCGACTTCACCATCTGGTATCACGATGCCGTGGCTCTGCCTAAGATAGATTTAGCAACCGTGGCAGACGGTCTGGTGGAGATATTTTCAAGGATAGGTTTTCCGAGAAAACTCCTTTGTGACCAGGGCTTCTGTTTAATTTTTGAAATGATGAGGGAGCTCAATGATCTGCTGGCAGTGAAACATCTCAGCACGACTCCTTACCACCCCATGTGCAATGGGATGATGGAGAAGTTTAACGGCACACTCAAGCAGATGCTGCGGAAGCTTAGTCAGGAGCAACCCAAAACTTGGGATCAGTATATCGCTCTGCTGCAGTTCGCCTACAGTGGGGTACCGCAGGCGAGTTTGGGGTTTTCTCCATTTGAGTTCATTTTTGGACGAAACGTGTCCTCAGAGAGATCTAGACAAGAGAAAACCTGGGAGGGAATATGAAGACGGTATACGGTTACACGCTCGACCTAAGAGAGCGTATCGAACAGACCGTGCGGGCAGCACATCCAAATTTCGTGCGGGCTGAACTGTCTCTGAAGAGATATTATGACAGGAGCAGTAAGAAATGGCATTTAAAGGTTAGCGATCGAGCCCTCATTCTTTTGCCGAGTAGCCATAATTAACTCGTAATGCAGTGGAAAGGTCCCTTTGTGGTTTCTAAAAAGAAGAACAAGGTAGTTTAGAGCGAGGTAGGCTATTGGATCGACTTGGGCAACACTGAGAAACTGTTCCACATTAATATGTTTAACACTTTCCTGTCCGTGGGAAAAGGGGTGGTTTTTGAGTGGTATCATTAATATTTTTTTTTCTTTAACAAAACTTGCTTGGTACAGGAGTGGCTATTATCAAATTGTAGGGGAGGAATTCCTCTTCACAGTGATATTAGTGACAGTCAACATATTTATTGAATAAATGATGAAAAAAAGAGCTAACAGCAAAAAATTGTAGTAAAAAAAAAAAACACACAAAAGCATCAAGATTGCTTAATAATTTTTTTTTTTTTTTTTTTCAGAATATAAATTTTTTACAACAGGGACAAATGCAACATTGCAGCAAATTCTAGCTTTCTCTGTACAGTATTCGCTGAGTTAAGAAAGAAAACAGACGTTGAGGTCGACGCCTGGCTGTCCTCTAGCGGAAAACACGACTCCCTTCGCTGCCGGCGGCAAGTAATACTACCCAAAAGGCGTTGTCAACCTGCAGATAACAGTTGTGGCCTTCAGAACAGTGAACTCTTCTGAACTGCGTGCAGCAAAAGCGGAAACTTTTGGGGAGTGAACGCGAAACTTATCGAGGCATGGCTGTCGACCTTCCGTGTTGGTTTGACATACTTTCGCTGTCAGTGCTAGTCTGAAAAGCTGAATTCGTCTTCCGAGTCATCACTGCTGTTGTTCGCATTCAAAAATGAGCTCTCCGATGCGTCAACTTCTGCGGAAGCACCAATTTCCACGAAGTAGGAGCGCGCGACGTCGACACCATGATGTAAACAAGCGTCGATCACCTGACTCCGGAAACCATCTGGAGGAGCACAGCACGGCGAAAAAATTAAATTAAAAGCAAAACTAAAAGAAGAGAGAGAGAGAGAAAGAGAGAGAAGGCAGAGAGGTTAACCAGGAAAGCTTCCGGTTTGCTACCCTGCACTGGGGAAGGGGAATGAGGAGTTTAAAGGAGAAAGATAGAAGAGAATGATAGGAAAGGTAAGGCGGCGAGGAGCACAGTCACAGTTTCTCAATCTCTCTTGAAGTTTGTGTCTCTCATAAAACACATAAGTGCTTTGAAGGCTTTGCCGTTAGACGCCTTCTGTGGCCATGGGCCGAGGATTTTCTCCTCTGTGAAAGGACGGCTGTCAAGATGGTCCAGAGCCGAACGCAGCGCATGTCTTTCTCTTGAAAAAGCAGGGCACTCGCAAAGGAGATGCTGTGTGGTCTCTTCGCAGCCGCATCTTTCGCAGTTAGGGCTATCCGCCATTCTCATCACATTAGCGTATTTTCCTTTATTTCCCATTGGGTGACGCCACTTGCCAAGGAGCGCTTCGAAAGCGGGAAAATTTGAATAGTGAAACAATCAATAGCGGGTGCGGACAGGAAAGTGTTAAAAGATACGAAGACCGTGCACCCCAGGAGTCTGTGCAGGCGCCATCGTTTGTCGTAATTGAAAAAGGTGACTCGGAAGAACAACTGCCTACCTTTACCACTGACCATGGTGAAGGGATTGAAGCCGTGCAGGTCTCACCCGATCTCGATGACAAGAAGCAGAAAGAGATATGTAGTTTACTTAAAACGTATGAAGACACCTTTTCCGAGATTTCTCGTAAGATTAATCTAGTGGAGTGCCAACTTAAGCTCGTCACTTCTGAAGTCGTGAATACTCCGCAATATCTGTTACCTTTTGCCATGAAGGATGTGGTTGAAAAAAGATAGACCAGATGATAGGGGTCATTGAGAGTTCAAAATCTCCCAACTATTTCTCCCTCGTTTTCATCAAGAAGAAAGGCAACACTTATCGCACTTTCATCGACTTTAGATGTATCAATGATATTCTTGTGCCTGATGCAGAGCCCATTTCAAGAACTGATGTACTTACCGAGGTGGGAACTAAGGTGTACTTCTCGAAATTTGACCTGGCTAGAAGCTACTGGCAAGTTCCCTTAGAGAAAGATTCAAGACCAAAAACAGAATTCTCGACCTAATCTGGTCATTATCAGTTCGTCTACATGCCCTTTGGCATTAGGACCGCATTGGCTATCTTTACAGATCTCATTCTCATTCTGTTGCAGGACATAGACAATGCTGTTCATTACATCGACAATGTTCTTGTAGCGAACTCTTCCTGGGAAGAACATATTTGGACTTTACACAAGCTGTTTAACAGGGTACGTGAGGCTGGCCTCATGATCGAACCGAAGAGGAGTGAGATCGGGGCCATTAGCATCTCTTTTCTTGGGCACCAGCTTAGAGAAGGGACAATCTGGCCGTTGTAAACGGTGGTACAAAAGCTCGTCAATGTGCTGCTTCCGAAGACCAAGCAAGTGCGTTCATTTTTAGGGCTCGCCGGATACTACTATGATTTCATCCCTGGCTATGCCGATAAAGTCCAACCGCTGGTGGAAATGACATCCAAAAATGAACCCAGCCTTGTCTCTTGGACACCACAGATGCAAGCCGCTTTTGACTAGCTCAAGAAGGCACTAAGTTCTAGACCCATGTTAAGAGATCCAGTTCTTAGTAAGCAGTTAGTGCTTTGCACAGATGCTTCCGAGGATAGCATAGGTGCTGTTCTCCTACAGGAACATGATGACGTTCTTCACCCGGTATCATACACGAGCCGACAATTGTTACTTCACGAATGCTGCTGTTCAGCGATCGAACGCGAGTGTTTGGCGATAGTCAGGGAAGTAGAGAAATTCCACATATTCCTGTACGGAACGTTTTTCGTAATTCAAACTTACCCCCCACCCTTACAATATCTGACGAAAGCGAAGCACTTAAATAGTAGGATACTGCGCTAGAGCCTAACATTACAAGAGTATACCTTTCATGTAGAGTACATCAAGGGGTCGGAAAACGCAGGCGCTGACTGCCTGAGTCTGTAAAATGCAGGAGGGTGTTGCCTAAACAGTTCTATTATCCGGTGTTTACAATGGTTATCTGTACAATGGTAGGGTGGTAGTTTGTTTATTTTGTGTTTCTCTTATTTGTCGCAGCGTGTAAATCTTGATCTTTGTGTTACAAATTTGTGTGCATCTATTGTTGCTTTGTTTGAAGAATTTTGTGAAAAGTACAGTCAAGCTGATTCTTTAGCTGGGCCACTAATGGTAAAATGGGTTTCGTGCCGAATGCACTTATGCCTAGTAGGTGCAGTCCATGTTTTTTACTTACATTTCACAATGTGATGTGCATTTTATGTGCGGCATAGAACTTGTCTCCTTCCCTTGTGAAGTGTGGTGTGATGTGCATGACATCATTTAAAAAAAAAAAGAAACCTATTGTGAAGAGGGGGCATATGTGAGGTGTTACGTGGTTAAATGTTGGACGTTTTGTGGTGCGCCGACGGCGGAGCAATGCCGGTGTAAGTGCACGTGCGAGTGGCGAGAACGATGAAGCGGAGCGGAGAGGTGACGTGTCTGGAAACTAAGGTATCGAGGAAGGGAGAAGAACAAAGAAACAGCATTCAAGTGTAGAGGTTAGCAGAGGACGGATATTTGGTCCGTGCTGCTAAGAGGATCATGTGCTTGGATCACCAATGCAAAGCTGGCCTGATTAAGCCTTCAGTGTGATGGGACGCCATCGACGGGTCTGGTGTTGGTTTCAGAAGTTGGTTACGCTGTCGCTGCCAAGTTCCTGGGGCTACCGATGCAAGTCCACCGGCATCTCCTTTGGGCTCCCCTTTTGCATTTCAGGATGCGTTCACAAATTCGTGACAAGCGGTATTGTACCATGTCATGTACATTCTTTTGCCTTGCAGCTTGGTGCAAGGAAAAGGCCAGTCATCGCTAATCAGTGCTTGACATGTCACAGTAGAGCAGATAGTTCGAATTCGACGTCGTTGCCATTGCATCACATCATCACTGAGCTTCATGCGCATCTCTTGTACTTATTTCAGTTTCGCACGGCACCGGACTTTAGAAAAGAAGTTTTTCTTCATTTCAGAAACTGATATGGCATCGTCTTGTTCATGGCTTCGAACTCCCCATTGGGACTAACCACCCAAATGCAATAATTTAAATGCTAATTAGTGGTTTTAGATAATCAGCTGGATATTTAGAAGAGTTCTGCAGCATACTGTGTCTAATAAGGCAGAGACTTTGTTAATGCGAATATATATATAATATACAGTCGAACCCGGATAATTCGAATTGTGGTTATATCGAACGCACCAAACATTCCCTTGAAAATCCCATGTAAAAGTATAGGAAAGCTGCGTCGTATATCGAACTCAATTTCACCGGTCGTTCGATATATCGAACTCTGCACCACGCATTGGACGGTGCGCCTTCCCCAAAGATGGTCGCATCACCCTCAGCCGTTTGCCGCGTGACGTTTTCAAGCCACGCGCGGAAGGAATGAGGGAGCACAGATCGGCGACGGCTGGTCTAGGGCAGTGCCGCGCCCTTTCCCCAAAGGCGCGCATCTGCAGTGATCACTTGCCGCGCACCAGCACGTGACGTTTGCAAGCCATGTGCGTGAAGGAACAAGAGGGAACCAATGCAGCCGTGGTGTTCGGCAGAGGGGGAAAACTCGATAGAGCGAAGCGCAAGGGTGTGCCCCCTCTTCTGCTGAGATTTATCTCTCCCCTTCCTCTCTTTCTTTCCCAGTCTTCGTTCGCAGCAGCATGCACTACGCATGCGTGGACAAGCCAGCTCAGCCCGTGGTAGACGCTTCTCCAGTGTGTGTTGTGAACGCTCTGCGCGCGGCGGCTGACGTGAGTGTGTTATCGAGCAGAACGTCCATAAGCTAGGGCAGCTGCGGACGCTAAAAAGCGGCAGATCTTTTTTTTTTGCAAATTTTTTTTCTTGCTGTCGTGCTGACGTAGCGTTGCTATGGCGGTTGGAAACAAGAAGTAGCATCTTTTTTTTTTTTTTTTTTTTTTTTGCGAGAGTCGTTCATTCTTGCATTTATGAATCAACGAAAGCACGCGGTCAGCTGCGATCATGACACCGGCTTTTAGCCCTGTTCGCTTCAAACAGCATTTGCTGCTATCCCGCTTTCCAATGGTTTTGTGGCAGTGAACTACGCCAGTCTTAAGTGCGGCGCGATAAATCGAACCAGGCTTGTGCAATCAAGCCATCACAGGCACTCTGCCAAGTTCGCTCCCAGCCATCGCAGGAGCTATGAAAAGTATAGCAAAAAAATAAACACGCAGTGATGTTATCGCTGCACAGCGTCCTGGCGCGCTGCCAATAAACGAGCTGTGGATGCGATGGTCGAAACGAAGAAACGCACCACCGACTTTTTTTTTTTTTTCAAATTCTGGGGGGCAAAAGTGGGGAGTGGGTTCATTATGAGAGCAGGTCGATTAAGCGACAAATACAGTATCATTTTTCACGATCGCAAGTGGTGCCTCAAGCCAATTTCTGTATATCGAATTATCGATATATCAAACTATTTCGCGATCCCCTTCGAGTTCGACATATCCAGGTTCGACTGTATATTTTTTTCTTCAATTTTGAACCTACTATATTTCTTAAATGACTTGAAGTCTTTCCTGAAATACCTGCATATTGAGGCCTTGAATGAAGAATCCCTACTTCGATATGTTTTGTACGTTGACCCCCTGCAGCATGTGAATTTGGCGTGATGGCTGGCTCATGCCGGAATGAACTTCTTAAAGCAATCTTATGTAAACGTGGGAATCAAAGAATGCAAACTTAACACCACAGAATCGTCGATACCTACACAAGTCAAGGACACACCACTTTTTTGGAGGTCAAGCAGACACTGTTTTTGAAGAAGCTGCAAAAGGAAATAGTGTTTGTAACAAAATGGCACAACTGGCATGGCTGTCCCACTTTTGCATTTCCCTACTTCATGCGAAAGTTGTGGGAGAAGTGTAGCATTCATGGAAGAGCATTAGCTTCAATTTTGATTTCACCCAAGTTTTTCAACAATATTTTGGCACAGGTGTGGTGCAAAAGCAAGCAAAACTTTGACTCTGCAGCAGCATATACACCAGAATTTTTCATTTGGCACTACTGTTGCAGCAGTTCTAGCACAGGCCCAGCAATAAGGTGCTGCATGAGAAATTCTTTCTGGACAGTGTCATAAGCTGTGGCAACATCAACGCTGCCTGCAAATCCTCCCCTAATCGCCTCCTGAAAGACTTCGCATTCCAGCTTGAAAGCACAAATCTTTTTCTGCCCCGGAGCTACCACAAAGAATAGAAAAGTTTTTGGTTGCCCTGAAAGGTGTACAGATGCCAAATTTTGGCTGCATGTTTGGTTGTTTGCAATAATGCATAAGACATTACTATGAACAGATCCCCACATGGTATTTGCCCCCGACCGTTAAATAATTTCACAGCCGAAGGACAGCTCTTCCATCATTTCTTATTTTTTCTTTTGAAACAGGCTGTCTTAAGCACTTTAGTGATGTGTCAGAGCGAAATCATAGCTATTGTACTGTTTCGAAAGGCTGCCCATGAAATGCAAAAAAAAAAAAAAGAGAGAGAGAGAAAGATGAAAAATAAAGATGTACGAAGTGCATCTACTAGTGAAGCACCTGCATCCCAAACCCAGCACAACACAACAGCAGAGCTGCCAGAAGCAACTGGCAAATGTTAGGCATGTGCACACTTGTAGAGGGAAGATAAATCCCACTGGAACCACACAAATTTGGCAACAAGGCGAGAGAATTCTGCCAAGGCCATACATAATATCCTGACTATTTTATGAGCAGCAAAGGAGGACTGCTGCTGAATTACTGTTCACAGGTAAAAAGCACACCACGGAGAAGAGTACAATACAGTTGCACCTCATTTGCACATATCAGCTTGAACAGCACATGTGAGCATAGCTTACACTCCCGCTTCTACGACAGTGAACTGAAAAACACAACATCCAAAGGTCTATGATTATATATACATGTAGCCCATTGCACCCTACAAATGACTCTTCCCCTAATGCTGGATAACATGACCTTCAAATTTGCATTCATAAGTCACTAAAGAGTGAACAAGAATGTACTTTATACCTCGAGGCAGCATTAGGAAGTGGCTCTTGTGGAGGAGGTAAAGCAGGTACGGCACTCTTCTCCTCTTGTGGTGCAACACTTTCTCCAGGAATTGGAGGAGCTGTTCGATTTCGAAGCCCCCATAGCGATGTTCGCTTCTTAACCTCTTTGCCAGACTTGAACCTTTAGAAAGAGAAAGAAAACCAGATCGGCATTTAGAGGGGGTCACTACCCATTTGGCACCAATAAAGTTGCCCAAAAATAGGGCTTATATATCCTTGTACAATTTAATTTCCACAAATGTTGGCCAAATAAATAAATAAACAAATAATCACACTAGTTTTCCACTGCCTAAAGTTGTGAACATTACGTCGTGTATCGTCCATGCTAAACCAGCACACCTAAATCAGCCACTTTAGGCACCAACCATCAGCACACAGCAAACAACAGACTTCTGCTATTCCCGGAGACTCTAAGGCAGTGCCAGGATTTTTACCTTGGAAAGGAGCCACATAATAAATTTTATTGCGTAGGCAAGGGAAGAGGGACAGGAAGCATGCGGTGTTTTGCAGCTTTGGTTAGTATTACAGCATCCTTAAAGATATCAATTTTGTTGGGTTAGCTGCTCCTGGCCTGGCACTGCCATAGCAAATACAATTTCTAAATGTCAAATAAAATGGCACATTTTAGATAGCAGCTCAGTTTTATTGTGATTATATGTGAGAAAAATTCATTTTATACAAAATTTGCCGCATTGAATATAAAAAATAAGTGGCTGATTAGTACATGGTTAGGGAAAGCATCATCCTGTCAACTTCTTGTTGTAAACATCAGGTTTTTTCTCCCTAACCACGTAGACTAATTTTGTTTCTCAAACATGCAGTGGAATGTGACGACCCAAATTTTACAACAGATTGGCACGAGCTCAGTGAATCCACTACAGAGGTGATGCATTAAAAACCTCGACTATCTGACAAAACATTATGCAAGCCCCGCTTTGTATGATGGCCTGCAGGCACTGTCCGAAATGGGAGATGATGGTGGAGCACTTTTTTGGCAGACCTCACGTCATCCCAGGGTGCTCGTAATTATTATCAAGACAGACGTGCATGCAGGGGTGTGATCCAGTGCATGGCAGCCTGTAGTGGCAGTTCTGGCATCAGCTCTTAGCTGCGCGTAATCAGTGGTTATCGGTGCGTGGCAGCCCACATCTAGCCCAATTTCTGCACGCTTCGCTAACGAGGGCATTACGGAAAAAAATTTTACGTTTATAATGGCATGAAGTTATTGCATGGGCAATGACAAGATTATGCGTTCTGTGGTGAGTAGTAGCTAGTTCAAAAATGCTGTGGAACTACTTCTACCACCGTGGGTGAGGCGTGTTCGTCCAGTTGGCTTTTTCAACTGTGATCTCGTAAATGCACAAAGGTAACACAGAGGACCTTGGAAGTTTCAAGGGCCAAATGAAAAAGATTGCATGCACATGTAACAAACTGCTTCGCACTCGCTCAAGAGTCGGCCAGTTATATTTTACAGCCTGCCATGTCTAAAAATTAGTGTCCTTGCAGCGCCTAGAATGACATTTTTTTAATGAGCACCGTTTCACGGGTTGAATTCACGGCCAAACTGGTCGCCTTTCAATAGAAGTGAAACGCAAAAAAAGCTTATGCATGTCCCAAGGTGACTCAATCTATGAGGGACGCCATAAAGAATGGCTCCATCTCATTTCAACGATCTGGGATTCTAACGTGCACTGACACTGCACAGTACATGACTGCCATGCTCTCCGCCTCAAATCAAACCATGGCTGCGCAGCCAGGATCAAAACTGGGTACCCCAGCTCAGTAATCGAGCGTTTTAACCACTGATCCACTGTGGTGGGGTAATAATAAAGTCAACATACCTTCACCTTTATTTTTCCAGCATGCAGCATGGCTTTTATTTCATCTGCCTGGCTGCTATAACGCCCCAAGTGTACTTTACTCTACTACAGTGGATCAAAAGCTGCTCATTGGACTTCTATGTACAGCCCTAAGCCTGGCCAGGACCTGGTACTTTAGAGGAGCATAGACACCTACCTTCTGGGTTCGTGTTTTATCCTTTGTAATGTTATGTAAGATAGTACTACACATGGATCACCATGTGACACTCACCTATAACCACTGAATAATTTAAAACCGAATTTCTTTTCTTACCTGCTTCGATTTTGGTTTCAACAGCCGAGTGATGACTGTGACGTCGAAGTCAAGTCTACATCACGTGAGCGCTCAAAAAACAGCAATATAATCATTCCCTGTAGTTTGAATTCACTACAACGCTAAAGCCAGCCTGCCTCAAGAACAGGTATCACAAAAGGTAAGGAGTCAGTGATTATATCGCTGTGTTTTCATGTCGCGCGCGACGAAGACCTGATTGTGACGTCACAGCCATCTTTTGGCTCCTGAACCCGAAACCGAAACTGGTGAGAGAAGAAAATTCGATCAGGTGGTAACTGCATGAGGTGAAAATCTTTGGTGATCCGTCGTGCGACGCCAAAACCTATCGTAGCCTTGTCCCAGTTACACTATATCTCACTTCTAACAATAAACAGCATCAAGTACAATAAAACACTGATGAAATTTCTCGTAACGTATAGCGTAAAAAAAAAAGTGACAGCGCAGTGGTGCGCTACTATTACACTGAGATTTAGACTTGCATTGTAAGCAGTAACAATATCTAGCAACATTAGCCTTTTTTTATACTCTGTACTCCTTTGAGGGGACACACTCGATACTCCTATACTCTGTACTCCTTTAAGGGAGCGCAGGGCTCTTCATTGGCCGAAAACCACGAAAAAAAAAAGCGAAGTTTTGAAAATGACATTTTGAAAACCTACAGCCCACCTCCTACACACCAACCGATTTATTCACTCCCTGGGCGATTAATTTAACTTTATAAGGTGCAAACGAACTGAATAAACCCCACCTCTATTCATTTTTGCTGATTTTCTCACAAATTTTTGACAGTTTGCTAGTTCACAAGAATGATATCTATGCATCTAGAGAAGGAATACATAATTTTTATTGCAGCACGCTCCTGAGTGACTAAACTATACAATGTTGGGAACAGATTTCTGAATTTGTCCTCGCTAATTTTTTTTGTGCACTCTAATTTAAATGGCTCATAAATAACATTTTTCTACAATTAAAATTCAAAAAGTTGTAAAATGACTAATATTGCCTCAATCGAAAAAGTACTTCCTACGCTGTATTTCTTATACTGTATACTATCTAGCCACACGTTAATGATAGTTTTCTGATTAGTGGTTCCTCCGCTATTGTTTCTGTAAAAATAGGAGTGAAAATAGTGGATATTTTGAAAACTAACTGCTGTATCAGAAAAAGTAATTACATATTTGAAATCAGCATAAAAAACTCATTAAGATTGCATTTTAATTGCACTTAGTCCAAAAAAAAAAAAGAAATATGTTCCAAGATTCCTGTCCCCCTCTTACACCTGAGCCCCAGTCCAGGCCCACAACTTCATGCCTGGGCCAGGCCCTGCGAAACAGCTCGTACCTCGGCCCAGCTCGGCCTGTGATTTTGGGCCAGACCGAGCCCATGCATTGCTCTTCCAAGAGTGTCATTCACAAGACAAACAGCTAGTAAACACGTTTTCTTTTTGTCAACACCCCCAGTATTGAAGACAGGGACCATCAATAATATGCATTTAGAAATGAAGGCAAAGAACAATGGAGTTACCTAGAAATGTCCCTGCACAGGCACTCATAGATGTTTATTCGCCTTTCACGGACAGAACATCGAAAAATCTGCTTGAAAGGGAAGAAAAACAATGCGCAATTTATTACAATACAATAAGCAATATCGCAACCTGCTGTGAAGCACAACAGCATACAACAAAAGGGTACGTACATCAGAAGGCAGCTGCAAAGCAAGCCATATAGAGTTGAGGTACGGAAGAATGACTTCATCTAAGTCATAGTATTTTTTACGACGTTCCATGACCAAGTTGTACAAAGTCAAGTGGGTAATATCCATCCTGCAAATAGAGTCCAGATAAGAGTCAAATAGGGCAGTAGCCAGCATTTAAAAAATAACCACCATCCTCTATAGAAGTTCTTTATTCAGCATAAGTCCAACCATTGAAAGGCAACATGCTAATTTTGCTTCTCAGCATTTTCGGTATAGCCCAGCACATTAATCTCCACCAAGTCAATGGCCCAAAATGGAGCGTGGCTGTAATATCAGCAAGTGGACACAATCTGAAACAACTTTCCATTGAGCATAGACAACGGCTCACAGCTCATGTTCAAGAGGGTCCCGATGCCCGCGAGCCATGTGCACACAGCACTACATGTGACCACATCAGTGCTTGGAGATTAGTTTGCCCCCTTAAATTGCTAGTTATTCCCTGCACAGGAGAAATATCATTTGAAAATACAAATAGCAGTTAAAGTTGAAGAATAAGACCCTCCTGCTTACTAAATGGCCATTCTCTTACACATATCCATAATGCATTGAATTTCCAATAAAATATTCAATAGAACTCATACAGCTGTCACACAAGCACTTTGGACCCCGCAAATTCCAATCCTGCTTTAAGTTCACAGCATGCTTGATGTACAAAGCTACGGCACATTCCTACCTGATCCCCATCAATGAGTTGGCCATATACTGCAAATAAATAAGTTTGTAATAGAGCAAAAGCAAACAAAACGTCTTCTGATAAAAAAAAAAAAAACTACCACGACTACAAAAGTATGGAAAGCATCATATACTAGTGGTCCATGCATGTGGGTGCTGCATTCTTGGTGCATGCTTGTTTATTAATCATGGTATGTGAAGCTAATTCATATGGTCTATGAAAGATAGCGTAGTGGAGAGCTGCTGCAGCCCAAACGCTTAAACTGCCCTAAATAAAATAGGTTTTGAAATTTTAGTTTTCACATTGTTGTAGGTTAGGTTTATTTTTGTTTGCATTTTATTATTTCCCAAGAATAAGAGCAGCAGCATTCAACCAGAATCGAAAAGCTTGACTGAAGTGAGGAAGTGGCTTGATGCCAAGCAGAACCTGGTTTTTGGTTTTATCGAGAGTGAATTGTCTGCGTAACAATATCAGATCTGCATTAAATCTGATCCCGATTGACTTGACCATGATTGACAGTGCCTGTGTGACAAGTGGTATTATGTTTTATAGTTACACTGCCTGTGTTATAAGCAGTAAATGAAGCATTAAGTTCCTGCACAACAAACATCCTAGGCACTTGCAGAAAGCGAAATCTTCAAGTGAACACCTAATTAAAGTTAGTAAAGGTTGAACAAACCAAGTCAGCTGCATCCGCTTGACAACTTCTGGCCCATTATTGCACACAGAGCATGTAAAGTAATAAAAGCTGTCGCCATGTAGTAGTGGGGTTTCCAGGGCCTGGATGCATTCTGAAACATAAAGGTGTGACTGTAATAACTGATTCCAACTGCCACTTTTCTGCATCATGAAGTGAGGAATTGTGCTACCGCGTATATGATCAGTGATTGCGATCACGGGTGGTGTGGTGCTAGTTATTTGCGAGCAGTATAAGCAGCATTAGCTCAAAACATATTAATGAAAACTTCATCAGCCCTAGAGAGCTTGGGGGTGTCAGCAAGAAAACTCTGAGGGATGGCATCCTAATGCTGGCGGCAACTTGCATTCCTGAGGTGGTTCAATCGAAACCGTTGGATGGCAATGTTCCTCTGGTCTCATGGAGCTTTGGGAGCCACGCAAAGGATGCCCTTGTCAACAGGGTCCACAGGAGAAGTGGAAGTAAGTACAGTAGAATTCCTTCATTGTAAAGTGGGACCAGCAAAATCTTTACTATATCAGTTGTTGGTCACGACATGGGTCTAAAGATGCTGCCTGGTAATTAAATGCTCACTTACTGAACACATCCTCTTTACATACTGAACAGAAAAAAAAAGGGCAGCCAGCACGACGCAATCCCACCATCCACCTAACCTGCAAAGCGTAACCTGCAGTTCAGGTGGATCGCAGGTTCGCTCCGTGCTGGCTTGCATTTTTTCAGGGCTAGATAGCATGAAATAATATAATTAAAAACTGGATTAAACGCCACTGCACCTCGCAATAAAAAAAATTACAGGTTAGAGATTCAACCATCACTTGCCCTCTCCCATGAAATTGCCAGAATTAGCAAATTTATCCATCTTAAATGTTGCCAACAAGTATAAAAGACTTTAAAAGCATTGAGAATGCTTTGGATACTGCATCAGATAAAATGTAACTAAATTCAGCAAATGATAAGTCCAAATTTTGATGCCTGCACCTTAAGCAGAAGCCCTAAGCCCTTCTATAGAATAAAAACAAGCATACATTTTTATTTATTTTTTATATTTTTAGTTTACATAATGCAATACCTTTTAGTGCCTGATATTTGTAAAGTATTTAGAATTGCTTTTAGGGATAAAAATCGAAGATGAGGTAGTTTTTAAATTCGAACGAAAGTTGTCCTTTTTTTTATATTTTTTAATTTTGGCCAATTTCAAAAATGAAATATTCTAGAGCTTGAAATTTTTTCGGGAATAGAGAATAAGGCCTGGACAAATATAGACTACATTGAGTTGCGCCAGAATGTAGGGATGAATATTGGCAATTTACAGGACAAGCACTTTATATTTATTTTTATAATTTTTAACAATATCATGTAACACTTTTTTAGTCCACAATATTTCTGAACTACTAAAGATTCTTGAGAGGGATTTTAATAAAAATCAAAGATGATGTCTATTTTTAAATTGCAATCGAAGTTGCCCTTTTTGCTGTATTCGAATTTCGGACGACTGTGATGCATTGCGGAGAACACATCTTGCAGTCTAGAGCTCAAAATTTGGTCTGAAATTAAGTGCATAATGAACATAATAAAGAGAAAAAGTTTTAGTGCAAACAATTCAAGGCGTCATGCCAATATATAAGGTTGAAAGTGGACATTTTTGGAGAGCATCGCTTCTGAAGCAAAGTTTGGGAGTTTTTACTAAATCAATTGCAGCAACAAAACATGCTTCTAATAGTTCTGGTAAAAGTAATAGTTGCATAGATTTAGTGAGCAAAAAATAAAAGGCGATAAAAGTTAATTGCACAAGTAGCAGGTTTCCAAACTTGCAACTTTTTGAAATGACAAGAACGGCGTTTTACACCTCTATTGATATATGATTTTTTTTCTGAGGCAACTATGCCGCATGTTGCAAAACTAAGGTTTATTCCTTTGTGTCCAGACATTTGCTCACCACATATAAAAACTTCATTGAAAACAAAAAATGGTCATGGGACCTCGATTACCGTTCTTATCTGAGCACACCCTGCTATATTTCCAAACAGCAGTATCTTGTACTCATCACGACTTAGCCTGTTCTTTCCTTTGAAATGTGGTTGAATGCAGGTGGCAAAAGCACGCGCGGTAATGCGCTGACAGCCATCAAGAGCCATCGCCGCTGCGCACTCACGAGTGAGAAAATGGAATTGCAGCATCACATGGTACGTCAGCGAGTCCAGTCACTGTGCATTCGAAAACTGGCTCTGAGCGTGAATACTGGCACTGATCATCTAGTTTTAAACCACTATAATCACGGGCATGGAAGCTACCCTGTTTGACTAGCGTGGTGCTTATGACAAGCCCGTTCAATTGTCGCGCGCATTTCCTGGACTTCCCATCGCAGCCCATATACCCCTTCCCTCTTCTGCGAGGTATAAAGCGAAGTGCACTGTCGCCTCACGGGGGGCTTTTGGTGAGTCGCTGTCGAGTCTTCCTAGTTGTCCAGCCTGCTGCTGGCCGCAGCATCTCTGACCTCAAGCCACGGATGCTATGTGAGCAATAAACCATCTGCTTGTTTTTAAGCCCTGTCTTGTCCAGTCTGTGTATCTCGTGGTTAAAGGAATCGCCTACATGAGGTAAGCATAAGGGGGCAAAGTTGTAGCTCGCATGCGGTGTGTCGACTGTTTCAAGGCAATCACTTAAATCAATCTCAGAGATATCATTACTGAGTGCGCGGTAGAAGTAGGCGGTAGGATAGTTAGAGAGGATACCGGTAAGCTGTCTAAGGAGACGAAAGATTTGATTAAGAAACGCCAGAGTATGAAAGCTTCCAATCCAACAGACCAGATCGAATTGGCCGAGATATCGAAGCTAATCAATAAGCGCAAGGTGGCCGATATTAGGAAGTATAACATGGAGAAAATTGAGCATGCTGTAAAGAACGGGGGAAGCCTTAAAGCGGTAAAGAAGAAATTAGCCATAGGCAAAAACCAGATGTATGCGATAAGGGACAAGGCGGGCAACGTCATCACTAATATGGAAAAGATAGTCAAAGTAGCCGAGGAGTTCTATACAGATCTCTACAGTAGCCAAAGTAGTCAGGACCGTAATGAGATTGGCGGTAGGGAAAAACAGTCAGACGTTCCACCAGTGACGAAGGACGAGGTCAAGAAAGCACTAGAAACTATGAAAAGGGGGAAATCAGCTGGAGAGGATCAGATAACTACAGATTTGCTGAAGGACGGGGAAGATATCGTGCTAGAAAACCTGGCCACCCTGTATACGCAGTGCCTGGTGTCATCGACGGTACCGGAACCATGGAAGAATGCGAACATTATCCTCATTCACAAGAAAGGGGACTCTAAGGACCTTACAAATTACACACCAATCACCTTACTGTCTGTTAAGTATAAGGTATTTACTAAGGTAATCGCTAATAGAATCAGGACAACCTTAGACTGCAATCAAGCAAAGGATCAAGCAGGGTTTCGGAAACGGTACTCTACTATCGATCATATCCATACCATCAATCAGGTGATAGAAAAATGCTCGGAATATAACCAGCCCTTATACATACCATTCATTGATTACGAAAAAGCATTTGACTCAGTTGAAACCTCGGCGGTGATGCAGGCATTGCGAAATCAGGGGGTAGACGAGCCATACGTGAAAGTGCTGGAAGATATATATAGCGGCTGCACAGCAACCATCAGTTCAGTTCAGGCGTTCAGTCGTGTCCGACTCTTCGTGACCCTATGGACCATGTCACGCCACGCTTTCCGGTCTCTCACTATCTTCCTAACATCGCATAACTTCATCTGCAGTGCCTCGAGGATGCCATCTAACCATCGCGTTCGCTGCCTACCCCTTCTCCGGCAACCCAACATCAAATCTTTCTCCAGCGACTCCTCTCTTCTCATCAGATGACCAAAGTAGCTGAGCTTTAACTTTAAAATTTGACCCTCCAATGAGCAGTCAGGGTTTATGGTCGACAATATCGACTGATTTGATCTTCTGGCAGTCCAAGGAACTCTCAAGAGTCTTCGCCAGCACCACAATTCAAACGCGTCAATTCTTCGGCGGTCAGCCTTTTTCACAGTCCAACTCTCGCATCCATACATCACAACTGGAAAGACCATAGCACGAGTTATACGGATCTTGGTTGGCAGACTAATGTCTCTGCTCTTTACTAGGCGGTCAAGGCTAACCATTGCTCTCTTTCCCAGAAGCAGGCGTCTCCTAATTTCATGGCTGCAGTTTCCTTCCGAGGTAATCTTCGAGCCCAAGAAGAGAAAATCTGTCACAGCTTCCACTTCTTGTCCCTTGATGCTCCAGGACTTGATAGGGCAAGACGCCATGATCTTTGTCTTTTTAATGTTCAGTTTAAGCCCAAACTTGTCACTCTCTTCTTGTACGCGCATCAGAAGTCTCTTGAGTTCCACTTCACTTTCTGCCATTAAAGTGGTATCATCCGCATATCTAAGGTTGTTGATACGTTTTCCAGCAATCTTCACTCCAGCTGAAGACTCGTCCAGACCGGCCTTCCTCATGATGCACTCTGCATATAGGTTAAATAGACAGGGCGACAGTATGCAGCCTTGCCTCACTCCTTTCTCAATCGGAAACCAATCAGTAAGACCATGCCCAGTTCTGACTGTGGCCTCTTGCCCTTCATACAGGTTCCTGAGGAGACAGATGAGGTGAATTGGAACTCCCATCTCTTGGAGAGCTTGGCACAATCTGCTATGATCTACGCAGTCAGACGCTTTCGCATAATCAATAAAGCAGAGGTAGATGGGTTTCTGGAACTCTCTTGCTTTTTCCATGATCCAGCGAAGGTTGGCAATTTGGTCTCTAGTTCCTCTGCCCTTGCGAAACCCAGCTTGCACGTCCGGAAGCTCCCGATCCACATACTGCTGCAGCCTACCTTGGAGGATTTTCAACATTACCTTGCTAGCATGTGAAATAAGCGCGATCGTGCGGTAGTTGGAACAATCTTTGGCACTGCCTTTCTTTGGAATGGGGATGTAAACTGACCTCCTCCAATCCTGTGGCCACTGCATGGTTGTCCAAATCTTCTGACATAATGTATGCAGAATGTTAACAGCGTCATGGTTGAGGTTTTGAAGCAACTCAGCTGGAATGCCATCAATCCCGCTAGCTTTGTTCTTAGCAAGGCTGGCTAAGGCCCATTCAACTTCACTCTTCAGGATTCCCGGCTCGAGATCAGTGATCCCAACCGTCTTATGTTGGGTTTGCACATTCGGGTCCTTCTTGTACAGTTCTTCTGTGTATTCCTGCCACCTCTTCTTTATCTCTGAGGCTTCAGTGAGGTCCTTGCCTCGTTGGTCCTTTATCACGCCTAGCTTAGCACAGAAGCTTCCTTTGATATCTTTGATTGTTTTATACAGAGCTCTTGTGTTCCTTAATTGGCTGTTGTCCTCAACTGCTTGGCACTGTATGTTCAGGAAGGCATTCTTATCTCTCCTTGCTATTTTCTGAAAATCCGCATTGAGAACCTTGTATCTTTCTCTTTCCCCCATAACTTTTGCCATCCTCCTTTTCTCAGCTATTTGCAGCAACCATAGTTCTGCATAAAGAAAGTAACAAAATTCCCACAAGGAAAGGTGTTAGGCAAGGAGACACAATCTCCCCAGTACTATTCACAGCTTGTTTAGAGGAAGTATTCAGAGACTTGGTATGGGAGCACTTAGGGATAAGGGTAGATGGAGAATACCTCAGTAATCTGCGATTTGCTGATGACATTGCCTTGCTAAGCAACTCGGGGGATGAACTGCAAATAATGATTGATGACCTAGACAGGAAAAGTAGAAAGGTAGGCTTGAAAATCAATATGCATTAGACTAAGGTAATGTTCAACAGCCTCGGGAAGGAACAGCAGTTTACATTAGGTAGCGAAATACTTGAAGTAGTAGGCGAATATGTCTACTCATGACAGGTAGTAACCGCAGACCCGGACCACGAAAAGGAAATAACAAGAAGAATACGATTGGGATGGAGCGCATTTGGCAAGCACTTGCAGATTATGACTAGCAGCTTACCGGTATCGCTCAAGAGGAAAGTATACAACAGTTGCATCTTGCCTGTACGCACCTATGGGGCTGAAACGTGGAGGCTAACCAAGAGAGTTCTACTTAAGTTGGACAACCCAGAGGGCTATGGGACGAAAAATGGTAGGGGTAACATTAAGAGATAGAAAGCGTGCAGAGTGGGTCAGAGAAATAACTCAAGTTACCGACATTCTAGTAGAAATTAAGAAGAAATGGACATGGGCAGGACATGTAGTGCGAAGAGAGGATAACCGATGGTCGCTGAGGGTAACAAACTGGATTCCAAGGGAAGGAAAGCGTAGCAGGGGGTGGCAGAAAGTTAGGTGGGCGGATGAGATTAAGAAGTTCGCAGGGGTCAAGTGGATGCAGCTAGCACAGAACCGGGTTAAGTGGATAAATATGGGAGAGGCCTTCGCCCTGCAGTGGGTATAATCAGGCTGATGATGATGATGATGATGATAACTTAAATCAATCTTAATTTTTGTCAGAACCTAAAGGCTATGCACCTTCATCTGCAATGGCCAATAAAAAAAAAACACACACACAACAGACTCAAGGGGCTCAAAGATAGCCTGCAAAATCCCACTGCACAAACAGCAGAGTGCATTCCTGCTGGAAACGGCATGGTTTCATTTTTGCGACTTCACGGTTTGCAACACAGTTTGCATGTCGATACCAATCATGGGGCTTGCAGCCCTGCTAAACCGATGTGCGAGGGGTAAGTGGGCAATGCGTTGTGAACACCAAGTTTCGGGCACCATTCCACGATAGATGTTTTCTCCTCACACATAGCAAAAAAGCATAAAAATAATGGTCCTGTTAGCACTGATGCTCAGGCTTCTGCTCTTCTGTCCATTCCGTGAGCCGTTCTGTTGTGTTTTGGCAATGCCTTACTTCACTGTTAATCAACTGCTGACATCATTCCTCCAGAACAGAGGTATCCAACTTACAATGCCACATGACAGCCTTCCGCAAACTCCCTTTTCCATGTGAACAATAAGCCAAACTATATTAGACATCTCTTTCAGCGGCAGCAACCGCTACCAATAAATTGTGTACAACAAATTATGTGGATGATAGGCTTTTACAAGGCCTCTTTTCATAGCAGCGTTTTGAGGAAAAATGCTCGTCTTTATTTTCAATGATTTGTACTGATTTTCAGAATTATTAAAGCTATTTTATTTCCAACTTTTTTTTTTTTCTGCTGTGTAGCCAAATATTTGTTATCATTCACATATGCCAGCACTTTGTGGGACCCTCCCCTTCAAAACCTAACAATCTACCACTGAATCAACACAAAGCCGTGCAGCTAGATTTATCTTCTCTGACTACTTACTCTCACCAATACTGGCGTCACTAATCTAAACGCTAAGGCCGGTCTCCCAAACTTACAAGTGTGCCGTAAAATATCTAAACTCTGTTTATTTCATAAATTTTATCATGACTAATCACCTAGCACAGCAGTCACCATGTCGATTTACTGGACATCCAGTCGCATCAGCCACACCTTGGCCATATATCTGCCCCATGCCCAAACGACAACACATCTCAATTCATTTTTGTAAGGACAGCCATCCACTGGAACAATCTTCACACTGACATCGCCGTTCAATCCGATACAAGCCAGTTCAAAACCGCCACTGAACAATTTTTCGGTTAATCGGGTTAGCCCTGTCAAGCCTGCCCCTCATGTAAAACCCCTCACACTTGGGGCCTTTGAGGTATTGGAAATAAATAAATAAATCAGCCTTTTTTTTGGCCATGGTTCATAGGAGAGAAAAATATATTAAAGTATTTGATGTGATCTGCACTCCGTTTTTAATATTCAAATCTGCTTCACACCTAAAATTCTCCTATTCATACAGTTGTAGTTAATACATTTGTTGCTAGTCTGAAGAACAAACATGCTCTGCACAGATTAAGCATAGAGTGAAAATAAATTATAGGGGTCATTATAACATGGCTGTACGAAAACAATAAGCCTAAAATGATGCTTTCAGCAGTAGTTCTTACCTTCGTGAAACCACTGCCGGCAGAGCCGACATTGAAGCATCTTCATATTCCAACTGAAAAATCAAATTCCAAGTTTAGTGCAAAGAGAATAGTATATACTTTTATAACAAAAATAGAGAAAAGAAACTGCCACAACCACTTATATTTTCACATAAAATGGAGCACTAGTCAGCCCAGTGTTGGCTCAATGGTTGAAAGCTTGAACTGGTACCAAATCAGCACTACCCTAAGGATGGTCATGCTCGTCATGGATCCAGCCAATAGCTACAGTATCACAATTCCAAACAACCATGCATTAGTTGCGAGGGATGATAAAAAAGTTTTGCAACTTGCATATCAAAAAAACTGAAAAACAAAACAAAAAAAAAACAAAACAAAGATTATTTTCAACATAATCTCCCTAAACACTAATAGATTTCTCCCACTTGCCTGGAAGGCTTTTGGTACCTTGCAAAAAACATTATTCCTGGTTGCAACGCCACTGCTCTACGGCAGTTTGCGACGAGTTTAAGTCATCAAACCTTGTTCCTTTGAGGAGTTTCTTCAAATTCAGAAATAAATAAAAGTCACCCGGGGCCAGGTTGGGTCTGTAAGGTGGGTGGTCCATTTGTTCAAAACCACATTCTCTAATGGCAGCCTGGGCTACATGAGAAACGTGAACTGGGAAGCAGAATCCCCTTTGCGGTTGTGGTTTGTGGGGTTTAACGTCCCAAAGCGACTCGGGCTATGAGGGATGCCATAGTGGAGGGCTCCGAAAATTTTGACCACCTGAGGTTCTTTAACATGCACTGACATCTCACAGTAGACGAGCGTCTTCCATAGAAAAGCGGCCGCCGCGGCCGGGATTCAATTTCGAATCCTTGGGTGCAACAGTTGAGCACCCTAACCACTGCACCACCCCGGCAGGTAGGATCCCCTAAGCGTCCCAAAAAGTGTCACCATCACTTTCTTCCCCGAGTGTTGGGTCTTGAATTTCTTCTGGGAAGAGGACCTCAAATGCCTCCACTGCACAGACTGCTGCTTTGTTTCTGGGTCCCACTGATACAGCCATGTCTCATCCTTAGTTACAAGGTGGGAGAGAAAATCTTCTGGGTCACTTAAATAGATGTGCAAAAGTTTCCTTGATGAATGCATGCGGTGGTGTCGATTTTGAACTGAGAGGTTCTTTGGCACCCCATCGTGCTGAGACCTTGGACGTACCCAAAACATTGTGGATGATAGTGAGAGCATTGCCATAAGAAATGTTCAATCCTCTAGCAACTTTGGACACCTTGATTTGGCGATTATTCATGATAAGGCTCTTTGCTGAGGATGAGTGGTTCAAATTGGTTGAAGTGGTTGGCTACCCCGACCTTGCGTCACCTTCTACATGCACCCCCCCCCCAGGCTACATTTAAACTCACTAAACTCCCAAGTCACTGTAGCATATGAAGGACATTCCCTGCCATACACATTCACCATTCTACTGTGGATTTCTTTGCCGAAGCTTCCTCCTTTTTACAAAAATTTGATAGCACTCTAGTACTCGAGTTTGAAATCGCTGAAGAATGCCATGTTTGATTGATGCAGACGAAGTAACAAACTGGAAAGCTTGATATTCAGACCTTGCTAGGCTGCAGAGAAGATGACCTAAATCAAAAGGTAGACAGAGATCACTGTCAGATATTTGGTTATAAACAAGTCGCAAAACTTTCTGATCTCCCCCCTCAGTTAGATATATGAAGCTTTATGGCAAATAAGCAGCTATAGCTATCATGCACCAAATACAAGGTTCAAAGTGTGCTGTGTTAAATGACATGTTTTGATACCTTTAGATGGTTTAATAAATCACTTTCTTGAGAAACGTAAAAACATGAGGAAAATCAACACGAGCTGGTTTGCCTAAGCACAACATTGGATTTAATGGGATGTGATGAGTGTCATCATCATCAGCCTGACCCGGTCCTGGGCTAGCTGCATCCACTTGACCCCTGCATACTTCTTAGCCTCATCCGCCCACCTAACTTCCTGCCGCCCCCTGCTACGCTTTCCTTCCCTTGGAATCCAGTTTGTTAGCCTAAGCGACCATCGGTTATCCTCCCTCCGCACTGCATGTCCTGCCCATGCCCATTTCTTCTTGATTCTTCGCTTCGCTTCGAATTCTTTGCTTGACGAGTGTAAACTAGAGTAAAATATTTTTTCCCCAGTTCTTCAAGCTTTGTGCAATTAGAATGCAATTAACTGTTAGCTAATCAACTAATCTTTCACAAGCAGGTTTGTTTTTGTTTTGTTTTTTTTTTGTTAATAAGATATGGCACGCGATGTGCGTTTGTGTCCTACACACAGGCGGCATAAAATTATTTCGGTGAAATGTTCCTGCTGTCAATACGATTCCCATTCTTTTAAGATGGGCTTTACAGAATGAAGCTTGTTGTTTGCTTCCCTTTCTCAAGAAGCCAGTCACTTGGTTCTCAGTTTGCAGTGCACTAACATCGTACAATCTTTGTATAGCATGTTTACGTTTTATTTCCACGGTTCTTGCTTATGCAGCGCATGCATCTGCCCTCTCATTACTCTTGATCACAATGTGACTAGAGACCCCGCAGCACTTCATGGTGCGTTCCTATGTTGTGTATTATGTCTTCTACTAAGGGCTTGACAGCAGTTTTAGAGTTTAATGTGGAGAGTACATTCAGGCGGTTTGTATAAATAATGCAGTTTTTTATGTTTTCATTTGCTTTTCTACAGCAACAAAGGTGGCGCAACACTCAATATTGAAAACTGCTGCATGCTGAGGTAGTCATATTGCCTTTTCAGTTTTTGACCCATCAGTATTAAAATGCAGTGTAATTTCTGTATTCTGCTTGTAGTGTAAGAAATTCTTGTCATATATGCTCATGTGGTGTAGGGGTTTTCCGAAAGTGTGTTAACGTGATGTTACAAACTGTGGGGAGCGTGCACCATATGGTAGTGGTTCATCTAACTCTTGACATTTTTGTTCGAAGCGCAATAGCGATGGTTTAATCACCAGAGGCTAGTTGCTGAACAATAATTTGGATGGACATTTTGTGATGATGAGATAGCAGAGACGCTTTGGCTGAGAATGTATAGTTGCCGACCTATTTTTCGGACTTGGCAGGACCTTGAAAATGGTCCGAATAATCAAACGGTCCGAAAAATTTGTAAATGCGATGAAATTCCCATTTCTGCAAAATATCAGCTTTCAAAGTCACAAAGTTTGTCGCTCCCCATGTTTTGTCTGTATTATATAAAAGCAAGTCGGCGGGCTAGTTGATAATAGTCAATAATAAGGAGTTATAGCACACCACAATTAGCTGCTGTGATCTGCTGCTGCCCACCGCCCGTGCGCATGTGCTAGCGTGATCCGATATGGTGGGCACGGTTGAAAATGCATGCATGATCATCCGTGTGGACGCGGCAGGTGTGTACAACACCCCCGGGAAGCATGCTACATATACCATGCATCGCATGCGCAGTGGTACACCGCTGAAGTGGATTGTGCTAAGCTATAAGCACTATAACTCCAGTTAGACTCTCTGAGTCAGTCATGCTTTCGTCATGCCCATATATGCCCCTCATGACTGTGAACTAGCTGCAGATCATGCTCATGCCGCGAACGAATGCACACACCACGCGAAGCAATAACATTCAATTTCCATTGTTAGTGACAGTAGTGAAGACCGTGAGATAGAACGCATGAAAAAAAAAAAAAAAGCAAGCGGTACAAAAGACTCGGTGAATGCACTGATCCCTCAACTTCTGCTTTCCACTACAGTCGGGGGCAGCAGCTACAGACGCCACAGCCTGTGGCCGTGGCGGACGGTGCTCACATACCGTTTTAAGCCTGACTGCGCACTCTTTGTAAGCCACCGTGATGACAATGAAGTGTGTGCCAATAGGAGACTTGCGCTGCCCAGGGGGCACCATAGGAGTCTATTGGGTAGTACAAATCCCTGGTATCTGCATCCGAATGCATGCAGTCGGTATGGATCTACTGCTTAATTTGCGCTATGTATGAATTAGAAAAAAGTTACGGCACTGAAAATGCTTTCACGGTTGCCACGACGTGCATTATACGGCATGCAGAAATTGAAGACGAAGTCTAGGCACGCTGCCAGTCAATATAGCCAGGCGGGTGTCACGCGAATTAGTGGAGCTCTTCGAAACCTTTACATGCAAAGAAGCTTAAAGGGACGCTGCAGCACTTTTTGCAAAAAATTGGGCTTTCAGTAGGAACCCACAGTTTTTCATGCTCCGAACTCGAATATTAGATTCAAATTAGGCAGAAAAAAGCAGAAATAGCTTTTTTTTCTTTTTTTTCAGCAAGACTACGCAGCCCAAGCGACGGCGCTCACCGCAAGTTGCGCCGCCGCCTGCGATTGGACAAGACGTCGCGTGAAGACATTTTGAGGACCGGGGAAGCAGCCGATGCGGCTCCTTTGCTGCGCTGTGTGCTGATCGCAGCTCTCTGCGGCTTTGTGAATGTCATTATGGCATGCCATTTCCATACGAATGACTATCGGGATTTTCACCGCATGTATCCGTACTAGATGGGCTCACAAATGATGCAGCACTTCCGTTGTGGGGAGCGTAGGTTTGGCATGAAAACTTGCTTTGGTTAGAGTAAGGTACTTCCAAAAGTAGTGTGTGTCATTATTAGCAGAAACTACATGACCCTCAGCGAAACCTTGGCGCGCATATTCCTGGGAAGGAAGGGCAGCGAACAATGCCCTAGTCGGCTACCTCCGTCTTAGGCCTCCCGCGCTGCCCGAAAAGTCGTTGTTGTGTAAAAAGGACCCAAGGCTTGATGTACCAAATCCTGCTTTGAGTGCCAGTCGTCGTACCTTGGGTAAACGAAGAATTTTATAGAAAGGGTGAAGCAGTACACAGCTGCCACTAGACAAATGAACAATAAGCGAAGCGCGGTTGCCAGGCTCTGCAATGGATACGAGGCAATGATGGAGCCATTGTGCTGGAGACCAAGTCAAATGCGCGTAAGAATGCTGCTTGAGTCATAGGACATTTATCAGATGTAGAGAACCTTTCCCTTTTATCGTACACTCACAATACACGTTTAGTGAATTGCCGGCTGACGTATGTTGAAAGCCAAACTGCAGCTCCGCCGCACCCATACTTTCATGAGAAAACCATGTTCTGAAATGTGTTTTCTTACAAAAAACTCGTCGTTTTCATTTCTAACTTAGTTTGCATCTGCAAACAAGACAGGACTATGCAAAATGACAAGGCAGCAATGAGTGCAAAATCACAAGGCCATATATGAGCAACTTGGATGATTGCTTGCTTGGACGCATCGAAGGAAACCTGCATTTGTGCGCTCCTCAGCTGAGCAGTACACGCCTTGTCTTCTAATAACGTTCCCGTAAGAGTTCCACGGACATATCAGGTACGTGCGGTGCTGAAAACGATTGCGCAAAGCCTTCACAATCTAGCTGCAACACAACAGTGGCCTCTTCTTAATCATCTGCTAGTTCACAAAGTTTGTGCTGCTGATGAGTTGTCCATGTTTAGCATAGAAGCCGTTGCACCAAGTTTGTGCGCAAAAAAAAAAACAAGAAAAAAAAAAAACATGCGAATACAACCATGCACCGATGCTGTCTGCCAGTCCCATCGCGAGATTGCACTCCATGAACGGATCGCAATCAACGCTAAATGCAACGGTTCACATACAAATGAGACCTGAATAGTCAGAAAGTATTGGAACAACTGACCACGGCGGCGGTCAGACCTGTGACGCAGCAGGGGGTGCTAAGAAAGCCTGGCTCCGCTGGACAGGCCGCCATTGGAAACTGACCCTGGCAACGTTTAACGCTAGAACCCTAGCTAGTGAAGCTAGTTTAGCAGTGCTCTTACAGGAACTAGAGGGCATGAAATGGAATGTCATAGGGCTTAGTGAGGTTAGGAGGCCGAATGAGGCATATACTGTACTGAAGGATGGGCATGTACTGTGTTATCGAGGTTTACCAGAGAGGCGACAACTAGGAGTAGGCTTCCTTGTCAATAAGCATATAGCGGGTAATATAGATGAATTCTATAGTATCAATGAGAGGGTTGCAGGCATCGTAATTAGGCTTAATAAGCGGTATAAACTGAAGGTTGTACAGGCCTATGCACCTACATGTAGTTATGATGACCAGGCAGTTGAACGCTTCTATGAAGATGTAGAATCGGCAATGCGAAAAGTAAAGACGCAGTATACTGTATTATTGGGCGACTTCAATGCCAAGGTAGGGAAAAAACAGGCAGAAGACAAGGCAGTAGGTGACTATGACACTGGTTCTAGGAATAGCGGGGGGGAGTTACTGGTTGAGTTTGCAGAGCGCAATAACTTACGAATCATGAATACCTTCTTCAGCAAATGGAAGAACCGGAAATGGATATGGAAAAGTCCTAACGGAGAGACTAAAAATGAAATCGACTTCATAATGTGTTCAACCCCCGCCATTATGCAAGATGTAGAGGTAATCGGGAAAGTGCGATGCAGTGACCACAGGATGGTGAGGTCCCGAATTAGCCTAAATCTGAAGAAGGAACGCAACAGATTAGTCAGAAAGAAACCCATCAACGAATTAGCGGTGAGGGGGAGGGCAGAAGAGTTCAGGATCTCGCTACAGAATAGGTATTCAGCTCTAACTGAGGGTGGCGACATTACCCTAGAGGCAAGGAACAATAATTTCAGAGATACCATTACTGAGTGCGCGGTAGAAGTAGGCGGTAGGATAGTTAGAGAGGATACCGGTAAGCTGTCTAAGGAGACGAAAGATTTGATTAAGAAACGCCAGAGTATGAAAGCTTCCAATCCAACAGACCAGATCGAATTGGCCGAGATATCAAAGCTAATCAATAAGCGCAAGGTGGCCGATATAAGGAAGTATAACATGGAGAAAATTGAGCATACTATAAAGAACGGGGGAAGCCTTAAAGCGGTAAAGAAGAAATTGCGCATAGGCAAAAACCAGATGTATGCGATAAGGGACAAGGCGGGCAACGTCATCACTAATACGGAAACGATAGTCAAAGTAGCCGAGGAGTTCTATACAGATCTCTACAGTAGCCAAAGTAGTCAGGACCGTAATGAGATTGGCGGTAGAGCAAAACAGTCAGACGTTCCACCAGTGACGAAGGACGAGGTCAAGAAAGCACTAGAAGCTATGAAAAGAGGGAAATCAGCTGGAGAGGATCAGGTAACTACAGATTTGCTGAAGGAAGGGGGGGATATCGTGCTAGAAAAACTGGTCACCCTGTATACGCAGTGCCTGGTGTCATCGACGGTACCGGAACCATGGAAGAATGCAAACATTATCCTCATTCATAAGAAAGGGGAATCTAAGGACCTTACAAATTACAGACCAATCAGCTTACTGTCTGTTATGTATAAGGTATTTACTAAGGTAATCGCTAATAGAATCAGGACAGCCTTAGACTGCAATCAAGCAAAGGATCAAGCAGGGTTTCGGAAACGGTACTCTACTATCGATCATATTCATACCATCAATCAGGTGATAGAAAAATGCTCAGAATATAACCAGCCCTTATACATAGCATTCATTGATTACGAAAAAGCATTTCACTCAGTTGAAATCGCAGCAGTGATGCAAGCATTGCGAAATCAGGGGGTAGACGAGCCGTACGTGAAAGTGCTGGAAGATATATATAGTGACTGCACAGCAACCATAGTTCTGCATAAAGAAAGTAACAAAATTCCCATAAAGAAAGGTGTTAGGCAAGGAGACACAATCTCCCCAGTACTATTCACAGCTTGTTTAGAGGAAGTATTCAGAGACTTGGTATGGGAGCACTTAGGGATAAGGGTAGATGGAGAATACCTCAGTAATCTGCGATTTGCTGATGACATTGACTTGCTAAGCAACTCGGGGGATGAACTGCAAATAATGATTGATGACCTAGACAGGAAAAGTAGAAAGGTAGGCTTGAAAATCAATATGCAGAAGACTAAGGTAATGTTCAACAGCCTCGGGAAGGAACAGCAGTTTACATTAGGTAGCCAAATACTGGAAGTAGTAGGCGAATATGTCTACTTAGGACAGGTAGTAACCGCAGATCCGGATCATGAAAAGGAAATAACACGGAGAAAAAGACTGGGATGGAGCGCATTTGGCAAGCACTCGCAGATTATAACTAGCAGCTTACCGGTATCGCTCAAGAGGAAAGCATACAACAGTTGCATCTTGCCTGTACTCACCTATGGGGCTGAAACGTGGAGGCTAACCAAGAGAGTTCTACTTAAGTTGAGGACAACCCAGAGGGCTATGGAACGAAAAATGGTAGGGGTAACATTAAGAGATAGAAAGCGTGCAGAGTGGGTCAGAGAAATAACTCAAGTTACCGACATTCTAGTGGAAATTAAGAAGAAGAAATGGACATGGGCAGGACATGTAGTGCGAAGAGAGGATAACCGATGGTCGCTTAGGGTAACAAACTGGATTCCAAGGGAAGGAAAGCGTAGCAGAGGGCGGCAGAAAGTTAGATGGGCGGATGAGATTAAGAAGTTCGCAGGGGTCAAGTGGATGCAGCTAGCACAGAACCGGGTTAAGTGGAGAAATATGGGAGAGGCCTTCGCCCTGCAGTGGGTATAGTCAGGCTAATGATGATGATTGGAACTACGAAGTACTAGCCTTACCTCCCTTTTCTTCCTTTAATAACTGCGACTCTAGGAAATAGTGACTGGCCCGACTCTTTTGTGCAAAGAAATGGGAGCAACTGCGTCATGGTTCAACCATGCCTTTTTGACAAAGCCCTATAGAAATCGCATTAGGAACATATACTGCACATTGTCACAGTTACAAAAATGCTTAGAGTAGAATAGTTTCCCTTGGTCGGCTTGAATGCATCTTTCTTTTCAGCAGCCCCGCACTGCGCTGCGAGCTTTTGACACAATGGAAGACTAATCGTCGTGTCCACAGCTGTTCATGCATCTGAACACATGCAGAGCTGTGTTGTATCAGGTGCACAACACTAAGTTGACATGCTTTGTATGTCCGCAACTCATGCAAGATGAGGAACAGCGCACGCTGAAAGCTTCCTCCGTTGGCTCCGAATGCCTCCGGTTCCTCATAGTGACGTCACAATGGACGGAGAAACGAGGCTTCTCTCTCCGCTTTCCTCCTCTGTAGCAGTCATGCAGGGCGTAGGAAATTTGAATTGCACGCTTTCAGTCGGCGATTGTACAGGTGTTTTATACATAATCGAAAATACCTTCATAGACATGATCAACAAATAATCTACTTCAAAAATCTATAGTATTGGCACATTTGATCACCGCTGCAGTGTCCCTTTAAGCATGTATGTGAATACACGAAACTGCAAGGAATAGGCAGCGTAAATAACCCTCATGAGGCACAGTCTTATCGATAGGCACCTTGCGCGGGCCGTGCATGGGCCGATGGGGATTGCGTTCAATGCATGCTCGACCCAAAACTTGCATGTTGATCCTGCGCTGGTTTTTGCTTTTTACGCCCTGTTTAGCTGATAAGTCGCGCTCGTAATGTTTGGAAATACAGAGTCCACGTACTGGAAAGTCACACAGAAAGCTGGAGCTGGGACTGCAGAAACGTTCGAATTTTGCCATGGCGAAGTCTCAGTATTCGTCATTAGGTAGAGATATCAGTGAAGGCACACTGACCTGATTCTACTGCTCAATTGCCAATTGCCTTTAACCTATGTGCTTGCAGCTCTCAAGCCAGAACTTTTGCCTACTGGTGCAGTGGGGACATCGCACATTAGAAGCACAGTGCCAGCTCAGGAACTCGCAGTGTATAATGATTGAAATGTCGGCTGCTTAGTAATTATAAATCTGCGCTAAATGCCGTCTATTGCTGAAGTTTCTACTTGAAAGTGAATGGCTGTTTTCATTGAGATAGCAAGTGTTTTAAGTGAGCTCTAGTTTGCCATCCTCACCCACCGTTGTTTGATGTACGTGCCGTTTTTATGCTTGTGCAGCAGTCGAAAACAGCAGCATAATGGACGGTTTCTATCGCGATCACAAATAAACGTGCACATAGCTATCTGTACTCATATAATTTCAGCTTGAGCTGGCAGAGCGGCCAGCGTAGGGCAAAAGGCGTTTCTCTTGAACCAGAGCATGTATGCACCTAATCGCCAGGGTCGTACCAATCACACTTAGCCCTGTTTCGTGCGGCTTTGAAACAGAGCAATAGAGTCTAATTAACTTGTCCGTGGCACCCTACGACGGGCAATATAGCAGCAGTGACGATGTTTTGAGGCGGAAGGGTACACGGAAAGATCAATTCCGCATGCTTTGAACATTTCGGCACAAGGCAGCCACAGCGTTGTTTTTTATATTTTAGGCAACTGCAGGTTCACAATGATGTCTATGATACATGACGAGCCTTTTCAGGCTCACCGAGGGGCAGAAAGAAGCGCAAGTTGACATAGAAAGCCCGCGAGATAAGTGCTGCAGCATAGGCAGAGCCGCCATTGTACTACCCAGTCAGGTTTTTCTTGGCCGCCACGAGGCGGCGCCACCCTACCCAAAACTCCAGCGCAAGGCTCCTAAACAGCCAGTGCCTAAAATGGCAATGATGAACAATGAGCGAGGTTAGTCCGTCCTACTAAAATCCAAGATGGCACCCTTCACAGATACACAAAACTAGGTGTTTATGACTACGGTGCCCGCTCGAGTCAATGTCATGCCGTAAAATTGAGCCTTTGGCCAAAAAACAAGCTCCACAGTATTGCTGGCGCCAATTTCGGTCCAAAAGATTGAACTTTGGGACTCCAGAGAGAAAATGTACATGTTCCTATAAAGTGTGTGATGGTTCCTGAATGAAGTCTGAAATATAGTGCACGTCCGAATTAATGGAGTTCGAAAAATCGGTCGGCTACTGTATCTTGACATATGTACAAGTTAGTGCTGTTTTTCAATTTTCTAAAGCAGGCTCATTTGTATTCTAATAAAGGCTTGTTATCGGGGATGTTCTGTAAGCCCCAGATGACAAGTGCAGGCCAAAATTATGGACAGGGTCTAATCTTTTAAAATAAGATTCCTTTATATGTATATAATGTTTCCATAATATAAACTTGGATTGCACCAGAGAACGATAAATATCTAATAAGCATGCAACTATCAGACCCCCAGCATTTTCATGAGTAGTTTCAGGATATTTAGGGCTTGGAATGCTTTGCTCTTCAGAATGTTTATACTATGTGGTAAAAACGCTACCTTTTTTTTATCAAAAGTGAAGCTTAAAAATTTATGATCTTGTTTAATGGGTAATGCAGTTTGTAAGCCTAATTTCAGTGAGAACAGAACGAGTACCATTTTTTGTGGAGAGAACTTGAATCCATTTTTGTCTGCCCAATTGGACAGCTTGTTTAGAGTCACCTGTATTTGTCTCCCATAGGTTATGATGCTGGAGGAAGAGCATGCTATTCCGAGGCCCCCTCAATAAACAGAATATTACATTATGGAGTTTGGGATTACATTAGCTAAGGAATTCCTTTTTATCATAAAAAGTATTGTGCTTAGAATGGCGCTGTCCTGTTGTGTGAATGTCATGGAGAAAGTTGTGCCTGGACGGCCAATGAATGTGCAGTTAGTCAGGAAGCTGCCCAAATAATTCAACATCTTGCCAGACACACCTAGGCTTGCTACGTCACAGAAGATACCAAACCACTGCCATGCATTAAGTACAAACAATTTGAAAGGGATTACTGAGTTTTCATTCCAAAACCAATAAATGAAAACCCTGCCTGCTGAGAGCACAGAAGTACTGATTGTGTGCCACTGACTGAATCAATCAAATGTGATGACATTTTCCACACAAATATGCACACAAAAAATATGGTAAAGTATATGGTGTTTAATATCCCAAAAGTGCTAGAGGCTATGAGGAGTGCCGAAGTGGAGGGCTCTATATTAATTTCGAATGCTTGGCATTCCTTAATGTGCACTGACATCGGACACCTTGCCTTCCATTGAAACATTGCTGCTACAACCGGGATTGAATGTGCATCCTTGGTCTGTGGTGAGGTGCAAAGAAAAATACATTTCAGGTCACATATTGTGGCTGTATAGTGTATCCCCTTGGAGTACGAACATGGCAAGGTCAGGATAAGAATGGACGGTAGTCATACGGTCGATGATAGACCGGAGCGTGGAGTGGGAAAGTGAGAAGAGGGAGAGAATGAAAGGAGAGAGGGAAAGAAGAGGGAAAGTGAGAAGAGGGAGAGAATGAAAGGAGAGAGGGAAAGAAGACTGAAGGTAAGAGGGAAAGAAGACTGCAGGCAAGAGGAAGAGGGAAAGAGGGAAGGGAGAAGAGGGAGAAAATGAAAGAAGGAGAGAGGGAAAGGGGAAGAGAGGGAGAAAGTGAAAGAGGGTTCCAGCGAGAATGCAAGCCCTTGTCCCGCTACAAACAGCTCGACCGCGTCCACCGCTCCTTGGAGCGTGTGTTCAATTTCAACATCGCTGCCCGGCTAATCCATAGTGTAATGTCGTCAGCATAAACACTAACATTTAAACAAGGGTAACGTCACAGCTGCTGTGGTAATTTCACAGTAGTCGAGCATCTTAACCCCTGCGCTACCGCGGTGGGGCATAGAAAAACCAGCGCTAGCAATCCCAAAAGTGCTAGAGGCTATGAGGAGTGCCGAAGTGGAGGGCTCTATATTAATTTCGAATGCTTGGCATTCCTTAATGTGCACTGACATCGGACACCTTGCCTTCCATTGAAACATTGCTGCTACAACCGGGATTGAATGTGCATCCTTGGTCTGTGGTGAGGTGCAAAGAAAAATACATTCACTGGCATGCTGTACTTCGTTTACATCTCCATCTCTGCCATAACTGTTCTGACTTGGCTGCTATGTACCAGTGGCATAAAAAAAAAAAAAGACCCAAAGCAAGAACCGCAGAAAAATGGAAAAAAAACAACAACAACAAAAGAGGCCACCACAAGA
The DNA here is from genome assembly GCF_055883805.1 of Amblyomma maculatum. Classification (NCBI taxonomy): domain Eukaryota; kingdom Metazoa; phylum Arthropoda; class Arachnida; order Ixodida; family Ixodidae; genus Amblyomma; species Amblyomma maculatum. The sequence goes on along the minus strand of NC_139344.1, from coordinate 158,659,357 downwards.
GTCACTATTGTGCTGTCTCTACCACAGTGCATTTACTCATAGAGCTGTGACTGTATGCATTAACTGGCATAAAAGAATGCAGGACCTATAAAAGGCTTTTGCAGTGTCTCTCGCTATAGGCATAGTTGGCAAAAGCATAGTTGAGCGACAGCAATCTGCAGATTGTGAATTGCTTTCAGTGCTGCAGTTACATTAGACCAATATGGCTGGCATCTTATTAAGTACACACATTAGTCGAGCAGTATATTATGTAATTTTTCTCACTCAAAAGATGATTTCTCATAACATTCAAAATTTGTCGCCATCAAAATGACCTTCACTGCTTCCCCACTGTTGCTCTTGTGACCACTACATATTTCAGCCGTAACACCGCTAGTGAATGCAGAGCAGGAACAAGACCTTTGTTGCATGACACTTGGCTATTCTGATGGAAGTTATGACTGCTTATATAAGTGATGATAAAATTCTGGCTGAAAATGTGTTGCATTAATACATTGTGTCAGCAGTATATTGTAGCCAGCACTGTATTCAATAAGGCAATGGACATCAGTTTGCAACACCACACACTGCATTCCAATATGGCAATCATGGTCTCACTTTGGGATAAGCTATGTATTCAAGATGCTCAAACACCAGAAATAGAATAATAAGCTCTAATACTGACATACAAAACATTCAGAACAGCCATTTCGCGGCCCTTTTAACCCTTTCAGATGCCATTTACCATTTTTATATATAGGACAAATATTACTCCCATTTATATAATGTTACAGGCCCCCACAACTAAAAATGATTTGTTTTCTAACAACAGACTAATGTAAATTTTCTTACACAATTTTCTTACACAAACTTTCAAAATAAGCAGAACACCAATAATGAAATGACAAAATTTTTTAACACTGTAAGGGTATTGGAATGTATTTCTTTCAGAAGATGAATATGAGGCTCCAACTTGAGGGGAAAAAGTTTACGTTAGTAATAGTGGCATAATCTCAAGTTAAATTGCAACTTGTAAGTTCTTAAGTGACACATGGGCGATGTTTTTGTCAGCAAAATGTGGTGGAGGATATGCTACCACACGCATTCTTTTTACATGCTATGACTGTGAGCTGGCATAAGAAAGTACTGTACAGTAAATCATGAGTTGTAATAAATGCCGATTAAACGAACATTTCAGAACAATAAACGTAAAAAAAAATCCTTAGCAGTTTTTCTACGCTTTTTATGCAAACATGCTTAAGTTAAATTAATTTCGACGCAGCAAATACTTCAGTTGAATGAACTCAATTCGTGAGCCCAGGTCTATTTTTGTGATCAGTGCAACAAAGTTTTGCACTCTGCAGTGCTGGCATAACAGCATCATCTATGTACAATAAGGAACTGCTGTCACAACCCCCCCCCCCCCCCCCCCCCCATTATTGTGAAAGTTGTAAGAGGAACAGTGCAACGAGGTGATACACACAGGATGTGGACGCACGTATGTCACTAATTGGATGTTGACTGCAAAACTTTGAAGACTAAGATATGTATAGTGTGACAGTGAGCTCACTACCTGTGCTTAAAAAACAGGTTTATAAATTGTGTCCAGCATACGTTACGAAGAAGAGCTTGATTAAGAAGAGGCAATGGCAAAAAAGCAAAAATAAAATCCTGTAACTCTAGCAGAGACTGCAGGATGCCTTAGAAAGTTGTAAGACTGCGTATAAGCAACAAGCTGTGCCAGAGGAAGTGCACAAAAACACTCTCAGGCCAGCTTTGTTGCTTCTTACGCTTTAAGAGCACTACTAGTGCAGATGAAAATTATTGTTTTGTTTTTTGTTTCTCAAAATGAGAAAGGCAGCAAACAACTGTTAAGCACTTTCCATATACTGAAGTACGTGAATCCATAAATTGCATTTCAAAACGTTGTCATGCTGTTCCATCTTTTAGTACAAATATCAAGTTTAGTGAAGTTTCAGTAAAGGAAGGATGCGAGGCTAAAATCGCAATTTTCATAAAAAAAAAAAAGTTTTTAAATTTTTGTTGTTTAGGATTGCGTATGTATTAAAGAAACTTCTCACTAAGATTGGTTGTCACCTGCGCAGTAGCAAAATGAAAATTAATTTTTTTGCGAGATGGGGTGCACTCGTTACTGAAAGCACCTATGAACACTGATTTCAAAACACAGTCATATAAGGGGTAAGGAACTGAATGCAGAGTGTATCCTTAAGTTAGAAACTTGTTTTCACACTAACTAGCCAAAAAAGATCTGCTATCAAGAATACAGCAGATAGCTAAAAAAGAAAGACAGTAAGAGCAAACTTTGGGCAGTAGCAACACCGGATTGGCTGGTAAACTGCAATAGGCGTTTGGATTGACTAAAATACAGCAGGTAACCCTTGAACACTGTTTTCGCACCACTGGGAATTGGGCTAACCAAAGTGCTCAACAAGCTGGAGATTGAATATGGAGCCTTGACGAAGAGGCACGCACAGCAAACAATCAAGGGAAGAATTTCATGAGCGCAGACGAGGGCGCCGAACAGCTGTAAAGCTGAAAAAAAAAAAAAAGGCAATTTGAAGCAATTGTCACAGAGCAGTGCCGTGTGTTGAAAAGAATGGCCAAACTTGTGAGCCAGGCCACTTTGATTTACCAATTTAGGCCCTAAATTTGAAAAGCATGTTTTGACATCTCAACTTATTTTTCTCAGTTCGCACTTTTTTTTTTGCAAGAGAACAACCGTTAGGAAAATTACCATTTCCCAACTCTTTGGCCCAAGACTGCTCAAGGTGGTTTCTGGACTAAAAATTTTGTTGGGAACAAGACAAGGCACTCTTTGGATGCCTAATTTTCTCTAAGAACAAAAACATATCAAATGTGTGACATATTATGACAACAGAAAAAATGAAGTTCGTTTTTAAAGTGCTCAGATTTTCATAGAAATGTCATGAACCCACATTGGTCTTATCATGCACAACGAACTACCCAGAAGTTATCTAAGCCCAAACGACTAGTACATTTTCATAATACTTGAAATAGTAATTTTCCCAAGCTGACACATTTTATTATTCACTATGACAGCTACAACTTTTTTCTATTTGTGCTAAGGTGATGAAACCTAGAAAATAAGAGGAATAGCCATATCTGAAACTTTTATCAAAATTGATGCTACAGTTAAAATGTTGACCCTTCAGCCCCGCATCCCCCCTTAAGTGAACTATTTCCTTAGGTAAACTAAATAATATTAATAATTGGTTGACAGGGAAGGCAAGGCGCAGTATCTGTCACACTTCTTCTGTGGACATCTGAACCGAGCTATAAGGGAAGGGAGGAAGATTGGTGAGAAGGCGGAAAGAGAGAAAGAGGTGCTGTAGTGGAGAGCTACGAGTGATTTCGACCACCTGGGGATCTTTAACGTACGCTGACATCGCACAGCACATGGACGGAATCGAACCCGGGTACTTCGGAACAGTAATCAGGCATCCTAACCCCTGTGCGACCACAGCGGGGCTCAACTCAAGTGACAGTTTACAGTATTTGCAACATGAATGATGCTGAATTCCTGGGAACGAAGGTTTGGTTTGGTTTGGTTTGTGGGGTTTAACGTAACAAAGCGACTCTGGCTATGAGAGACACCGTAGTGGAGGACTCGCACCGACATATACATACTGATAAAAATCTACGAGTTCGCAATGTACACAAATGTGTACAAATGCCTTGAGGTAAATGCTAAAGCAATCTCTTGAAGAAATGCTAGGCATAATAGTAATTCAAGTGCAAGAGAAACGAAAACTGGGCATGTGTGAGCAGGTAATCTTTATAATTCAAGCACCTGCCTAATAATAAAAACAAAAATTGAAGTCATCTTTAACCCAGAATGCTGTCAAAAGACTTCAGGGGAGCCACAAAAGTAGAAGCTTAAGGGGTAGCGAGGCTAAAGGGTCAACTTTTCAACTGTTGCACAAACTTTGACAAAATTATCAGGGATAGCTTACCTTCCTCATATTACAATATATTCTTAGCACAAACGGAAAGAAAGTTGTAGCTGTAATAACAATTAAGTGAATCAGTTAAAACAAACTATTATTTCAAAACTAATAAAGATGTACTAACTGTTTGTGCTTAGATAACTTTTAGGTAGTTCGTCGTGCAAAATAAGGTCAATTGCAGGCTCTTTAAGACATTTTTTGTATAAATGTGAGCATTTTAAAAATGAACAGTTTTTTCTGGTGTCATTATATGTCACATATATGATACTTCATCTTAGAGGATACTCACGAATCCAATAAGTACCTTACCATCCTCCCAATAAAATTTTTGTCCAGAAACCACCGTGAGAGCAGCCTTTGGCAAAAGGGAAATGGTAGTTTTCCTTACGGCTGTGCTCTTGCAAAAAGTGCGAACTGAGAAAAATGAATTCGAAGATTTCAGAGCATGCTATTCTGATGTATGGCCTGAATTATTAAATCAAAGTGGCCTGGTGCACATATAGGACCATCCTTTTTTAACACACACTACTGTGTGGCAATTGCTTCGAGTTGCCTCTATTATTATTTTTTTTTTCTCCATTTTTACAGCTGTTCGGCACCCTTGTCTGCATTTGTGCAATGCTTTCCTTGGTTGCTTGCGGGACGTGCCTCTTCGTCTAGGCTCGATAATATAGCTCCAACTTGTTGAGCAATTTGGTTAGGCCAGCTCCTAGTGGTGCAAAAACAGCGTTCAAAGGTTACCTGCTGCATTTTAGTCGATCCAAGCTACTATTTCAGTTTACCAGCCAATCCATCTGTTGCCACAGCCCAGTGCACCCTTAAATCAAAACTACCTTTCCTTCTGCATCACGAGTGGTATGCTTTTAGTTTTTGTCACTAGATGGCGCCACAGTGTTTTGAATTCCGTGAATGAAGCGGCGATAGTGCCCCATAAAACTTTCGTTGATGAAGCGTACGTTACTGTGCCGTAAAGCCTTGAGTGTGAAAACTGAAAAGGATGCTATTCTACGCTAAAAACGTCTAATTACAGTCTGGCAAGTGAAATTTATACTTGTTTTCGATACATCTTTTCCGTCTACCACCAGTTGTCATCGCAGTCGCTGCTCACGGTTTCCAGCATCAAACTACATAAAAACGGGAAACTGAAAAACTCTTGGTAAAAGTTTTTTACAGCGTTTCTACCAAAACCGCTATGGAATCGAATACTTTAGAAAGCTATCTTTTCATTGCGCCAAAAAAACTTCAATGCCAAAATTCCAGTTTTCTGTCCTTTTAAAAACCTTTTTTTGTATGAAAATTGTGATTTTAGCCATTCATCCCCCTTAGGAATAAAACAATCCCACACATTTTCTATTGCAAAAGTCAAGCATTTGGCCCTGGTGTGCTGTGAGCCAAAAAATAAGGACAAAAACTGTTGACGTACCAGCAACACTATAACTAGAATCAAATCAAGTACCTGCAGTGCAGAAGGCAACCAGTTTGTTCGTGACCCATGCATGACTGACTGAACGGTTACATTAGCAGAAACTCAGTACTAAGGCTGAAATATCGTCTAAAGGGTTAAAAAAACGTTTTCTACAACTACATTTTCTCATGTCCCACAGAGCAAGACTGGGAAAACGCACACACACACACATGCACACACACGCATACACTCAGGCATGCATATACATATAGAACTGAAAACTCACTGCCCAGGTCCTCCACAGTAACAATAGCAGCTCTTGGTGTTAACTCTGTGCTGATCATCCCACTGCAGTGACTTCATCTGCAAATCAAACAAGAGATAAGGTGTACAGAAGAAAGTTTTCCAAGAAGAAGCTGAGAAATTCACCCTGAGGAATCAGGCTCTTGAAGGCCCTTCCACACTAATGAAGGTAGCATATCAAACCAAAGCAGATTTCAAAACAGATCACTCGGTGCTCAAATGTGCATCAGTGTACAGCAACATTTTTTACTGTAATGAATGTTGCAACGCAAGCCGTACAGCGCTTCTATCGGTTAAACCAGTATTCACGCTGAAATTCGGCCTATGTAGCATACAACCGTCTATCGTTTTCAATACCACTTTGGATGATGTACTTGCCTGATTTGATCAGAATTAATTTGAAATCTGCATTATCTGCAGCATCGGTAACACAAAAGGGAGGCTTGTTGTGGGTCACCGATGCTGCAGGCGATGCAAATTTCAAATTATTTCACCCTGAATGAAAATGAGCAAAAATTTCATTGGTGGAAGAAGAATCAGCACAAGAATTGTATGATGCTTTGCACTATTGTGTCGTGCATGTTTCGCATGTGCTGCCCGTCAAAAAAGGGTGATGACAAAGAAGACTGTGCCATGTTCACAGACAGCAAAAAAATCTAAGCAATAACAATGCCTGAACAAAAACCAACCACGGGTCCTGTATCACTTGTGCATTTTTCCATGCTGCCTCCTGTTCTCACACCCTAAGCTATTGCTGCCTTGGAGAATTCTAACTCTCGTTATAATTGCAGTAACTCTTTTTCTTAACGCAGACACTCTTCAGAGTTAAATTCATGGTTGCATTATTGCATTACATTTTGCACAGAAATGTGTGAAGCAAAAGAGAAAAAGACTGCAAAAGATCAAACAAGACCCCTCTCATCAACAACCATATCACCATAAGGTTGTTCCAAAGAGGCTATGAAGAGCAGAATATTCAATAACCCCCCAAAATACTTGATGAAGCAAGTAGAAGAATCTTATTCATTACTTATGATTACATTTGCATGGCAGCTGAAGCCCACACAATCAGTCCACTCCACCCCTCCTCTCCATAGATGACACCCCACTCTACGTAATCCCAATCTCGGGAGCTGAGGAGCGAATAGTTATTGCCGTAATATTTACACATAAATTGTGGAAAATTATGGCAGAGCAATGAGGTTCAGCAACAACCAGTAGACAGTTGGTGTACAGAGAGTTTCAGCTAAACCTTCAAGTAATTTTAAAAAATATGCTCTTTGAAATATAAAAGATAGCTTTTGTGGCATCAGTGGCCGACGTCAGAAAACAGGTGAATGTGGTAATAAATTTTACTATATTGCAGTTGGGCTCCAGAATGCAATTAAGAGATGTGTAGCTGGCTGCCTGTAACAACCATATCAGTTTTTAGACTTCTGCAAGTGCAATTATGATTGGCACTGTCACACAACAAATTTTAGCCAGCCCGCACATTAATGCAGCAAAGTTCAACAGCTGATGAGCCCCATGCCTTTGTGCTTTTTTCTTGACTGGCGAAGATGCGCAGCACATAACGTGGGCATGCAGAGGTCCACGAACAGGCAAGCACGATGGTGCCAACTACCATGCCCTCACAAGAAAGAACTCCTGCAAGACAGCTTCCCCGCACACTCGCAAGAATGTGTGGGGAAGCATTCTTGTCCACCATGAACATGGTCACCATATACAGAGTGCCCGAGCTTCAAGTTCTGCATAGACACTCCAAGAGTATCGTTGTAGCAGCCATCCATTTGAGGTTGTTCCAAATCTTATTCACCTTAACCGAGTTTGTCTCAGTGAGAGCCTCCTGCAATGGTATCATACTGATTCTTAAAATGGACTTGAAACTAAAGTGTGCAAAAGTGAAAGCTTTATCTCAACACTGTACTCGGGTGAATGGTCAACATTACTATGGAGAAGAAATCCATGCATCAGACATTCACATCCCATTCTCAGCCTTGCAAGGCTTGGTTTGTGGTCTAGTTTACGGGGTCCAACATCCCAAAGTGACTTAAGCTAAGAGGGGTGTCACAGTGGAGGGCTCTGGGTAATTTACACCGCCTGGTGTTCTATAATGCGCACAGACATCACACTATGCACGAGTATAGCAATTTGCCTGCAAAAAAATGTGGCTGCCAGGCTAGAATTGAACCAAAGTCTACTGGCTCAGTAGTCAAATCTCCTAGCCATTGAGCTATCACGACAAGGTTGGACTTGCAAGCATGATTCAAATATTTTCAGTTTTTATGCAATTGCGATAATGATTTTAAAAACTTTTTCCGCTAGTACTTCAATCACAGGAATATTTCATTCTTATCACTTTCTTGGTGCACACTTCAATAGTGAAAAGGTATCTCCATTGCCTAGGTTGCGTGTCCTGCGATTTATGCATTATGTAATTGGCTTTTTCCTTTACCTGCATTCCCACAGTGGCAGAGAGAAACCAGCAAAATGTTAGTCGTGTAATTTAGCACTTGCATGACTAAGTGCAGTTGGCACACACCCCGGAGCAAAATTTAGGACTATGACCACCAGTGAATATTAGATCCCAGTGAATATTAGAAAAGTTATTGCTTGCGCGTCTTGATGGCATCAGCATTAAGTTCTTATTGTTGGACATCAGCATTATTATTGGATTGCATCCTACCACTGCCATTACTGAATTCTCAGCCTTTGGCCTGTCAGTGAAGAGTAAAGCAAAACCTTGTTATTTCAGGTCCCACTGATGACAAATTTCAATAATTTCAACAAGGAGCAAGGCCCCAACCGATGACCATGTAAGTTTATGGTGTCAGATGCCCATTAATTTGATGCTGGCAGGCTTGCAATGGTTAATTCGCATGGATGGTCATGTCGAGGCACATCCCACAAAGCAAACAATCATCCAAATGAGACTTCCCCAAACCTGAATTGCAAGGAACATTGGTGCCGCACACTGCAAGCATGCATGTTCCGGCAAGTGGGAGGACAATTGGACACCCCATTACCGAAATATAGTCCAGCAGCATGGTTTGTTTCGTTCCTCTCAGAATGCCACTACACCGCTGCTGCCATCGGGCGCATATTGACCATTTGCAACGTTTTGGTCACTGCTTTGTGCGTCACTAGACGTATTTTGGGATGGCATCACACCTTTCTAATAACAATGCATATCTCTAGCATCCCAGTGTTTCCTAGAGCTTTGAGGACGCTGAACCATTACTTTCTGAAGGCGCTTCACCACAGTTTGAAGTGAAACATCCTCAAAACACAATCGGACTGTTTATCAAGAGGGCCTCAGAGGCACAATTTTGAAGCAATTCTTTAACATTCCAGATAGTGTGTGCAAAGCAAAGCACTTGATGAAACCATAAAAAATCACTGTTGTAAATTTTCAACTCAAATGTGTAGACAACCATAGCCAAGTATTCACTAGATAGGAATAGCTGAACATTATTCCTCATTACTTGAAGGCCAAATTAATGAGGTTTTATTGCATGTGCCGTACTGGCTATGGAACCCTACCCCTGTTTAGATTTAAATCAGAGGTAAATAGCTTCCATTAACAAACAATATTTTTTAGAAGGGTAGAGGCTTGGGCTTGTTGGCACATGATTGAAGGGAACAAAATGTAGTGCACCAAGACAAGGATTGAGAAAGAAGACGCACATAGCACTGTGTGTGCCTTTCTCAATCCTTGTCTTGGTGCGCTACATTTTGTTCCCTTCAATATTTTTCAAACAGACTCTTGGTTGCATACTATTCGCAGTGCTGCTTACTCAAATGGGTGTGCACTCAAAGCCACTTTTTGAAGGTCATGCATACAAAGCTACTACTACCCGAGACAGATATGAGCTGAGTGTGTAGTCTAATCTACATTCGCTCAAGAATTACCATATTTTCACATATACCCCCGTGGCTGCACACAACCCACACCCTTCATATAGACCCCAAAAAAGAAAAAACTTGGAGGACACTTGAACATAACCTGCCACACTGGAATAAACTAACTGCTCGGCAAGAAGTTCTTACAGATTGTTCGCGATCATGTGCCATCCGCGTCTTTGAGCGCAAGTTCGGTTTGGTTTGTGGGGTTTAACGTCCCGAAGCGACTCTGGCTATGAGACCTGCCGTAGTGAAGGGCTCCGGAAATTTCGACCAACTGGGGTTCTTTAATGTGCACTGACATTGCACAGCACACGGGCGCCTTGCTTTTCACCTCCGTCGAAAAGTGGCCACCGAGGTCGGGATACGATCTCGCATACTCAGGCACAGTAGTCGAGCAGCGTAACCATTACGCCACACTGGCGAGGCAAAGGGCGCAAGTTCAGTTATCATTCCAGTATGATTCGTTTCGAAGTAGGAAGGACAATAAAGCAAACGAAGTGCTTGTTCGTTAACCGAAAAATCTGTGAACGCACCAGCATGCATGCATGTACAGTCGAGTAAAATCAGGCCCAGCCACCATAATGCCTGCTTTTTTTTTTTTTTTTGCCCGGCTCCAAAACCCATTTTGTGCCACGTTTAAGGCTGAAGAAACACTTGTTGCTTGTCTTTTTCGATTGATTACTGCATTCCACCACATAACAACTGTACGGCACTGAGAAAAACCGGCAAATATTCCACACAAGACCTAACCCAATGTACCCTAGCTCGCGGATGTTGTCCGTGAAGAAGTTCGGCAGACATTGGGTGTTCCTCAAGAGATAAGATATCGCCTACGGCTGCAACGCAAGAAGTCACTGCGATAAACTATGCGGGTGCATTACGCCATCCTGCGTTCCAACGAGACCCACCAAGCACCCTTCGTCACGAACAAGCCGCTGTTGAATAGCGTCCCTTGGCCCCCGCTCGCCAAGCCCATGAACGACCCCCCAGTCCCAGGAAGTGAGACGCCTGGAGGGGTGTGAAAAACTGGCCATTATGCTTCCACTATAGTGAGGCTGACCACATTCCACGCCAGTGCCTGTACCGATGAACTGGCCTCCGCGAATTTGCTGTTAACGCCCCACGACACCACGCCGGTGAATGACCGCAAGAAATCGAGAACTATCTGTGCAGCAGTGAGTTTGCGCCACTGTCACGAAATCGGCGCACATATTCATCAAGCCGGCACGGCGCGAGGCCCGCGCGGCGTCGCGTGGACAGCATGTAGAGAAAAGCCCCCTTCCCCGCGCGGGAGAGCGCGTAGCTTTGTACGCGTTGCCGTCACCCTCTTTCCCATTGCCCGGGGAGGACGGTGGTTCATCGGACTGGAATCAGCCAGAAAATTCCAGCATCTTCTATGGGACCTGGCCAATGGCGACGCGCGGCTCGACGGGAGGAAGAGAGAGCGCTATAACCAGCGAAGCTAAGTGTGTGTGCGCGCTAGCTTTAACGCGTGCTAACAAACAGACGCGGCGCGCCCTATTTAAAGAGACCGCGCCGCTTGATGAGTCAGTCAGTCAGTCAGTTCGTCAGTGTTTTGCGACGTGTTCGCCTGTGCTTCGGCTGGACTCCCGGGGATCACCCGCTGCTGGCAAGCCCACGGACTTTCAAGGGAGCGGCGCTCGTCTCGTATGGCGGCCACATCGTGACTCTTGAGGCGTCGGACTGCAACAGTGCCCGGTGAACAATTTGGTGTTTGTTTATGTAACTCTCTCGTGTTTGATCTGTTGTAAAGCCTGTGTTATTGAATCATTCTGTAGTTGCATGCTTAGCGTTCGTATTCTGTGAACCTCTTGCCTGTTGTATTTCCAGTGACCTTGTGTATTCCTTTGTATCGTCTCTTGCTGTGCATAAATTGTGTTTTGTTTGTTACTTCTGACTCCGATCCTTACTCTGGTTTGAACCGGCGACCGCTGGGCACCAAACGACCACCCCCTTCTGTCACTACAAGGTAGTTGAATTCCGGCTGAGCTTGCCATGCAAGTCGAGGGCATCTCCTTCGCGACCGGAACAGCTACCCCCACTCACTCTAAGGGTGTCTGGGAGTGTGCGCACCGTTAAGGGCGCATCGTTAATAATACCCCGTAATTATTAACGGGTGACAGCCACCAAGCTGTCGGTTTAGGTCCTCATCGCTGTACAGGGCCCGCTTTGCGTCACCAGGCCACAACTATGATGATAGTATGTGAGGAAGGTCCCCAATCCCCATTGGGGAAATTAAAGGCAGCAACCTATGGAGGTGAGGTTGCTTCATAGCAAACTACAGAAGATCCTCCGTCGCCGCCGCCAAGTAACGATGACGTCACTATTACGCCAACGCTCCTTATGAAGATGCCCTCGAAGCGCCCACACTTCAAAGTGACACAGCTGCTACGCATGACGACAGCCTCCACGACGACGCAACCAGACTCCAAGCGGACATTGCCACTTAGGCAAGTGACAATGGTGTGCTCCAGCTGCGACCTCAGTACACGAGGGAGCCGAGATCGGATGTCAAGGCCCATGCACAATGCAAGGACACGAACAAGTGACTTTGAAGTGAATATCGACGGTTACTACCTTAGTGGACACTGGAGCTGACTATTCTGTCATCAGTGGACCAATCGCCGCCCAGCTCAAGAAAGTGACAACCACTTGGGATGGCCCGCTCATCCGCACCGCTGGTGGTAACCTTATTACGCCGTCGGGGCGATACACCACAAGGGTTAAAGTAAATAAACGTACCTACCCTACCAGTTCCATCATCCTACAGCAATGCTCGCGTGACGTGATCTTTGGCATGGATTTTCTGAATGAACAAAGGGGGATCATCGACCTCCGATCTAAGCTTATCAAGCTCTCGACGGACAAAGTCCTACCTGCTACGACAACTTGACCCATCATGTCACTCTCAACGTCCTCGACAAAGAATTGACCGTACCGCCCCGATCAAGCGCCATCGTCTCTGTGGGTAGAGGAGAGATCGTCACCGTCGAAGGGAACACCCAGTTGTTAATAGATAGAGGACTTGGTATCGCAAGAGGCATCGCCATTTCCGGAATGAACAAGCTCAGGTGATGGTAACCAACCTCACCGAAGAATACCCTCATCACAACAAGGAAACAACGGTCACCTTCCTCGACGAGTTAGCAGACATCAGAGGTGTCTTTGCTCTTCCCAACGATCTCGATAATGACCAAATTGACCAGGGCTAGCATCCACCGTTCGATATCAACCCTGCACTATGCCCGAGGAGATAAACCAAGATTCACACTGTTCTTGAAAGCTACTGCAAGTGCTTTTCGTCAGCGGTGAAGGTGCGACAGACGCCGCTGTCAAAGCACTGCATTATCGTACACGAATACGCCTGGCCTCTTTGTCAAAGCCCCTATCGTGTATCGCCGCGAGAACGCCAAGCCATCCGGGAGCAAGTCGATGAAATGCTTCGCGACGTCATCCAGCCATCCAACAGCCCATGGGTGGCTCCCGTCGTTCTGGTGAAGAAAGACTGAACACTTCGTTTCTGCGTTGATTATCGCCGCTTGAACAGCATAACCAGGAAGGATGCCTACCCACTCCCCTGCATCGACGACACACTGAATCAGTACTTCTCGTCGATGGGCCTGAAGAACGGGTACTGGCAAATTGAGGTCGACGAAAGAGACCACGAGAAAACTGCATTCATCACGCTAGACGGCCTCTTCGAGTTCAAGGTAATGCTATTCGGCCTCTGCTTTGCACCAGCAATGTTCTAGCAAGTAAGGGATACTGTGTTGCCTGGCTTGAAATGACAAATTTGTCTGATGTACTTAGACGACATCGTTGTCTTTTCCTCAAGCTTTGAAGAGCATATGAAAAGGCTTCAGACAGTGCTAGAAGCAACCAAATCATCAGGGCTAACACTGAAGTTAGAGAAACACCACTCAGCCTACGAGGAACTGCTGTTCCTGGGCCAAATTGTGAGCAAGGAAGGAGTTCGCCTGGACCCGCAGAAAACAACTGCGATCGCACAGATCCCACAGCCTGCCGACAATAAGGCTGTGCGCTGATTCCTTGTGCTGTGCGCTCACTTTCGGCGATTTGTCAGTAACTTTTCGCGCATCGCCGAGCCGTTGACTCAGCTTATAAAGGCTGACGTCCCTTTTAAATGGGAAGCGCTAAAAGCACAAGCCTTCAACGAACTTAAGCGCTGCCTACAGTCCCCTCCTGTTCTAGGCTACTTTAATGAAAATGCCGAGACTGAATTTCACACAGACGTAAGCGGTGTCAACAGCTTGATCATGCATAAAGAAGGCCCCGAATGGTCTGCACAAACAAAATTATGTTAGCCAGCAGTCTTCAGGTGGACTTATGCGTCATTAGCTGCTGAATTCCAAAGTGAAATGGAAATATATGATGGCTAGGCAGTTGCCCTGAGTTGCATCAAGAGTAGCGAACTGTTCAATTTGTTTTGGCACGGCGCCAGGCGACATCATTGCTATGTTTGAGAGCATGGCAAAGAATCTTAAGCGCCAAAGGCCAACAGAGGATGTCATGATCCAGCATGACATGCTTAATGTGAACAATTATTGACTTCATTGTAGCATGGGATAATAAATAGCCTGCTATAATTGTTTCGTAAGAGGTAGACAGGTAAATAAAAGTGTACCGTTTTCAATTTCACTTCGAACAGAAAGTGGCACCGTGGTCACATGAGCTAAAGGCTACCGTAACCTGCCAGCCTGCTGAGACTAGGTTCACGGCGGTGGCAAGGTGCAATGCGGGGCAGCTGCCTTGAGCTGCTCTCTGCCAGTGTTATATCAGTTATGTTGTTCACCAATGCATTGAGTGCAGCAGCATGTAGCCGCAACGCGTGCATATGGCAGAACAAATACCCAATCGCACTTTGGTATGATGCAAGCGTATAGACTTTGGTAGGCTGTTAAGTGTACAAGTGAGCTTTGAGAGGCCTTCAAAACCACGTGTACACTTTAAGGTTTTTAATTTATTTAGCCTTGCATCTCAGGAATTTCGCTTGAATTATTCATTAAACGAAATGCTGTGCTCCCGGATTGCCACATCTGTCAACTACGCAATATGATCGCAGAATTGTGATTTCCTCAGCTGTGGCCCACAGCAGGGGGCATCTGTTACAGCAGACGCTTGGTGTATTGTTCTGCAAATACATACTTGACTGTTTCGAATATCAAAGCGAACAATGCCGATCACTGCAGGCTTCGGAGCAAATATCAATATACGAAAATATAGAAGACCTTCAATGTATTTTGAAGCTCAAAAATTAAAGAAAATAACCTGCTAAAAAAAAGCAGTCGATAGTCTTACGCACGCTATGACACTTCGCATGATTGTACTGCAACATCACACTATGTTGACACGTCATGCATACCGCATAGTGTCTCAATCCATAAACTTGGACATCGCAACTGCAGTGTTCACCATGACGCTGACAAGCGCACAATGTGAAAAAAGGTCCCATGCGAAAGCAAACATGCTGCTGTGGGAACTATGATGTGACCGCCACATGGAAGGCTCAAATGAAGTTGACGGCAAAAGATAAGAATTCCGAAAGCAAACTGCCCGAGGCAAGTGCTCTGTTGGCATTGGCTTTCGAAAGGAACTGTGGTGTCACTGGAAACCAACTTCGAGGCAAGCAACACTTACCGATTACAGCTTTAACCACTGAAATTAGATGAAAAGTGCAAAGCTAACTATTGCAAGGAATCACAATGAGAAAATGTGGGACTGTGAAGCGTTGCGTCGTGGTTGCGACTGTTTTCACTACTGAGAGCACCACCATTTTATTTTTCTCATGCTTCCTTGCTAGCTTTTTCCATGTTTAAACATAAGGACTCACCCCTGAAGAGTTACATCAAACCTGCTATCGGTGGCTAAATGCACCCCAAACCTTTGTTCATTGATACATATAATAATGTAAAAGGACATGCTGAAATTTCACATCATGGTGATGAAACAATCAACATGATTCTGTTTGCAGCAGTGTTAGCGCAACATTGCAAGGTTGGTCTGCACAAGGACTCATTTCAAAAATCCTGGGTGCCCCATTCTGCTGGTGGTGTGGGGCACCATGCTGTCTGTCACTTCTGGCATGTGCTCAGGGCCTTCACCGATATCTTTATAATTTCACAATAAAGGACTCAGGATATAGCCTCCTCTGGCAGTGGTGTGAATGCACAATCACGCATGCACAGTGGTCTCGCAACTGTTTGCCGCATGATTGAGGTCGGGAGAAAGTGGGACAGCACTGGTTTCCACACGTCTAAAATTTTAGAAGAATCTATACACTGACTCTGGAATGCACAAATTGTGAAACACGAATCATGTACGAAATTTAAGCATCCAAAAAACTTGTATTCATTTGTTACTCATAGTAAACGGCAGAAAAATGTTGGCCTGCTTGGAAGCCAAATTGTGTTTCAATATGATGCTAAAACGAGAATTCTAAGTGAATACAGTAAACCTGACTTAACGAAATTGTAAAATGTCCGTGATTTTTCGTTACATCCCGGTTTTCGTTACATGCAGCTTTCGCGTGAAGACTCAAAATGACAATGCATAATGAAAACCAAATTAAGAATTGAATGTGAAGGAAACAAACCACTTTGAATGTATTTATAGTAAATCAGAATTATTCCAATTTAAAGAAGCCCTGAAACGTGATCACTCTGAGCCCGCGGCAGGCGTATGACAACAGCCTTCATCTCTGCTGCGGCTCACATGCGTCTACGAGGAAGCAGGGGGCAGGAAGAGGAGGGTGGGGGAGGAGTCAGTCTGGGGGAAGAATGCGCGCGTTCACGCCACGCCAAGTGAGGAGGCACCTGCATCTTTGCACATGTCCCCACTCGCCCACCACCGCTGCCCCAGGAAACAGACTCTCCTTTTGTTGCTGGTGCTCTCCACTGTTCCCTCTACCAGTGCGCAGGAGTTCGCGAGCAACCACGTGCCAACGATGGATGCACACTGCTCGCCCCGTCTTTTATTTTTTCCCCCCCCTACTTTTGAGCCTAAGGTATTATAGTGCCACATTCCAAATGTGACAACAGCAAGACTGCTGTGTTTGCCATGTATATGTGCCGTCAGTACTTAAACACTACAATTTGCGATCATACACGTTCCACTCCCGTCAGTGTTATATCGCCATGAATCTTATGGGGTTCTATCATATTTTCAGTAACTCAGTCCTAGCTAAGAGATAGTTGGCGCCGCGAGTTCGTTATATCAAGGTCAACCGCCGCGACGTCCGTTACATGAAGTTTTAAAATGCACGCACTTCAATAGGAGCGGTGTTGGGGAATTGAAAACTTCATAATATCAAGGAATTCACTACATAGAGGTTCGTTACATACAGGTTTAACTTCAATTGTTCTATGGAGTTTAACACCGCAAAGAGAAGCTGGCTATAAGGGATGCCATAGTACAGGGCCCCAGATTAATTTCAACCTTCACTGAGCACCGAAATTGTACAGAACACAAGGACTAAAAGCATTAAAGCAATGTGATTCCCAAAGTACAGACTCAGCGTACAATTTTTTTTCTAGATCAGAGTGTTTTAATTTTGCACCTTATTACCCACAGCTCCATTAACTGGGCTAACATGGCGCACTGCATGCGGCATCCTGTTAACCCTAGAATTCGATGCGCTTTCAGGAGTTCAAGGTACCTTGCATATGTAGCACATGGAGCTTTCTTGAGTTAGCATTTGAAATGATGATGCAATCGCCAATTAAAACTGCGATGTTCATACTCCTTTACAGCGCACAGTGACAGGTAGGGCGCCGCGTGATAACGTCACGGATGACGACGCTTTTCAGCGCTTCAACACTGAATTGAAGGAAGAAAACATATGCTGCCAAAGGCAAGGCCTCCAGGGCGTTGCTTGGTGGCATCTGGTGGGGCTCGGACAGCTGTAAACGCAAGCAGAACAACTCAAACATTGATGATCTCAACATTGTTTCTCATTTCTCCAATGCTGCAAGAAGGCAAAACATCCTTGTGTGTTCAGTTTGCGATTATGTCAAGAATATAAATGCTAATGCAAAAGCACTTCGCATGCTTTACCTTCCAGATTCACACATTAAAAATTTTTTTAACTCCTTGAATACTAAAAAAGTTCTTCGCACCTTTTTAAGCAACTGTACTAAAAAGCTTCTTATGCCAAAATTTCTGCCCAAGTTTTCTCAAGCACTTAAGTACCTACTTGTGTACAACACTATGGCTATGCATCCAGCGGCCCCGCTAATATTGCAGAGCGCATTGAAACAGCATTTCAGTTCCACCGAGGTTACGATAAAGGAACTGAGGAAATAAAAATATTACTGGCACTGTCTATGGATGAAACAGCAGCAACACAAGCTGTGCTGTGTTGGTTTTTATGGTGCATAAGCAATTGAGGCTATCATTCACCACACACAAGGTTTTTAAAATGCGTATCTGTTACAGTGAAGGAGAACAAGTGTTAAACCTATAGTAAGCCTGCACAGCTTAGGTGGTGCTGCAATTGTCCTGCAGCGTGCCTGAAAAATGCAGCCGTTAGCCGCCTGGTTCACGATAAACGATAGAGTATATTCTGTACAGTTATAGATATGCATGTGACAGATAACATCCTCTTCCAGGCGGTCTCAATTATAGCCCAGTTATCTGACACATGCCATGCAAAGCTTTGACAGAGCATGCATTCTGATCCCTTTAAGCTCATGCAGGTGGCGTGAAAATGCCCTAAAAATTGCTCTTCTCACTAGGATGTGTTACGGTGCGGCGATCGCCACAGCAAACTTCATTGCAGGCTGGCTATAGTGTTTAGAAATAGCCCTTTACTTTGCTTTAAACTAGCAATATATGTTAAGTCTACAACTGTGCTTTCCCCTAGGAGTAGGCTGGGGTGGAATGGAATGCAATTATAAAATAGACAAATGCTTTTTGCAGTTTCTCAATTTATGAGCAGGAAATACAAAAAATTAGGAGGAGGGGACATTAGCTATGCCTCCAAGTGTATCTTTGTTCACATACATAGACTTTGCTACTTGTACTAAGCTCTCAATTTGCAATATTAAGCCCCGCATAAGGTTGGCTCGCATGCAAGCGATCAGGCGAACTCAGCGGCCAGCGGCAGCGACACAGCAAAAAATCTGCAACATGTTGGAACTGCGTCGCTTCTGCTGCAACAGCTTAAAACCGGCTTTTGAGTTGCTGCAGCAGAAATTGCTAGAGTTTTCACCTGTACGTGAAACAGACTATAACCAAGCTGCACAAAGATGCCCAAGTGGTCTAGTGGTAGCATGTCTGACTCAGCACTGATCCTGATCAGCCTGCTAAATCGGCCATGTCACGTGGTACATCAGGCAACCCTATGACCAATCAGAGCCAAGCCAGCCACCAACTTCCACCTACCAGAGAGAGCCATGTCCACGATTTTTGACTCACAACACAGATGCCGTATATTTTGGACAATGGGGCATTTAATGCTCCTGCGTTAATTTGGTTCACCTCGAGTACTTCACCTGCTTGAAAGGCAGGTTTGTTTTCTTTGATAAAAAAAAATTGTATGTGTGTGTCCAATTTGAAGACTGCTCAGGATCACTTCACTGAATACCAGGAGTAAGCAAATATTGTACTTTTGAAGTGAAAGCTTCACTATGCCAGGTAGTTCGAGCCATTGGGTATGAACTTTTTTTTGAATATGAATCAAATACAAATATGGGGGAAAGAAAATGGCTTCGAATATCTAATATATTGTTACGCCCTTAGCGTCGCGACGGAGACGTTCTAGTCGGTTCAGTACGCTAGGTACACACGGCTAGCGGGAACGACACAAGTGCCACAAGACAGAGGTCGAACGGGCGCGCACACTTCTTCTTCCTCTTCCTTCTCTCTTCCTCCTTGCTCTGTTTGAGAACAAGTCCGTAACACTTCCCCCGTCGCAGGCGAAGCCCTCCGGGCGAATCAATCGTCAGCACGAGGATGACAGGGCTTCAGACGTGCGACGTGGGCAAGCTCAGTTCGTGAAGAACGTCGGCCACTTTTGGTAAGGCGCGCAATCCGATAGGTGAGGTCACTAATTGCCTCGAGGATAACATAGGGACCGATATAGTGCGCGAGCAGTTTCTGACTTAAGCCACGCTTCCTTAATGGACGCCAAAGCCAGACCATATCTCCAGGTAGGTAGGTGACGTGGCGATGGTGGTCGTCGTAGCGGGATTTCGAGCGCTTTTGTGAGGCGAGAGTTCTCAAGCGGGCTATCCGGCGGGCTTCTTCAGCCCGGCACAGGATCTCAGCAATCTCAGGTTCGTCGTCTGTGGAGAACGGGAGGATGGTGTCGAGGATGTGTCGAGGAGACCGAGCATAGAGGAGAAAGAATGGACTGTAACTTGTTGTTTCCTGTTGGGCGGGGTTGTATGCGTATGTTATAAATGGTAGCACAGTGTCCCAGTCCTTGTGGTCGGCGGCGACGTACATTGAAAGCATGTTGGTGAGTGTCCGGTTGGTTCGCTCGGTCAATCCATTTGTTTGCGGATGATACGGGGTAGAATGTCAGAACTGCGTTTGGCACAAACGAAGGAGTTCTTCGACAACATCAGCGGTGAACTGACGCCCTCGGTCGCTGATCAACACTCGGGGAGGCCCATGGCGCAGTATAACAAAGTGCAACAGGAAGAGGGAGACTTGGTGTGCAGTAGCCGATGGAAGGGCTGCCGTCTCACAGTAACGAGTGTGGTAATCAGTGCAGATGACGATCCAGCGGTTGCAAGAATGAGACTTGGGAAAGGGTCCCAAGAGGTCTACCCCGACTTTCTCAAAAGGGGATCTTGGAGGCGTCACCGGATGAAGAAGACCAGGAAGAGTGCCGGCGGGGCGTTTGTGACTCGCACACTGAGCACAGCTAGCCACATACTTTTCAGTGGTTTCACGCATCCGGGGCCAGTAGAAACGTTCTTGGATGCGATAGAGCGTCCGCGCAGATCCCAGGTGTCCCGAAGTGGGGTCGTCGTGCATAACGCGCAAAACAGAGGAGCATAGGCTGACGGGCACCACCAGAAGGTAGCGGAGACCAGTGGGAGAATAGTCCTTTTTGTACAAAAGACCACTCCGTATACAATAGGGACTAGAAGCTGTAGGGTCCTTTGCAGCGGTAAAGAATGGTTGGAGATTCTCATCTTTCCTCTGCTCAGTGCGGAACGTACGGGTATCGGGGAATGGAGGTACAACCGCAGCGATGTAATGATCAAAATTGTCGGCGTCACATTCCGTTGTGGGAAGCGGTAAACGTGAGAGACAGTCCGCGTCAGCGTGCCGGCGTCCACTCTTGTACGAAACTGTATAATCAAACTCTTGTAAACGGATTGCCCACCGTGCAAGACGGCCAGATGGGTCACGGAGGTTTATCAGCCAGCACAGGGAATGATGATCAGTGACCACTGTGAAGGGCCGCCCGTATAGATAACAGCGAAACCGCTGAACGGCGTAACAATATTATCAGTGAAAGAAAAAAAAAAGCTAAAAATTAAAACACAGCAAACATTGTTTATCACATTTATTTCAAAATTCACATAGTATCTGCAAATAAAATTAAATTAGAACTGAACAGGAGCATTCACCATACTAAAAAAATCCAGTATAATATTATACAGGATTTTGTACCTGGACCGCTGGACCTTCTCTCTGCCTAGCAACAAACTATGCAGAGCTTAGGCAGTCATCTTGAAGCAATTACAAAAAAAGACATACCTGGACCCACTGTAGCATAACAAGATTTACCCCGAAATATATGACACCAACACATGCAAGGTCTGCAAGACAAACGTAGCCACACTTAAACACACCCTCTGCGAGTGTAAGGGACAAATGCCCGGTGCTAATCCTGAAACCCTCTTGTCGAGGCGCACTCTGCACAACTCCAGCCTCAATGACCAACTCTGAGTCGTCCAGCAGATTCCCGAAGCGGTGAAAAGAAAATACCTCGAGACTGCTTATGGGAGACTTAGGCCCGGTCGTGCTAAACCCTGTCGGACGCTAAATAAAATTATTAGTCACTCACTCTGTACACCAGTTATTTTATACAGGACCTGCATAAAAGCAGATGGAGCTGCCATTTCACTGCTAATACGGTAAGCTCTTATTAATTCAAGGGACCAGAAAAAATGTCTGAATTAACCGAGAGCTCGAATTACCGAATGAGCCCCCAAAAAATTATTGAAAACCATTGCCATCAGAGTAACCTTCACAACGGTTTTCTGTATTCGAGGTGAAACCGAAGTGCAAATGAAGTTTTGTCAAGTGCTCTACTTTGCACACACTGCCTGGAAGGCCCTCTTCATGAAACGGCCCCGTCGTGTTTTGAGGATGCTCCACTGCACAGTACACGTGGTCAAGTATTGCGGTGAAGCGCACAGTGCAGTGAAACTGAAGTGAATTTTAAAATTTTCAATGTATTTTCTAATATAATCAATCAAGGTTCACCTCATAAAATTCTGAGAGGTGGACATTTTAAGATGTTAAGATGAAGGGGGGGGGGGGGTCTAAACCAAATAATAGCACCCCAACAGATGTTTCAAAAACGAAAAAAAAAAAAAAAAAAGAGAAAAGACAGCACAGACAGCTGTATAGTTTTCCTTTGTAGATGCATCGCCAGTGCATGGCAGTACTCAAAACCGTTTGTTGCCTTTGTTTACGCATCAAGGCCTCGCTAGAGCGACAGCGCACTTGGTTTACGCTGGTTTTTCCAGAATGAAAGACGTCCAATGGCACCACATCATGGTGAAGAATGGATCATTTTGGTTGACAGCATAAACATGCCACATAAGTAGGCTCTGAGCTAATGGTAGTATTACATGAAAAGGAAAATGCAGCTTTTCAGAAACGCTACTTTTTTGAAATCAGGTAAAAGATGAAAGCGGAGGCCACATGGCAGATACAGCAAAATCTCGTTAATTCGGCTTTCAGAAAAAATGCTCGAATTATCCGAAAGTTCAAATTATCGAACGGGCCTAAGACACTGCTGAAAAGCATTTGGATCATGCCAATTTTATTTGATGACACATGGAATAAGGCTGTCTATATAACTGAGATGAGATAAAGGCGATTTATCGCGGGTTCACTGCACGCTTTGTTTTGTGCACACTGTTGAGAGTGTCAAAGAACTGCTCAAAAATCACAAGTCTCATCGCAGCCCTTTTTTGCAGTGTGATACAAGTAGCAGTGGTGCCTCATTACTAACAGCCCCGTTGCATTTTGAGGGTGCTTCACCGCACAGATCGTGCAGTGAAACATCTTCAAACCGCAACAGTCGCTGAACTTGGGGTACTCAAAGAGAGGAGGAAGCACGTGGGTGCAAGAGAAAAAAATATGAGTAAGCGTTAATAAATTGAAAGGCCAGTGGTGAGCGCTGCAGTGTCAAACAGCGACAGTGGGCAGCAAAATCACCGCTGCCCAATGTGGGGAGAATCTTGTGTCCAATGCACTTTCGCATATGAAACAAACAACATACCGATATTCGATTCGTATCCGCAACAACAAATACTTGGACACCCTTACTGAAAATGCTCTATTTGTGTACAGCCGCCTATATCTTTAATTGGCGTGCGCAATTGCCACCTTTTCTGTGCTCCTACGCCTTAAGCAAGGGTTTGGTGAGCCCTAGTTTATACTTGGACTTTTCTCAGGTTAGCTCCTCTGTAAGACTGAAATTCAGAAAAAATGCGGCAGTCCCGCATGCCAGTTAAAGATTTGGGTGGCTGTACAAGATATCAATTCTTACATAGGCTTTACAAAAAGTAGTTTGTTTATTATTTGATTCTGATGTGGACTGCATTTCTCTTTCAGTTAACCCTGTACTAACCTCATGCAGCACCTATGGGGCAGGTATAAATTTCCTTGCTGTGAGCTTGTGCAGCACACATATACCCTCTCTCATTGCTGTCAATTCTTATGAGGTTATTGTTGCGAATCTGCAAGCGGAACCAGGAAGAGGTGGTTTGATAATGAGGTGCGCAGTTGAGATTGGGGGTGCTATGTGGTTTCAGTATTGACAGCCGGGGGAGCAGCAGAGGATTAAATGCAGTCAGAGGCGGCCTGGTGCCTTCCCTCCTCTTCCCTCCTCTTTATAATGCTTTGAGATCTTTGCTGCCCTATATAATATATGACCAAGTCACGGTGCGACAGCATTTCTGGGTTGCAGTGCTAAGACTACGCTTAGCTAGCCCAAGTAAATATTGCTCTCGACGCCTTTACATACTATTTTTTCTACAGTTGCCAAGAGTATAACATTCAGTGTTTATATCTATGCACAATGAAGAAGCCCCTTTTCCAGTTTCCTTCCACTCTCACTTCCAATATAAGCTTTAATTTCTGCCCCTTTCATGCAAGACTATTTTTTAGCTGTTTCGATGATGTTTTGATGGAGTTCATTTCTTGTGAAATTTGTTTTCTTTCCCAGAGTGCTTAGTTGAGGCAGGAATGAGTTTTCTGTCAAAGATTTATGCAAAAAAATTTTGGTTCATGTTTTACTGGTAGTGTCATTGAGATAGAGGGTAGGATCAGTTTTTCAGGCCTCACCAAAGCAAGAAGAGAACAGTCTAGGTGGAGAATCTGAAACAGTTTTTATCTGCCCATATTGCTAGCTTATTTACGGTAAGCTGCATTTGTCTCTCACATGTTGATACGCTGGACAACGTGCAAGCAATCTGGAGGTCTTCAATACAGACCGAGTACATTATGGATTTTGAGATTATTTTTGCTGCAGAATTCATATTTATTATGGAGAAAGTAGTACATACACAGTCTTGTAGTACACAATTTTCTTGAATCAGGCACCTTGAACGTGTTCTATCCATACATATTTCAAAATAATTGGTCCAACAAAAAAAAAAAACACTCAAACATTTCAGCACTCTGAAACAGATGCCAAGGTCTGCCAGGCTGTGCAGGATTCCGAGCCTCCAAATTGATTCAAATGTTTTTTTCTAGACTGGAAAAGACAGCAAGACAGTAGTGCTGTCTGCATGTAAATGCTTCTTGACCAGTATTTTTGAGGTAAACTAGGTCAGTTGTTAGGAAGTCAATGGTTTTCCAAGTTTCAGAAAGGGTACAATAAAAGCCTTTTTCCATGCTTTAAGTATGTTTTTTTCTTCCAAATATTTCGTTAAAAAACCTTAAGAGTGCCTCTAAAGCAGCCTCAGACAGATGGGCCAGCATTTCATTGTCTATTTCGTCAGGACTTGGAGCAGTCTACTTCTCGGCAGACAGCAAGTGACCGATTCTTTGAAAGAAATTTCATCATTGCAAGGTTAATGACTGTCAATTGTTGGGATTCTTTTTTTGCTTTATTTTTGTACATCAAAAATGACTCTGCGTGTGAGAACTAGACACTTCAATAAAATGTTCCCTTAATACAGGGCCTCAAACCCTTATTACTATGCAGGCAACATTGAGAAAATTTCATCCCTCAGGGGCCAGAAGCGGGAACAAATAAATGGAAACAGGAAATAAATGCTGTGAAAAAACATCAAAAAAATTTAACTGAATCAAAAGTCTCGTCCCGAGACAATAACCTCCCACTCTGCCTGTGAAAGAAAAGCAGCGCTTGCTTGATTCTGCTTAGATGCCAGATGGGATGGGCGGCCGTTCACAATGGCTGAAAGGGTACAATGGTTAATAATAAATACCACCATCACTTATTCCCAAAAGACAAACTGTAGACTTGGAGATGAAAGAGGGCAGGCTGTCCAGCAGCTTGCTCTTGAAGGCACCTGACATCCATTTGAAGTCAGTACAAATTAGGAGCTGAAGTCCCATCTGTTTCATAAAGAACTTGTACCATCTGGAGACTAGGCCTTTTCCTTTTGTTTCAGCTGGAAAACGAGTCTAATAGTAAAGCAGACTCGTGAAGTTGGCACATGCTTTCGGAACAAATGCTGGAAATTTTCGAGCTGGCAGGCCACATGCTCGAGACTCCTGCCTTAATATGTCCAACAAAAGAAATGTGAATGAGAAGCACCTGCTATTCACCTTAAAGGGGGAGGCTATGTTAAAAGGCCAACTTTCGAACTACCCCACCACACTGGCTTTTTTTCTAAAAAATGCCCAGTCAGCTAAAAAATAAAAGCTGTGTCAAAAATATAAACCCAACAACTCAGTTCTCTCAAACTGTGGAAGTAGTATATAGGTTTACCCCTGTTTAGTAAACAAATATTATTACACAGAATAGAATTTTATCAGGCCTCCTGTGCCTTACCACCCTCCTAAAAACCAAAGTGGTGTAAAGTCGCCAACTATCAGATAAGGCTCTGCCAGTTGATTTGAAAACTGTCTAGTTCACGCAGGGTTATTTAGATGTGGCTCAAGAATACACATCACATTGGTCGTTTTGAGCATTAGGTAGCTGCCACTGTTTCAAACCACTGGGATGTCATTTCTTTCATTTCTTTTTACTATGATGGCAATGCCACTTCACAGCCTGCATGTGAAGAGAGTAGTGATGCAAAACTATAGGTAAATTGGCTATGGATAGTATTTATAGTTTTTTTTAGCTATCGATAGCGTGAAGAAACTATAAACAATCTATAGTATTGCTATCAATAGTAAGACTACTCATAATTATGCAGTTGGAGGCCAGCAATATTGCCAAAACATTCGCAATACCTGACTGGTTTCATGGTTTAATGAGCTTAATGTCCAAAAGAGACTCCCGCTATGAGGGACACCATATTGGAATGCAGTGAATGCGAGCGGTTGGTTTTATGCTAGTGCTATTGATGGTACTATCAATAGTTTTACCATCAATAGTTCGATAGTGACTCAACTATCTTGAGGTTTGCATCGCTACAGGAGGGGAATTGCTGCCTGCTCTCCTGGGGGCCTGTGATGACTGCTTTGTGGGTGATGGAGTAGCGGTACCTAGGGCACAGATGACACTGCACCAGGCGTATTGTATGTGGTCTGGGCAGGTGCCGAAAACCACTGTGATGGCGAGCCCCATTGCATCACAATGGAGAAAAGTTGGATTTTGAACTAAAAAAAAGTTGCTAGCACGCTTCCCTAAAGGTTAAATTTTCTTTAACGCTAAGTATGAAAATCTCTTTTTTCCATACAGAGGTGTGTGAGTAAACAAGATGGCTGCCCTCACAGTTTACACAAACATGTGGTTGAACTTTGCAGCAATCTATGGGATGAGCTGGCCATCAGCACCTTTGCAAGCTGTGGCTGTACTTTTGGCACACAGAGTCAAGGAATGTGCTCAACGGGAAGGTAAGGACCAATGCTTAGTTTCCATTTCGTTGCTGTCCCTACTGGTTTTGTTCTTTTGAGAACGTCAAGTTCTTCAGTCTAGTACTTCAGGTTATTATAAGAAATGACGTTAATTACAACGGGGCATATCCTCAAAAGCTCCGACTGCTAAAAGTTTTCTCATACTGATGGTGATAAAGCCCTTCTAAATGAAAATCTCCATTTCCCAACATACCTGGCCTATGGCATAAGAGTCCTTCAAACAATGAAAGAAGAGATGTCTTGCAATTTTATTGGCGTGTTCACTATGAATCACACGGCAGCTTGAGGAGGTGTATTAAGAAGTGCCCTCTGAACTCTGTGCACCCTTGTTTAGAAAAGCAGTCAGATGAAAAAGAAAAAAGAACTAGCCGTAGAAAGATGCTTTTGGTCCAGGGTGGGAGCTACGCATCAAGGAGCCCAATAAGGGGGTGGGACAGAAGCTTGCACGCAAGTCATGCCCTAACTGTTGTACATCGTAACTATCACCAAATACAGTGCAAGTAACGCAGAGTGGTTAGCTGCATAAGGTTAACCCTAGCTTCCAGGAAGAAAGAAATAACAAAGAAAAGAGAAGACAGGATAGGAAGTAAAATAGGATAGAAAATCAAATGATGGAAGGGAGGATAGCAGGATACGAAAAGGCGACTGCCTATTTCCACCAGTCAGGTCAGCATGAAAATGCAGTCTACAGGAAACGAAGACCTAAGCGCTGCTTGGTCTGGTTTATGGTGTTTAAAGTCCCAAAGAGACTCAAGCTATGAGAGATGCCATAGTGGAGGGCTTCAGAAATTTCGGCCAACTGTGGTTCTTTAACGTGCACTGACATCACACAGCACATGGGCACCTTGCTTTTTACCTCCATCGAAAAGTGGCCGCTGAAGCCGGGATCTGATTCCGCATCCTTGAGCACAGCAGTTGAGCGCCCTAACCACTGCACCACCGCGGAAGAGCGGACATAAGTGGAGTGTTGTCTTTGCCGAGTGACTTCAAATGTTCAAATACCCATCATTAGCCCGATCTCCAGGATCTCGCATTCTCCAGACACAACAATGGCACGCATAGCTAAGCATTAGCGGTCAGGTCCGTGGCATCACATTGTACACACAAACATCTGCTTTAACAGATGTCTCTTGTGGGGGAAGGGGGCGATAATGTGTAGATGTGATCTGCTCACAAGCTTCAAACATCTCGCCAGCGATGTTGCCGGTGTGCTGCAAGCAGCTGCCATAACAAGCACTGGTCACAGTCCCAAGAAAGAGGAAGGAATAAGAAAGGCCTGGGTTTTCACGGCTCATGTTTCAGGCATTTAGTAGAGACTGTGCTGACCATAAGTGCAACTAGTACTATTCGAATAGGATAGACTTTCAGCATTGCACTGTGGTCAGACAGCTAAAGGTAAAAGTCAAGAAGTTTCCAGTACCCACGTGAATTTAAGGGTCTTCAAAGCTTTCAAAATGAGTGTTTTAGAAACTCATGGGTCTTCTAGTTTTACTCGGAAATGATGCACCCATAAGAAGGGAGCACTTTTGGCAGTTTGCACGAAGTGAAAACGACAACTTGCAAGTGCGAGAAGAAAGAGTGCAATAGAATTATGATGCAACGACTTTGGCTTGCCAGTAATAGCAGTGAGTGAGGCAATAGAGAGATAGCAATGTCGGTCTTTAGACACACATTGTGTCCCTTAGGGCAGCAAACATTCTTGCCAACCTCAAACACCCACTTCTCTTATCACAGTATATGCAAAAGGGGAAGTGAAGCATTGTAACCAAGTGAGTGTCACAGTCCATTTTCCGAGATAAAAATTTCCTGCTACACAGTAACAAGACATAGTAAGACTAGCAACTTCATGAGCTCGACACAATAAAATCAACAACAGTATTACTGATATTATCGCTGACGAAATGGTAGAATTTCAATTTAACGATAGAATAAATGCACCTGTAAATAAAAGTACAATGAAGGGGTTTGAATACTGTCAGTACAACATGAAACTTACATTGTATGGAAAGCCAAGCTTGAACATTTGTACCGGTGTGCCTAAAAGAGAAAAACTGAAGCTTAATTACTATTACATTAAAAAATTCTAAAGAATAGTCAATCCGGCAGTAAAAGCATAGCTTAAAATGGTCATAAGCATGTAAAAGTTATTCACTGCCATCATGAGCTATGCACACATCTATATCTTGCCCCATGTGAGGAACTGGCATCTACCTAGCACATTCATCCACAGCATGCTCCATCCTCACCACCACTTATTTCTCAGCCGTTCTTTGTCTCTTGGCATGTTCCCCCAGTGCCCAGTGTTTACTCCAAGCCCAAGATGTTTCTTAAGCCAATTTGTGGGGCACCAAAGAAGTTGGAGGTGTAATTCTCAGTTTCAGCAATGAATTATCAGGACAGCCCTACAAAGTGATCATGATTATTGCACCGGTAATACCTCCAATTTACTTTCACCTCAAGAAATTGTAGCAAATACTAACAATATGGTATTGCTCCTTAAAAGCTCCTTGTATAGCCGGCAGGGAACAGCCAGCTAACAGAGGGTTCAGTGTCAGAACAGCCCCCGTAATGTTTTTAGCGCTGCATCTCCCCATCTGCTTCTCCCTCTCTTCCTTTCTATATTTTTTGTACTACCAGCATATAAGACCCTCAAAAAATATATCTGGCTATGCCACTGTCGCATACTAAAAAACAGCAACACACTATTTCAATTTAGTCCTGCCCTTGGTAGTGCATATATGAATGTGATGAACAATAGCCCCCAATAATAACAAAAATTATCTGCAGATGAGACCCAATCCTTCAAAGTGTACATGGCAGATAAAATTTTTTCCTGTAGCTTGTTTCATTACCCAGATGAGATGAAAGTTACAAGCTGCCAAATGCAGGCTGTATGATGAATGTCTGGGTAAGCTCAAATTCCAGAAAGGCACAGAAATGACCTCCACATAGGATAGACTAAGCCTGCTGCTTTGTTTCAGCCATGAAGCCCCCCTGGAATAAAACAGCACAAGTTTGCCACCTTGGTCAAGCAAAAAAGCAGGCCGCCTTTAAGTGCAACACCTCTTTTCTGCCTCCCGCCATCAACATACTGCACATTGCTTTCTGCTGCCAGTGGTACCACAAAAATGTGACTATTACTGTAAGTTCATCAGTGTGGTTGATCTGGATCTTCACAAACCAGGAAAAGTAATACAGTAAAACCTGGTTATAACAGAACTGTAAAATGTCTGTGATTTTTCATTACATCCAGGTTTTTTTTTTTTTAGAATACCCGAAGTGAAAATGCAGAATGAAAACCAGAATAAGAATTTAATGTAAGGGAAGTCACCTTGAGTGTTTACAGTAAATCCCCATTACTCGAAATTATAGAAGCGGTGATACGTTTTGCGATCGTGCCGTGGGCGTGGCGTAACTGCGGCAGCAGCTTCCGCCACGTCAAGAGAGGCAAGGAAGAAGGGGGGAGGGGTTGTTGGAGGCGCCATTGCCAGGCTAGGGGTGGAGCGCACACTAAGGTTCCTCAATGACAAGCGGAAGCAAGGGCATCACTGCCGCCAGGTGAAGACTCTTGAGTCTTCATGTACCGTTCTCTCACACACTACCGTTGCTCCAGGAAACGAACTCTTTGCTTTGAGTCGCCAAAGATCTCCGCTGGTCCCGCTACTCACTAGTGACACGCAAGAGCTATTGGCACCAGAATCTCGCGAGCAACTGCGTGGCAGCGATTGGCACATACAACTCACCGCGCTTATTTATTTTTTCTCAATGCCATGTTCCAAAAGCGAAAGCAGTGGAGTCTACTGCGTTTGCCCGTACACAACGAAGTACCATATTTAATCGCAAAATGGTCGCACTTTTTTTTCGCGAAAAATTGATGCTAAGTTGGGGGATGCGATAATTATGCGGGGAAAATTTTTGAGCAAATGTTTTGAAGAGCTAAAAGCAAATTTAAATAGGTGCGAATCGGGATTCTTAGGTGAGCTATTGTAAATATAACCAAAACATTACTTTCAAGCAGAACTTACCCTTGTTATAAAAGTACAGGATCGCCAAAAGCATAAATTGCTAAAGCACTTTATTTATCGCACGCAGCCTCATCATCACTCACTGCGTTCCGTGGTATAATGCTGACAGCAGACCATGCAGTTCTACTCTTGATCAGAGACTTGATCAGAGTCCGTATCGGCACTGCAATCACTGTCTCCAGTAGCACACTACACAGAACTCGTTGACATCGAAGTGTGTGCTGGCAGCGCGGTTGCTATGCTGTAGCCCAAACTCGAAAGCTTTCAACTTAAAAATAGCTGTATAACTTGCGTACCGCCCCACTGCGATGCGGCACCAAGAACACGGTAGACGGTGGAACAAAGCAAGTAACACGGACGGAACGAAGGAACAATGACAACGAGACGTGGAGACACCTCGCAAAATGGTGACTACGAGCATCTTGGAGAAAAAAGAAAAAGACGAGCATAACCGATGATGATGATCTACCCGAGCACGCTATCGCCACCTGGTAGCGCCTGCACACGAGGCCAGCTAGGTTCAGTAGCGCTCCAAAGATGGCGCTTGTTACTACTAGCAGACAACTCTCGCAGTGATAATATTGGTGGTGTGGTTATACGAGGAAAAAAAAATTCCAATTTTTGACACCCAATGTTGGGGGTGCGAGCATTACACGAGTAAATACGGTATATGAAGTCAGTCATGACCTTAGATGCACCATCAGCGCTAAAACACGGCGCGTTCTATGCAATGCAGTCACTCGTTACGACCGTAGACATTCCTCACATGTCAGCTCGTGCTTTATCGGGCTGAAACTCAAAGGGTTTTGAGATATTTTCAGTAAATCAACACTAGGTAAGATATAGTCGACGCCACGAGTTCGTTGCATGCAGGTCAGCCGCCGCTACATGTTTGTAATGAAGTTTTCAAATGCAAAAACTCCAGTGGGGGCAGCACTGGGGAATTGAAAACGTAGTATCGAGGAATTGGCTACATGGAAGTTTGTTACATAAAGGTTTAAGCCCCTCATTTTCTGAGCTGAGCTTGCCTGACTATGAGCAAGTAGGGTACTCAACAAAAAGTCTTCCTCTGGCAGTAAGCTTGAATCCCCTGGTATTGCCCAGCTTATCCCCATGACGACACACACCATCGTAGAAGAGCTGGAACAAGCTTTGGAAGAAACATGTTTACAATATTCTAAGCAATTAACTGTGACTTACCATTTTTGTAATTTTTTGCACTTTTCTGTAAAATGAGAGAGAAAGAAAGGAAGCTAAGACATCACAATAATATGCGACCATTGCACTCATCGCTGCCAAGAAAAAGTACTACTCAGTGCAAACTCCCGCACCAGCCATAAGAAATCACCATAAAATTTTCATAAGCAGCCATAAGAAATCACTAATCACCACTGGCCATCGATTGCCAAATGCCACATGCTCCTAAGCTATTACATACAGGTTTGTACACTTGCACACAAATGCATACATACGAAAACATAGATGTCCAACCTTTGTCAAAAAGATATAGCCTGCAGTGCCAGTTTCGGAAGTTTGCTTAGTGGCACGTAATGTATTGCCAAAATTCAAGATCTACCTGCAGTGAAAGGAACCCTTGTCCTCACCCCTCAGATGCTTAGAATTTCCATGGGTTTTACAAGAACTCTTACAGTCGTTAAAAGTAAAATCCCTGGATGTCCATTCTTGACAAAGGCTGCACACTGCCATGTGCTGAATGAACTGCACTTGTTAGACTCTTGTATTTGTGACATGATGGCAAGAGCCATTTTTCAATATTAAATTTCTTTGCACAAGAAGATGCAATGAAATAGAAATGCTAATAAAATATACCAAGCCATTAAAAAAAAAAAAAAAAAAAAAAACGAAGTTTTTAACACCACCTGATCTATACACACCAATGTGTGGACACACTGCAGGATAGAATATCAGTGTCAAAATTTTACTGCACATTATCTCCTTTTCACGTGGTTCTCTATTCTAATCCTAAATTAAATGTTTTTGCAAGCCTCTACTGATATAAGCAAATTATTTGTTAACCCTTTCCCTTACTCGCCCACCAATGTCAAGGTGCCAACCTTAAGCAAAAAAATAAAAATAAATAGCCCTAGCACTACCATAGCATAAGCTCACAACCTGATAAAGCAGAATATTCAGCTGTGAGCCCATTTAAGTATCCAGAACAAGACAGGCTGCATTATTTGGTCAATCATAAGACAGACAAAACGTGACTGGCACAACCTTGGCCCAATTCCTCAAAGAATCACAATGAAATGATACAACAGGCTACACAAGCTGCCATCTCCATCTTCCCATTTGTATAGGATAATAAACTTTAGCATGAACAAGAAAGAAAACCAAGCTCTCACCCGCACAGAGCCAACCGGAACGCAGTTTCGACAGTGCCATGGTATATTTGGCAGAAGGACTTGGTCACTTATCTTGGGTGTATGGCATGCTTGGTGAAAGCCTTTTATTGCAGGAAACAGCAATGAATAAAAATACAGCTTGATGACAGTAAAGTAATATGGTGGCAGTAGGCTTCCTCATTCACTTAATGCTGAATTTAAATATTGTTTTTCGACACCACTTCCCGCACAGTTGCACAAAATGAGCCCTATTTCAGCTATTGCGAGCATAAAAATGTTCACAGCTCCGTAGAGGCATGTTTACTTCGTTTTTAGCAAATGCTCAACAATATAAACAAAGCATGCAAGAGAAAAAACTTGCACTTCAGCATCGTGAAATTTTTCTATACATTTCATGGAGAAGACATATGGTTTATTGCGCTCATACGCAAGTGAACCTTAAGCATGTGGTAGAATTTGCACAAAGCACTTCAATATCTTCACTAGGCATGCTCCATAATATGGCCAGGACTGTTGTACATAGCAAGCTACACGTAGCATATCCTGCTGATCACATGATGAACCTGATCAGTTCTGTGCTTCTGATGTTTGCCTTATCAGCAGACTGGGTGAAGTAGTTGAATTTTTCCACACATCAAAGATATATGTTTCACATTGATTTGGGACCATCTTTACATTACACCGTGGAAGATGAAGGCATCTATGCCTTTCTTCATTCTTTCCTGTGAGAGCTAGACAAATTCCTTTGTTCCCTTCCCAGACACCCAGATGTTTGCCAAACAGCTGTAAAATCTGGTGCCAATTCCCCAAACCAGGAAGTAAGAGTGACAAGCAGACATACTGCTGCACCAGCCAGCTTCCCTACTTTGTTGTCACTATTTTGCCCTGTTGGGCCAAACCAAACAGTTGCTGTGAGCATGAAAGATGGTTTCTGGCCGTGCACCCTCTTAAGCAATGTTCTATGCCTGAGCACTTCAGTGCTGCCGTGAGATCAGATGCACATGGTATATGCACACAGAGACTAGTGCATATCCTAAGCCAAAGCAATGGTTCCTAGACATAGAAAAGACTCAATCACATGTGTAAGATGGAGCTGAGGACAATGAAAATATTTTTAAAGAAGGGGGTGGGGCAAAGAGAGATTTACTATTTATCCACTGAACAGCTTCACATAATGCCTATTCTCGACAATCACAACTGCTGCCACATATTTCAAGATCACAATATTTGTTCGCATACTTTGCATGCAACCATAATAATCAGCGACCACAAGCTGCAGAGAAAGAACACCACCAGTATGGCAGCAAAATTTTGAGATGCAAGTGGGCAGAAAAATTTTACTTTGGCTCAGCAGCATACATAACCCAGTCAACTGAACTGTCTCGAGGTAGGCCTCCATGTTCAATTCACTGGTAACATTAACCTTACGTTACCAGATATTGGAGCATGAGGCAGAACTCTAATAGATTTTTTTTAGAGAAGGCCTATCCTGTAAACTTTTGCTGCTGATAGCACATGAAAATGATGCTAAGCTTCCAGTCTGGCCAGCTTCCGCATAAAACTTGCTCGAGAATTCTGCTAGTTGCTATACTTCCAATGAAGCACTTTGTACCAATCCAGTGAAAGGCTAACAACATTTAATGTACAAGTGCTCTGACAAATCTAGCGTGAGTATTGATTACATAAAGCACCTTACATTGACCTATCAGCAAGGAAAAGGCAATGGAGCCTTCACAAGACACATTCCTAGCTTAGGAAATAATGTACTAGCGCTACTGGGGACACCAGGCATACCAATACAGACAATGAAATGTGGCTGATAAGGCACAAATCAGAACTGTCGAAAAAAAAAAAAAAACTGGGGAGAGAACATTTTTTTTTTTTTTGGTTCAATGCACTGTGATTTTATTGAGAAATCTGTATCGGAAATCTGTGCACCACTTTCAACTATGAAATGCCGGTACACAAAAATTGAGTAAATTAAAGAGAGTAAGCACAGCAAACATGTGTATAAAGAAACAGGCTAATGCCATTGAACAAATATGTAAACCTACAAGCACCAAGTGCGATAAATGTTCAGATTTCTCTTGCAAAAAATATCAAGATTTCAATGCTGTTTCAGGATTTTCTTTTTCGTCTTCCACAAATGAACCCAGTTACTAGCATACTGTCAGTGGTAAAATAAGAAGCTCACATTGAGTACCAATGTTGTTTATGTCAAAGTGACAACTGTAGTGGTACAAAGGCCATGCAAACCTTAACAGAGACACTGAAGGTGAGGTATTCACATTACAATAAGTTGCTGAAAGAATGCATTCCATCCTAGGAGGCCTTCCAGAAGGGATGCATTCCTACTGCAAAAGAACCTTCATCTAAAAGAAAGCAAAACCAAAAGCTTGTGGTTCTGTAGCAAAGTTATCAAGTTTCAGGCACTTATGCCTCCATTAGCCAAGTTTGCTTCAAAACCAGTAGGTTAAAGCAGAGAAAAGAGTGTAATGCATAAAAGGCTCTTTATTACCAAACGGAAAATGCAAACTGTTGATAGCCTACCTTTGTTGCAAGTGTCACAGATGACAATCTCATTCGGAGGTTCAGATTCCCCCATATTACAGACACTGCAGACCAGATCATTGTCTTCACACTCAGATTCCTCATCAGAACTTAGGTCAATGCTACGCTTGGCCCCAGAATCTACAAAAGAGAAAAGATTGCTCCAAAAATTAACGAGAAATATTAAGCATAATAACAACTGTATATTTTTAAAAAATAAACTGAAACTGGGGATCTGAATTCTGAAAGTTAAAGCCCTAGAGCTCATGTATCAAAGACGTACTAGTCAGACTGGGCTATAGATTGGCCTACCTCAACCACACAAGTTCTAAAAAAATAAAAAATATCAATGAATGGCAAACCTACTGAAAAAAAAAAAAAAAAAAAAAAAACATTACCTTGAAACAAATGCAATTTAACTGGCTCTGCACACCAATGACACTATTTTCATGTGCCTTTAAATGATGCTTGTATGCAATAGTACATTAGATCCAGAAAGCCGCGAAATGCACAAATGTTACTTGGCGCCATCCAAAATAAAGTCTGCTGACAAGCAGTACTCGCTTCCCATGTCTTACTAGATGCATCATCCTCAGTGCCGTAAAATGCATTGCTGATGCTACATTTACAAAAATATTTCAGCACAATCTCTCTGGAGAGAGACTTCCATGCTAACCACACACAGCCCCAAACGATCGGCAGAGACAGATACTGCGCCCAGCCGACATGGTGGTCTAGTTGCCACCCCACATTTGTTCATCATACGTAGTTGATTTCTAAATAGCTTATTAAGCCATTTATTAGTGTAGCCATCATGTCACAACGCCACAGCCCAGTCTTGATGATGAAAATGGTGATGAAGGCTACCGCGTTCAGCCAAAAATTACTGCGATTCCCTTACTTTATACCAATGACTTAAGATAGAGGTCAACCTCTCACACTCATATATTAAAAAAAAAAAGTTAGTTATTTTCAATCTTTGCAGTACTTGTTAACAAAAGAGTACAAAACAAATTTATTGTCAGCAGCCTCTCATAGCAGTAAGCATGTACTGTTCCACATGCATAAATGCCTATGTTCACCCCTTTCAATTTTTCATTCAGGTCCAGCATGTCAACCTTCAACATAATAATAGATAGCAATGAAAAGCTCTGTCCAGAACTTAAAATTTCATACTTGGCTAGCAAGCCCGTAAAGGTTGACCTACAATGACTCAGCAATAAAGAGACCATATAAGCCCGATTTGGCATTTATGGTGGACAATGATGAGTGTTCAAACCCTAGCCAAGCCACTCTCCTCATGGACATGTATGTCATTATTCTGTAGAGGGTGTCTCAGCTAAATGTAACCAGGCTTTTAAATAAGATGCAGCTTCATAGGCCAGTAAAAGAAACAGATAATAAGAGTATTGCAGCCTTACCTGCAGCATATTTTTACATTTAAAGTTAAAAAATACTAATCAGCTACCCTTTAAATTATTGGCTTCAGGGACAAAGTGTCCATACGAAAATTTTAGATAATCTTCAAAAACAACTGGCTGCAATGTTTGCACCACGGTACCATTTAACTCAACTTTATTTGCAGGCCTTAAAAAAAAGTCATCAAGTGACCAGCTGCTGATGTGTATCTCGCGTCAAATGAACATGAAAAGCCTCATCAGGGAAAGAGCTCCAGAAAGAGGCAGATTTTTTTCTCAGAGACATATATTGGGGTACCAAAGTAGCACTGCTGTCATGTGAAAGCCTCCTTATTCCACAACTCCCCACTAAAAGAAGAAGAAAAAAAAGAAAAAGCAGAGGTTTAGAATAGTTAAACATGGTATTCAGCAAAAGCTTCATAGACCGGGATTCGATCCCGCATCCCTGGGAACAATAGTTGAGCGCCGTAGCCACTGCGCCACCCGGGTGGGGCATTTATTTAAAAAGAAAGAAGAAATATATAAACCCTTAAAACCTTATATTTGTGGGGAAATCATGTGATGTTAGTAATGAATTACCTGTAAGTACAGTTCAGCCGCTATCTAGGAAATGCTTAAAATAGCTATCCCTTATAAAATATGCTTCACGACATAACCTTCAAAGTTTTAATAGAATTTCTGGTAGTACTGCACCAAAAAATAAGAGGTATGTGCAATAAAAACTCAAAAAGCTTCACAAGCTTCACAGACCAAGATTCGATCCCGCATCCCTGGGAACAACAGTCGAGCGCCGTAGCCACTGAGCCACTTGGGTGGGGCATTTCTTTAAAAGGAAAGAAGAAATATATAAACCCTTAAAACCTTACATTTGTGGGGAAATCGTGATGTTAGTAATGAATTACCTGTAAGTACAGTTCAGCCGCTATCTAGGAAATGCATTAAAAAAGCTATCCCTTATAAAATATTCTTCACGACATAAGCCTCAAAGTTTTAATAAAATTTCTGGTAGTACTGCACCAAAAAATAAGAGGTATGTGCAATAAAAACTAATATCCTGACCACAACACTACTACAACCACAGCTATTAGCTGTAGAAAAAAATTAAAGGGAATGACCATTGAATTTGCATTGCAACTAAGCAGGCGCCCTATGCTTGGGGCATGCTGGATGCTGTACCCAGTCATCTTCACAAATGTGTCTTCTTTTGCACTGTGCCCAAGCCCTGCTCATGGTGCAAGCCATGGTAGCCTAGCCTCATGCGGTGTCATGTGCACGCTGGAAAGTACTATTCTGCTTCTGTGCACAGGGTGTCTAGCAAACCACTATCTTCAAAATCCCTGATTTTCCCAGGTTTTCCCTGATTATTTCAGGTCAAATTCCCTGACAGAAGAGGCTCAAAAATGTAGCTGCTAATGATAATGAGCATAGACCAATAATTCCTAACAAAAAGCTATTTATTAAACATATTCTGCAATTTACAATAGTGAAAGGCAGTTATTAGTGTTAATAGTGGCTAAAAACGTAGCAAATATACTAAAAATCAAAAGTGCAC
Source organism: Amblyomma maculatum (assembly GCF_055883805.1). Taxonomy (NCBI): domain Eukaryota; kingdom Metazoa; phylum Arthropoda; class Arachnida; order Ixodida; family Ixodidae; genus Amblyomma; species Amblyomma maculatum. The sequence continues at coordinate 158,620,569 of NC_139344.1, read as the reverse complement.
TGATGCCAGAGAGCTCTTCGATACTACCAGTTGCGAAATTTCCTATATGCCCCATGTATCAAAAACGGCGGTTTTAATTGGTCAAAAGTCCGGTGTATATGGTCTAGAAGGAGAATACGCTTCTCTTTCCCCCAAGACCGGCAATGCCTAGGTGTACAATAGCGGCGGCAACCGCGGCCATTAAAGGAAACTGTGTCTAAGTTGCAAACTTTCAGATTGTTGATAAATGCACAATCAGCTAGAAAATAAAATTAGTTGAAGACTTGCAGTAGCGAAAATTCTTAAGGACAACAGCCGTAGAGTTAAGGGGAGACGCGAGTCATAGAACGAACAAAAATGCTAAAAAATCGATTTTGAGACACTCATTTTCGGAACGTATTATCCTTTCAAGCACCTGCACTCAAATTATTAAGGCTGAATTCGGTCAGGAAATGTGATAAAATCGGCTTTCAAACCGTCACGGCATCCCCGAAATGCCCCCCGAAAAGAGAAATTTTGTTCGAAATTCCTGCGTGCACCACGGGTGTTGCAGCTGGCCGCTCGACGCCGTCTTGGGCTTGGTTTAAAGCCGTTTTCTTTGTGCACAATTTGCGCTATCTCAAAATGGCTCCACTCAAGCGGACTGACTGCGTGCGCCAGTTTTCCAAAGGCCGTTTATGTTCTGATTAGCTATCACGCGGCGCGCTTGAAAAGTGCGCAGTTCCGCGTCTCCTACTGACTGGCGTGAGCGGCGCATCATTTTTTTTCTTGCTGTTTTGCGTTCACCGCCGTGGCCGCCCCTTCATGCGCGTCTCTGTTTGCGCTCGTGTTTTTCAATGCACCGCTTTGCGCAGTTTTTCCTTGCGATCGAGATGCCGGAAAATAGTAGATTGTAACTGTGCACGCAAACAAGCCTTTGGAAGCCACAAGAAACAGGCATGGGACAAAAACCAGAAGTCGCAAGCCACAAGCCTGCCGTCGGGACCTGAGTTACAGCCGGTGCCGCTGTAGATTTGCAGGGGAACATCAACCATGTTGCCCGATGACAACACCGCGGGTTCATATTGCAGCGCGAATTGCATCCCAGATCATGGTACTACTATGGCGGAGCCAGCGCATTGTCGTTCTGTCAGGAAAGTCCGCGACCCAACGAGAGTTTCATCTCGACGTTAGCGCGGAATGCGATGCCGGTACAGAGTTTGTGATTGTGGACATGAAAGTGTTAAGCAATTTTATTGCGCACACAAAGCGCGGAACCTGCGGCGAGATCGCGAAGACATTAGTGGTCAACCGCTGGAGTGTCACAACAGACCTCAGCTGTAGCTCAGCTCACCTATTACGTTCGCGCTGGCTGCTGCCTGCAATTATTCCTGGTTTCTGACACATACTACTCTCCCAGCGCTTCCGCATATTTTATTGAGTACCCAACTCACGTGCGTATTGTTTCTTCTATTGCGGCAGCTCAGCCACGCGCTGGTGTCAAAGTAATACATACTGCGCCTCGCCTTGCGACCGCAGCCGCTTGCTCAGCACAAAAACTGCATGAATAACATACTTGCTGTGCGCAAGCTTAAAACTGAAATGGACTGCAGAATATATTGTGCCATTTTCCCTGACTTGGCGAAATTTTTGATGGTTTCCCTGACATTTCCCTTATGTTTCCCAGTGCATGAAATTTCCGACCATTCCCGGTTTTCCTAGTTGCTAGACACCCTGTGTGCAACACTTGCCAAAGAGAAGGCAACCAAAGCTACGGCGATGGAGCTCTGGTGAAGTTCTCAACACCACAAGAAATTATGTGAAGCAAAGAATTATAGAGGACAACAGCATTCTTTCATAACCTTCTCCTTTAGCATATCAATATCCAAGAATATTCAAGGATCCCATATAAATTTCACCACTCTCAAGGCCCTTGAAAGCACTTCTGCACAGACACTGCAATATTAAAAATCCCTATTTTTTGGATGTTCCAGTGTTCAATCTTTCCACTTCACAGCTAACTCTGTCATTTTTACCATAATCTCAACACATTCTTTAGTCAGTGGGCAGCCCCTCTAATTACAGTGTGCCACAAAGTAACAAAACATCGAAAATATATCTGAATTCAGCTCCAAAGACTCCTAAATGCTCTTTCACATGATCAAGGCCGATAACTAGTAAATGATGTATAAACTTTGGAACAATGTCAGAATATAGTGACATCACCATAGTAACATGGCATACTATGAATGGCGATACATGCTGTTAGCCAAGCATTACAACAGTGGGCTTATAAACAGGTAATGCTGCTGACACCAACATTGGCGATTACACGAAGCCTTACTGCCAATGAGATGATAATCTGTCCGGCTACTGCTGTCTTTACTTTACCTCTATTTCAAACATGTGAAATAAGAAACTACACTCTACTGTTTGTACTTCAATGCTCACCAGCAGTTAACAGTGAATTTCAGTCAATACTGGCCTCCTCTGCAACGCGTAGCCCTCGCAAGACATCACGGTTTGTGTGCGAGTTGTCAGCGATTGTGGAAAATGAATTCACTAGTTTTAGAGATTGCAAATGATCTTTAAATATATTTTTGACACCTGTAACCTGATATATCAACAACTTACATCTCAGGATACACACAGAAGGAAGCGTCATTGCTTGTCAGTGTGACCTAGTCTGTCAGTCAATGCTGTATGTGCCCGGCAGCAGCCCTAGGCACTGCTTATGAACAACAAATTAGGCCACTACAGTTGAATCTCGGTAACATGAATCTCACAGGGTTGCAAAATAATTTGCATCATCAAAACGAACAAATATCTATATGCGGAAGCATGGGAAAGGCATTCACACAGGCCTATTTATGGCAGAGGCGATTTATTTATGGGCGTGCACTGCCGCAAATATCTCGAGGTGTGTACAGCGCAACAGAAAACCGCAATGTTGATGATGTGCAGGCTGCGTGGCACTGCAAATTGCTTCCTACACATACAGCACAACAGGAGATCAAGACATTGTCAATGTACAAGCTGCATGATGCTGCAAACTACTGCCAGTGCATACAGTGCAACCTGCGATCGCTGAGTAAACACTGTGCAGGCCGTGTGTCGCCACAAACTGCTCACAGTGCATAGCATGACATCGGCGATTAGCGAGAAGCGCAGCACAGCAAGCTTTTTGTAGCATGTACAGCATGACAGGAGATCGCATCATCACCAATCTTTATGGCCACGAGCCAAAACTGCTGCTTGTGTGTACAGTGTGACAGGTGATCCGGCAGCGATCTGAGGGATGCGCGTTGCCATAAACTGCACATGGTGTGCAACCGGCAATCGTGCCGGCATTGTGTGGCAGCCCAGCGGCCCTCTATCTGCTCCCTATGCAGGCAGTGCATAGTGCACAAGTATCTAGTTCCTTAATGCGAACTGAAACCTTCTTTGTAAATTTTTGTAAAAGTGAGATCCCGAATTTCATGAATATTGTTAGACTCCAGTATTTTCAAGAAGATTGCTCCTCGTAGAAGAAAAGAATTCAGGTCGTTTTCACATTAATCGAAAAAATGGTCCAACAATCCTCTTCCCATTATAATACAAAGGACTCTCAACTAGCTCTCAGGTTGACTGAATGAAGGAATTAAGGATATCAAACTTTAATTTCTAGTGTTACAGAGGAAATTCATAGACCATGAAGTCAGGCAGAGCCCAAAGGAAACCTCCAAAACTTTACTGTTACCGTCCAGTATATTGTGTGTGCCAAAAAAACTTCCCAAAATTGCGGGAAGCTCAGGCATAACACAATCTTCTGGCAGTTTATGTGAAGACTAATTAGGATAAACTACTCGAATAATACACATTTCAGGAATTAATTTACAGAGTACGACTTAAATTGATTTGTATGACCAATATGCTACACTGAATTGTGGTAAGTGGAGGGGAAACTGTCTTGCGTTGCAGTGTGACAGATGAATTATACTCACTGGCACAGGAATATTGCTTAAATGGCCAAGAGCTAAGACCTTGAATATTTCGTAAGGGGTTTTATAACCTTATTTAAAATGACATCCAATTATGTGTTACTTCAGGTCCCTTTCGCATTACTGCTGGTTGCAGTTACTAGATTGCTTTCTCCAAGCTTTCACACAAATGGTTCCTCGATTTTGTATTTTTCCGTTCGTTCGCACACACCAACATTCCCACAGAGGGGGATGGGCCAATTAAGATTCCTTTCGCCCACCTTCCTTCGCTTTTCTACCCATTTCTACCAGAGTGCTCGTATCTTGATCCTTGTATCCCTTGTTAACCTGACGCTTTGTTAACCGCAGAACTAACTTGATTAACCAAATTTGTCAGATTATATCGCCCATACACTGAATTGCACAATGTTTCCTGGAATGTCTAGACAGCGTCAATCTGAGGTAAATATGAACAAAACAAGCAGCGTGGTTGGTTGGTTTGTGGGGTTTAACGTCCCAAAGCAACTCAGGCTATGAGAGACGCCGTAGTGGAGGACTCCGGTAATTTCGACCACCTGGGGTTCTTTAACGTGCACTGACATTGCACAGCACACGGGCGCCTTGCCATCGAAAAGCTGCCGCCGAGGCCGGGATTCGATCCCGCGTCTTTGGGAACAGTAGTCGAGCGCCGTAACCACTGCGCCACCCCGGCGGGGGAAACAAAACAAGCAGCCTGCCACAAACCTCGGAAGGTTGAAGTGTCATAATTATTATTTAAAAGACGTAGCGCAAGCTATTGCTGTTCTTTGCGCTGTAGCATTACGACAGTCTTTAACTGCGCACTAAGTTACTGCACAACGACCTACACAATGGTCACTGTCGGGGTAACCGTAAAAACCAGTGCATAATACGAACCCGCATATAACAGAGGTATAATTTTGGGATAAAAAAACAATTCTCATCTACATACAGTCCATCCCGGATATATCAAACTCTAATGGGATTGAGTTTGATATATCCGACTCTACACATCTGAAGGCAGTTTCCCGATGTCGTGACTAATGGGAACTTATTGATTTGTGCCTCTCAGGCGCGTAAAAAATGAAGACACAGCGCGATGACCAGAGCACTTTATTTCGGAAGACTTTAGCTTGCTTCTTCTGCACTATCATCAAGTTCATTAAGCTGTCCTCAAGCTTGCTGACAATGTCCAAATGAGAAAGGACAGCTCTTTCCAATGTGCCACAACCGCGGCGAATGACACTGAAAGCTGATGCAAGTTCAGCTGCAGTGCATGGTGGGTGGACCTCTTCGTCAGAATCTTCATCGCTTGCTCGAGTCTGCGTCCTCGGCGCTGATGATGTCAGCCACAATCTCCGCGTCAGAGCAATCTGGTACAGCTTGCGTGAAATCGCGTGCTGTAACACCTCCTGGGATGGCTTCTGGAAATGCCGAGAGCTCGCGAAATTCCCTGTCCAGGCATCCAGCGTCATAGTCCTCACTGTCAAGACACCCATTGTCTGCAGCCACCAAAAAGCTTGCTTTGCGGAAGCAGTTCACAATTGTGCTTTTCTTCACATTGTTCCAAGCACCAACCAGCATTTGAATGCCTCCGAGGAGGCATTCAGGAGTTCGAGGAGTTCGATTCCCAATAGAAGGTTGATTAGGAGCCTCTGCACCAGTCGTCAGTACCAAACCTTACACGCTTTCACAATGTCTTGGTCGACACAATGTTTTGCTGTTCTGTTTGGCGGCAAAAACTTGAGGGTGATCTGCTTTAACGGACAGAAGACATGATGGGCTGGATAACTGTCAAGAAGAAGACAAAATATGCGGCCAGACTTCTCCAGTTCGGTATCCCACGCCTGGAGCCACTTGACGAAAAAAATCAAGTGTCATCCAAGCTTTCTTATTGGACGCGTATCGAACTGAGAGGCCTTTCGCGTTTTTTAGGAAGCATGGCGACCTGCTCTTTCCGATAACAAAAGGCCGTAGTTTGCATGACCCATCCATATTTGCCGCAAGCAAAATCAATACGCACACTTTAATGTTCTTTCCACCATGCCATGCAGTGCCCTTCAGGTGCACAGTCTTGTTTGGCAGCATTTGCTAAAACAGTACAGTCTCATCTGCACTGAATTCGCCCGAAATGGTCTTTCTGACGATGCTGTAGAGACTCTTAAATTGCTGCTGCCAACCAGTGCACCAGTGAAGCTTTCTTCTCCAAGGCCACAACAAACCATTTAGCCTTCTTCATGAGCACTAGGGCTGTCAACAGGTATGTTCTTAGCACGTGTCTCCAAAAGCCAGGCGTAAAATGCCTTCACAACCTTGTCAAAAGTTGGGACACGCACACGACACCACACATCCAGGGTGACTGGACTGCACTGCCTGCAGCTTAACATCGACTTTGTTCTTGAGGATCGTACTCTGGCTGTCGAGAGGGATTCTGAACGCCATGACGACCGAGCCACCAGCGACCCATTTGGGGAAGTCGCTCGCTGACTGATTTCTTGCGACGCGACTTCAAGCCGCAGAACTCCTCAGCCAATCCGCGGCGCTTCTGCCTCCTTCCTAGGGTGGGAAAATTCAAGAGTGAATGAGCGCATGTGCACGACTTGCTGCGCATGCATTTGTAGGGCACACATGTCAACGATCACTGTGAGAACGAAGCCTACCACTAAACATTGGCATAACCATAAGATCTTCTTCCTCGCTGATAATTACACATTTTCATACCTGAAAGGATTCCAAAATGATCTACCCTGAGCGTGGCATCAGAGACTGAAAAGGCAAGAAAGTCGGCTCTTCGCTCAAATCTCGTTCGAGAGAGGGTTGTCGTGAAGAGAGTCGCACGCCGGTGTGAACACTCAGTGCCAATTGGTGCAATTCGCGAGTCGACTTCCACGAGTCGCCAGTGTGAATCAGCCTTTAGCCTTCTTACGCTCATTCTCTCTTTGCTGCTCCTATGTGCCGCTTTTTACGCTATGCCAGCGGCTGCATTTTGATGGAGGCGAAATGGAGAGGCGTCCGTGTGCTGTGCGATGTCAGTGCACGTTAAAGATCCCCAGGTGGTCGAAATTACTCTGTAGCCATCCACTACCGACTCATCTTTTTCTCCCACCTTCCTCCCTTCCTTTACAGCGTGGGTCAGGTGTCCACAGAGCAAGTGTGACAGATACTGCGCTTTTCCTTTCCTGTGAACCGATTTATTATTATTATTATTACGCTCTGCATCTTGGCGTCCTTGCTTGGCAAAGCATTCTTCTCTTTGTTTGGGCGTCTCTACATCTTGGTGACTCCGGAGCGGCGTCTCCTCGCGGTCGACACGGCGCACCAGCTGCACAGCTCTGACGTCACTCGGCTCCTCACGCATGCGCAGAACTGGCAAAGCGAGCACCAAGCGAAACGGCAAGACTGCAGGTAATGTAGCTCTCGTTACAAAAACGCACTACACCACACTAGTCTCAAGCCTTCGCGTTGGCCTCATGAAGAAAAAGAACAAAGCGAATCGAAAGACGCACTGCTCTGCACTACCACAAGACCAAGCTACACTGACCTCTTTCGTCTCGCTGCGCCAGCGGTGTCAGCCAACCAGCACAAAGGAAACGAGCACCTGCGGTCAGTGTGGTTTTCCCTTCTCACTTCCCTTTCAAACCAAATTGCACTTCAAGTGCTCCTCGTTACGCGCGTTTTACCCACCCGACCATTTCTCCAACTGAGGGGCGGCACACGAGATATCGCGGGAGCATCGCAAGAGCTTCGTGAGGTGAAGCGCACTTGCAGGGGTGGGGTATGATGGGAGAAATACACTTTCCGCGGCGCGGTGCAGCACGGAATTCGATATATCGATATGCCGGTGAACGGGAATTCTACACATGCGAACAATAGCGCTGTACTTTTGCATGGGGTTCCCAAGGGAATTTTTTCAACTGTTCATATATAGGCAATAATTCGATATATCCAGGATCGACTGTATAATGCGAGTGAGGAAAGATCAGTAAAAATAGTTATTTGCACCACATTTCGCAGTAACCCCACGAGGCGTACACGCTCCACACTTTCGCGTCACTCAGGCACTCCACGTCAGGTGTCACGAACATTGCCACGCACCTTCCTGCGCCAGTGCTGGTTCGCTCCCCTTCTTGCGCAGACACGCTAGATGGAATAATTTCATGCACCATGAGAAGAGTAGCTCACATTTGCCCCGACAATCACGGAAGCCGCATGGCTATAAATTTGTTCTAAAACCAGTAGGCCGCTTTCAGCTTGGACATGGGACGGCAGCGCATGCGACGCGCTCGCACCTCTTCGCATCTAGCACTGTGAGTGGCGTGTGCGCCCCGTGAGTGCTTTCGAATTCTGGATTTTCGAGATCGCCGTCGTCCGGTGTATCGTTAGCCAAGAGTCACTTGCTAAAGACATCTTTCTCATATCTCTAAACGCCTTCAGTATCTCACATTTCTCAAAGACGCGACTGCCGCGCTCCTTGGCAATGCTGGTGAAGCAACTACAATTCGGCTGTAGGACGTAGCCAGCATGGCTGGAGAGGCCCGTGAGAGACTCGTGCAACAAGCCGAGTGATCCTTTCCCCGTGTCGTAAGGTGCGATCGACCTCCTCCTGGTCGCGTGTGCATCACGGACACCGTGGTCGCTAGGATCATGGGGTCAGTGTGGTGAAACAATCGAAACAGTCAGCTGACGCCAGCACTAGACAGCGCCTCCTCTGCCTGAAAGTCAGCTGCTGACAGCGCTGATTAATAACGAGGCGATACCTGCGAAATTAGGCATACAGTACGAGGCAGAAATCCGATATAAAACCTGATATTATATGCGGGTTTTTATGGTATTTGGCGGCCGCCCTAGGTTGGAAGAGACTGGATTACCATTTTGGTAGAGACTAGATTATCATTTTAGGGTACACATATTAGATGTCACAAAATGCCGCAAGGCAAGAGAGCATATTACACAGCTAGTGTAGTATGTCTAGTACAACAGAACAAAATTCCCGCAGCAGAGCCTTGCTGGTACTCCAAAGGCCAACAGCAGTGCCACTGCCTCGTCATGAATTTGTGGCACCATCCCCGGCGCTGCGATGTGCACACCTGCTCCCTCTAGCCACCATAGCAGGGACTGAACCTGTAAATTAGTGCTTTGCAACTAAACATCAAAGCTACAGAGTCTGAGAGGGAATCAAACTGGGAGAGAAAACTGTTGAATAAACTGACCTGAATGAGGAGTGCGGCACCTCCCATTGACTACTTTTTCTTGTTGGTCACCATGAAATATGTTGCCATTGAGACGCATCTTTCCAGACGCCGCATGTTCACCAGAGCTTCCAAGGGAATTACCGCTGGGCTGTGTAATGAAATAATACTGTAGTAATAAATTTATGCAAGAAAAGAATGAAGTTACACAAAAACATTTATACATATTTGCCAAGGAATACACTGCAATCTACCTTTGCTAGCAAACTGACATTACTCCAACACCACAATTCTGCTTTCACACAAGTAAACTAGCTATAGTGAAGCGTCAGCCCGTGACGTCATTGGAGATGCGGCGGCGCTAGCGACAAGAGTGACTTTTGTGGTGTAGGCAAAAGCTCGGGTCGTCTGCATCGGATGCGTGCCGCTTGTGTTTTCGGACATAATTCCCAATATTCCTGCAAGCTGTGGTGAGGTTGGTTGCGCCACGAGGCACACAAAGGAAAATAGCACCTGTTTTCACGCGTTTCTTGCGGTCGGACAAATATGAGAGCGATGGGCAGCAGCGTTGAGAGCCACAAGTAGACCCTTCGGCGACGGATTGCCTTCGCGGCTGACGTGCGTTGCACAATTCTGCACTGAAACTTCATCAGTTCGTTTGCAACTCTTAATTGTCGTGACTGCTTTTCGGCTGCACGATGAATAGCGCAATAGCAAATGCCTGCAGCTCGTGCACATTTTGTTGTATATAATATACCAAGTTATGACGCCGCCCTGCGAGTTCCATTCACTTGTGTCCGTGCTTATATTCGTACAGAAAAGGACACAAAAGCTTCTGTGAAGGTAACTGCTGTTAGTTTGAACGGTCACTCCAGCGCAATATTGCCGAAACAGAGCTGAACTAGTGAAGCAGCTTTTCTCTGATATCACTTTCGCGAGTTTCAACGAGTGACTCTTCATCACTGGCCCCATAGAAAGCAAGTAAGCATTGTTAGGATCTGGGCAAAGTCACACAGCGTCATTTCTCAAAACTTTCTTTTTGAAGGTCATTAAGATTTTGATGAGCGAATTAAATATCCATGTACAACGTAGCTCTGATCAAGCAGGATACATATTTAAGTATGGTATATATGGTGCATGCAATTTAATGTCCCAAAGAGTAATCGGCTACGAGGGGTGCAAAATAAGCAGATCAGATGACGAATTTTTGAATAAACAGTTTCAGAGTATATTAAAAAAGCTTAACAGATTGTGCAAATTTCGCTGCAAGCGATCGTGGAGAACGTTGCATTTCCATTTGTGCACCTCTCCTAAAGAGAAAGAAAAAAAAAAAGAACATTCTAACAGGCCTTCATGTATCTATTAACCTGTGAATGACCTTGGCTACGCCTGTACGATGAAACAGACGTGAAACGTCTTTTTATCGAGCAGGATAAAACATTGGCAGAGCACACTATAGGCGAATATGTTACAAAGAACTAAAAGATTGAGTTCTTATTCAGTGAAATTCTGACTTAAGTTGCCGGTACACTGAGCTAGAAATATGATTTCTAGTTCACTATAGTTGTTGGTAATATATTCTTTAGAGTGAAGGTGCTTGGAGCATCAGAATGCCAATTAAGAGTTGTCATATGAAAACCACACTTCCAGTCATTCATTCGTCGTCCTTGCATGCATTAGCAGTAGGCATGGGAGTTGAACAATGTTGGCTGTTCGTTTTTTATATACATTGCGCTTTCTAGTTTTCATTTAACTCAGTCACTACAGTCGCCCACCGTAGCTGCGTGCTGCTGAAGCCACGGAGAAGGAAGCAAATTCAGCGCTCTTCGCCAGATAATTCCAAAAGTAATCGGCTGATAAAGTGCTGAACTACTCTTCAGGCATCAGAATTTCTAAGCACAAACAAAGCTTACGCTTCAGAATATTCGCACGCGCGAACTGGTTTCGAAGGTAGCGTCGCATGGCGCTGTGTAGGCACGCTACGTTTTTGCCTACACCCCATGTTGCTGCCGATCGCAGCGCCACCTTTGTTTAAAACATGACGCATGTCTATAGAGAAGAAAAGCTATAGAAAGGAAGCTAGAGTGAACCTTTCCAAGTCACTGCCTTAATAAAGCTATAATTGCGAGTCATTAAGATGCAAGGACCTCAAGAAAACAGATTGGCATGATTTTCAAGATTTTTGTCCTTGTGTAGACAAAGATAAGGCACTACCGTAACCTTTACTACAAAGACTACTTCTTCGTGCCACCATCAAAGAATACAACAATGCCGTCCATCTCAAGTGTAAACTCTATCCCGAACCTCAACCTAGATGTATGGGAGGCTGACGCCCTTTGACAGATAGAGCTGAATACGCTTACCACAATAACGACAAGTAATCAAAAGCCTTTCGCTGCACCATAACTCATAGCCCAAATCAATTTGGTACATTAAACCCTATAAATCGAACCAAAATTATAAAAGTTCACCTTAAGGAGGGTCAACAGTATAAACAGAAACTATACTACCCCCCCCCCCCCCCCCCCAAAAAAAAACTTCATGAACCAAGCTAAATAAAAGCCAGCACCTGCACATAAGCTTACTAGCCTCTGCTTACTAGCATAGCAAAAAAGAGATGCCATGAATTCGGTAGTGTGCACACAGATGGAGAGCACTGTGGACTACCAAGGGCTTCTACACTGCCACAAATTTTATACCCGAAAGAAACCACAAAACAAAAATAAAAACATGAAAAGGCATATCACCTCTTTTAGTTCATGGTTCGTATGACGATGCTTTGAGTCCTTCTGGACCTGGAAATAATTGAAATCAATGCAATTGCCAATACTTACTTAAAAGAAATATGCACCATTAAAGGTTAACCCTTTCCTATCAATTTAATTTTTTTCTTGATTGTAACACATGGAGCAGTTAATGAAGCATCCTTTCAATGGCACAAAGGAAACAAAATGTACAGGACACACATTGCATATGCATATCTGTCAACCTAACGAGGTCAAAATAAGGGCAATTTTATTCAAGCCAATCAGGAAGGTGGAGGGGGGCAGGCAGTGTCCATAAAACCGTGTGCAGTGCTCAAAGAATCCTTTCACAAGCGCTCAACACCAGTGCCAAGCCACAGCAGCCACTTGAGGGTCCTCATAAAGAAAGCGCTGCTTTTCTTGCTAGAAGGATTTCTAGGAGATTTGGATAGCCCTGACATTGCAAATATTGTTGATACCGGCATGTCACTGCGACCACCTCAAAATGCCAATTATGGTTGCGGGACAGCCTGCATAGGAACCAATGGCAAGCAGTTCTCTATGAAGGAGGGATGAAACCAGATGTTTGCCATCCTCAAGAGCGTATTTTGTGAAAAGGGAAGACCTTACATACTTAATTTCAGGGAATGGAAAACAACTGCGATGATTGCGATGTGCCGATGCACTCGTGAAAAAAACGTGGAAATTGGAAATTGGTGCAACAGCTCAGCTGTTCCTTATTCACCCAGTTATTGGTGTTATGTTTGTTGGTGCATTGCGCATATTATATTAGTGTTGTGAAACGTGGAAAAGGCTGCACAACAAAACTAGAGAACAAAGAGGGCGCAGAGAGCATCAGCTGCCAAGCATCCCACTTCTCCGACTCAAACTTCGCGTTCGCATGCGTGCTTGCGGTCAGCGCAAACGAAGGCGAATAGTACTCAGTGTCCATACAAAATTCTTCTTGCGCAACGCTTCACCCAAGTGGGAATGAGCATAACATGCGTCAAAATTTGAAATAATGTAAAATGAGGTGCACCACTGGCCACAAGAGCAGAAGAAGGGGAAACAGGCGCAGTAAACAGACAGTCTCTCATGCGGCAGATGAAAAAAAAAATACAAAACTACAGCCCAGTTGTATCACAACACATAAGATGACATTTCTTGTTGCAAAACAGCCACGATTATGTCCTATGGGCCCTTTCATGCTATCAATCAAATTGGTCAATTTGAATAGGTGCGGTAAGGTCAGTTATTTTCAGATTTTCGAGACAAAAAAAGCATTCTTTCTCCTTTCCAGCACGATTCTCACAAAGGCCCGTCAACAACCTGTCTACAATTCATTCCTCTTTTTCTGTTCTCCATAGTTTCGGTCAAGTTGACGTAATATTTCTAGACTGGCATGCCAGCAGCATGCCATCGACATGCCACCTATGTGGAAGGCAGTGAAAAGTATACGCTTTCTACAATATGTGTTTCTTTCAGCAGAGCGCTTTCAAGTGCCAAGAAGAAAGTATATATACCTAGTAGACTGACATTTTAAAAATGTATATGATGTATATTAACATCTTAAGTCTTAAACTAAATCTTTCCAGCTAACTTCTATGTAATAATCCTCCCAAGACTGCCAGAACAGGGAATCATAACTGTCGACAAAAACTGCAAAAAAGCCATATTTTGATTTCATGAAAATAAATGTTTGTACTAAAGTGGACTTACTTGATCTTCCACATCGTGGTTGTTATGACGATGCTTATCTTTAACCCCCTAGAAAAAAAAGAAGAAAAAAATTCAGCAATGAGACAGGGATCTCTCAAGAAACAGTACAAGGCTACCATATAGTGCCTCATATAAGCTGACCTTTCTTCCCCAAAAATCATCACCTGAAATAAAAAGAGCAAGGAGGGCGAGGTGAACATGCGTAAAGTTGACTAATTTGCAGAGCCTAAAGGCCCAACTCCAACGACATATCCTGGGCATCGGCGCTCAGCGTCGTGCCACGGTGGGCGTCAGAAGCGGTGCGCATCTCCATGGGGCTTGGCGCTCACTACTGACGCTTGTACTCGCGCTGGTGCGTTGTTGCTAGACCTAACAAGCAGACATTGCCCAAAACAGGTTTAACATCCACTCAATGATTTCTGCTTTTTAAAGCGTTAAGAGACGCAATTTAGACATGGAACTTAATTAGTTTACGCATTCTACTTCTGCACAAGTAAACGTGCATCTTCCACAGTTTTCTCGGCGTTTCAATACAATCTGCAACGCCATCGACACATCAATTTGTCCTGTTTTCCGAGACTGTAGCTGAGACGAGTCTTTTGAGTTTTGTTCCTCCACAGCTGAGATCAACCGACCGGCTGCGAAGGGTTTTGCCATCACGGCCACGTGCGACGATGAAAAGCGAGGACAAAAAAGTTAAAAAAAAAAAAAAAAGCATGCGAAGACTCTGCGCGAGCGAAAATTCCCAATCCGGAGGTCGCGGCCACCCTGTTCTCTCATTGGTGTACGGCGCCTAGATGTGCGCCAATGAGAGACCTACGTGGGAGAGCAGCTCGGCGCCTACATGAACGCTGACGCCGAAATCTAGCATGGAGAGATCTCGGCGCTCCGCTCGAGTTTGCTGGTGTCTCGTACCGTGCGCATGCTCAATTCGGTTCCTGCACACGCCAACAGCACTGACGCTGAGCGCCGACGCCCAGGATATGTCGGAGTTGGGCCTTAAGGTAGTTTTGGCTGAGCCTTAGGTAGCATGCGCACTGTGCCTGTGCCCATGCAAGGCGTTCCACGTGTAAAAATAGATTAACTTGAGCTCAAATTGGTTCCTCTATGAACGTTTCAATTTTGTGTCATTTACCTGGCTCACTCATGCTGGTGTTTTGGTTGGTTGGTTTATGGGGTTTAACGCCACGAAGCGACTCAGGCTACGAGAGACGCCGTAGCAGAGGGCCCCGGAAATTTCCACCACCTGGGCTTCTTTAACGTGCACTGACATCGCACAGCAAATGGGCGCCTAGCTTTTTACCTCCATCGAAAAGCGGCCGCCGCAGCCGGGATTTGATCCCGCGTCCTTGGGTGCAGTAGTCGAGCGCCCTAACCACTGCAGCACCACAGCGGGGTGCTGGTGTTTTGCTTTGCCTGACCAATGGTAGACCGCGCGAGAAATTCTAACAGCTCAACAGTTTGATTTGCCACTAGTCAGGTGGTCATACTCAATGAAGTATGGAAAGCAGGATGTAGTGCAGTTATTACTTCAAATTCCTGACCACCTTTGACTGACAGCTTAATGATTGTATTTTTAAGTTTCTGTTGCTTTGAGCAGTATGCATGGCAAAAAATCCCATGGAGGGCAGGACGAGGCTGCACCACTCAACTTTTCTTTGAAGTCAACTTTCTTTTTCTTTTCAGACAGCAAACGTTGCAAGTTGGGCAGACGACTAATATTCAGAGTCTCCTTATATGCAACAATACTCAGTATACTCAATGAACTACAATGTCTTTATGCTTGTGACACTTGCGTCAGTTCGCTCACAGATACAAATTTGCTAGGCAACCCATATTTACAGCAGTGGCATTTCACGTATCCTTTCGTGTGTCTGTCTCTTGCTGTTGTCCGTTGTTTTTTATGCGCTTTCCAGGTTTAACTTTCGAAGTCAATTGACAGAAACTATGACAGGCATTGAGACAAGCAAAATGAGCTTTTTTTTTTTTTTTAAACATTCAACTGACTTTATTGGCGCAAGGCAACTCCTTATATAGGCCGAAAGATGGGAGAGAATGAAGATAAAGCGAATAACAATGAAAAAGAAAACAAAGGAATCAATTAATGCAAAAAGCCAGCAAAGAAGGGGGCGTGCGAAAAAATGTGAGTGCCTGAAAAAGCATGACATGCCGTTTGCAAAGTGTTCCAGTGGAGTGGTTTATTCCATCCCCATGTCTTGTGGAAAGTATTACATCGGCCAAACGGGACGTCGTGTCAATGACTGTCTGGGGGAACATGCCCGAAAATTCGAAAATAAAGACAATTATAAGCATCTAGTGCTCACGTAAGTAAATGTGATGCATGTGTGGCCCGGTTTGAAGAGACAAAGGTTCTTGGAAAAAGTGAAGATAGGACAGCACGGATTAGCATAGAAGCATAAGAAACTTGGCAGCGAGTGCATCAGAGAACCCTCTTTATCTTTGTTCGCGGCTAAGATTGACTTGAAACTACCTATTGATTCTCTGGTAAAAGTGTCCTTTCATGTGTTACACAGGCCCCCCCGTGCATGCGCCCTGCTTTTCTGGCTCTTTTCAACCATTGATTCCTTTGTTTTGTTTTTCATTGTTATTCGCTTTGTTGGAGTTGGAGTTTATTTCTTTCTTTAACAAGAAAGGGGAAGCCAAGGCAAAAGGCGACAAGCCTGACTGGGCCTTGGCTCCCAAAACAGACAACAGCAGACAACAGCACACACCTCAAGTATATATAAAATATTAAAAAAAAAAAAAACAAAAAACATTATGCAACACTTACATACGATATATAAAAGGTATCAATACATGCAGTATTCATTGGATATTCAAATCAACAGACCACGCACTCAATAACATAAATTTCATAGCAAAAAATATTGCATATGAGAAAACTACAGCTACTACCACCCATGAAATTATAGGAGATATTCATTTAAATATTGTTTTACGTTCTTTTTAAATACCCTAGGTGCCAATGAAAATTCCACATTTGGTGTTGTGTTGTTGATAAGGGACGGCACCTAAAAAGTTAATTTCTGTTTTCCATAGTTGGTTCGAGTAATAGGTACAAGTTTTTTTTTCGTGTTCGCAGATCATACGTTACTGTAGATCTATCAGGTAGAGTAGTATACAGCCTATTATGGTGAATGTACTGCAGAAGACCAAAGTAGTAAATCTGATTAGCGGCTAATATGGCATATTTTTTAAACAAGTGTTCTGTATGCAAGTCGCGCGGTATACTGTAATAACCTTCAATAGCTCGAAGGGATTTTTTTGGAGAACAAGCAACTTATTAATATTATTGGAAGTTGTGGTTCCTCATATGAGAATACAGTATGTTAGTTTGGAATAAAAAAGAGCATAATAAATTGAAATTTTTAACCAAATGGGTACCAAATTAGAAATTCTGTAAAGACATCCTACAATTCTGCTCAAGTATTTTACTAAATTTAAAATGTGCGTATTCCATGAAAGGTTTTCATTGAACCAAACGCCTAGAAACTTGTGATTCGTAACTTGCTTTATAACGTTGCTGTTATATTTAATTACTATACACACTACAGTGAAGAGTGGTGTTGATTGGCCTAAATATGATGTAGGTAGTCTTATTAAGATTCGAACTGAGTTTATTTGCCGTCAACCAAATCTCTAAATTGTTTAAATATTCACTGACCGTAATATTTAATCCAGACCCAAGGCACAGTCGGTAAAAAAAATATTGGTATCATCCGCGTACATGATCAAATCAGGTGAGTTAGGAATATTTGTGATATCATTAATATACACTATAAATAACAGTGGTCCCAAAATTGATCCTTGGGGAACACCTTGCCGTATAACCATGTTAGTAGAGCAGCAGTTATTAACTCGTACAAACTGTAGCCTGTTCCACAGATAACTTCTTAATAAATCTAGTGGCACACCACAGACTCCATAATCAGCCAATTTACTTAATAAAATATCATGTTGTACACAATCAAGGCTTCTCGAAAATCCAGGAATAAACCAAGGGTATATTTCCGACAATCAATGTTATCAATTATTTTTTCTTTTATGGTTAACAATGCTTGTTCAGCGCACCTTCGCTTCACAAGCCCATACTGAAAGCTGGTTATAATGCTGTATTTGTGAAATAACTTTTCGAGCCTAGTATTGATTACTCACTCGACTACTTTGGATAATACAGGCAATATGGAAATTGGACGATAATTAGAAATTTCATTTATATTTCCACCTTTATGTACCGGGCATACTCTAGCTATCTTTAACTGATTAGGGAACGTTCCAGTTTAAAGCATTAGGTTAATGATGTACGTCAGGACATCACATATAAGCATTGCTACGTGTTTTAGTGGCGATGCTTTGATATCATCATGCCCTGCTGATGCGTTAGTATTTAATTAAACCATTGACTTCTTTTGTAGTTGCAGAATGAAAGTTAACAGAGTTTGGCATTGGATTAATCAAATCTGAGTATGTTGTACATGAGACTGGATTATTGAAAGCTGCATTGCCAACGTTAACAAAGAACTCATTCATAGCTGTAGCTAAGTCGGTGCCAGTCATTATCCCATTACTGGTAGTTACTTCTAAGTAATCGGAGCTTGTTTTTCTATTGAGTAAATTACTTACTTGATGCCACAATTTCCTTGCATCATTACGCAGCTGTGAAAAGTGATCAACATAGTAATTGGATTTGGCACTTTTTAGCTCCTTATTTAATTTGTTCCTGTATTTCTTGTATTAATATCAGCATTTTTAGTCTCAATAAGCCTATGGTACATCTTATTTTTTATCTTAATTTTCTCGTATAGTGCTTTAGTGATCCATGGTTTTCTAAACTTCTTACTTTTCCCATTTTTTTCTTTCAACGGAAATGCTTCGTCATAATATGAAGAAATTTGTGAATGAAGCCTTCGTATGCCTCATTTACATAGCTCATCTCATATATATTATCCCAAGAAGCACTCTCGATGAGTGATTTGAATTTATCGAGGGATTTTTCATTTATATCTCTTACCTCATAAGGAAACGCGGAGATGTTTTGCTTATTCATTCTAAGAGGAACAAAACAAAAAACAGGTAGATGGTCGCTGATGTCATTAGTCAACACACCAGACATGGTTTCAGAAACTAACACATTTGTAACACAGATATCTAGCAAGGTATAGGTAGTTGGAGTTATTCTTGTCGGTAAGGTTATGCTGTTAGAACACACATATGTATGAATGATACTGTTTAGTTCCCGTGAAATGTTATCAGAATTTCATCATCATCAGCCTGATTATACCCACTGCAGGGTGAAGGCCTCTCCCATATTTCTCCCCTTAACCCGGTTCTATGCTAGCTGCATCCACTTGACCCCTGCGAACTTCTTGATCTCATCCGCCCACCTAACTTTCTGCCGCCCCCTGCTACGCTTTCCTTCCCTTGGAATCCAGTTTGCTACCCTCAGCGACCATCGGTTATCCTCTCTTCGCACTACATGTCCTACCCATGTCCATTTCTTCTTCTTAATTTCTACTAGAATGTCGGTAACTTGAGTTATTTCTCTGACCCACTCTGCACGCTTTCTATCTCTTAATGTTACCCCTACCATTTTTCGTTCCATAGCCCTCTTTTATGTTTTATATTTATTTATATAAATATTTATATTTATTTATAGAATTCATATTTATGTTAACATCATCCATAAGAGCAAAAGGAAGCTTGGTGGAACTCAGGAATTCCATTAGATTTTCCAAGAACCGGAAGAAGTGGGACCTGCTGCCAGCAGGTGGTCTGTATATTGTAGCAACCATAGTGTGGGGCAATGCTATTACCAAACATTCAACATTTGGCGTCATGATTGAAAAATCTTCTATTATGCTGTGCGCATAACGGTTTTTTACATAAATTGCAACACCACCGCCTCTGCCACTTGACCTATGTAAACCGTTGTAATTATAACCAGGAAACGAAACATGATCGCCATTACAAGTCTGCCAGGTCTCAGTAAACAAAAGTGCATCAAAGTTCACTTTTAAAGATTCCAAAAACAAATTGAGGCAATCGCTTTTATTCTTCATGCTACGACCATTGATATGAATTGCAGAAAATCTAGTTTTGTCTGGGCCAAATATTAGGTTGAAAGCATCATTATTATAATACTGACATGAGGGTTCAAAGTCCATGAAAAAAATATCAACAACAATATATCTCTACAGATGCACACATTATTCAGTCATCTTCACCAAATCAGACAGATCATGGATCCTCAGCACATCCCCTGTCTCATTCTGGCGCGCAAAAACTTTACATCCAGAGGTCCAAACTAATTTCCATCTCACTTGCCTTTTGGCGCAATAGCAGCTCCTAGCAACTTTTTGTTGGCTTGTGAAGGTGCTCATTAGCAAACACTGGCTTTTTCCCAGAAAAACCAAGTTTATCGTTTGAAATCCTTTGTTTCCTAGCTTTGTAAAGAAAGGCATGTCGCTTGTCCCTTTTCACAAATCGAACCAGAATATTGGTCTCAGAATTCTGTGTTGGAACCGTGCGACACGTGTCGATGTCCGCTTCAGAGACAGGCTCGTCAATCAGTTCCCCAATTTTCATCACAATGTACACTGGGTTTTCATCCGAGTCCACACCTTTTATCTCCAAGTTGTTCAGGCGGCTACATTGTTCAAGCTCATTTACTCTTTCGGTCAAGCACTTGTTTTCCTTTCTGAGGTCTTCATTGCATTTCAAAAGCTCGGCTTTTGAAATGCAATGAAGCAATGCAATGCAATGCTCAGCTTTTCTGAGTGCTTTAATGTCTGTGCTAATTACTTTTGTTTCATCACACGTATCGCTACAGAACTTGACACTATCCTTGACACTGCGCAGTTCGTGCCTCATTTCTCATTTAAAATCCTCAAGTGCTTTTATGAACTCCTTAGACATGTTTGAAAATTTCACTTCACTGTACAAGGCTCAAACGAGGTTCAAGTTTGGCAGCAGTGCGCAAAAACCAGCGTGAAAAGGCACTATAAATGAATAACTCGCTTACCTGCAAAAGCAGGAAAAGTTAGGTATGATGCATGCGACGTGCACGCTGCTGAAAAACTGAAGAGCCGATCGATGTGGTGTCCATTTTAAAGGCAGTTGACAGCGGAAGTCCCACGCAGACAGGTCGTTGCAGCCGGAACTGTGATATGCCTATCACTGCGGTGACGCGGTGGTGCCCACCCGCAGACGATATGCCGGCCTCGATCTTGTTCCACGATGTACGAGCAGCGTCGTAACAATTCTGCAAAAGCAGGAAAAGTTAGGTATGATGCATGCGACGTGCGCACTGCTGCCAAACTGAAGAGCCGATCGATGCGGTGTCCGTTTTAAAGGCAGCTGACAGCAGCTGAAGTCCCACGCAGACAGGTCGTCGCAGCCGGAACTGTGATACGCCTATCACTGCGGTGACGCGGTGGTGCCCACCCGTAGACGATATGCCGGCCTCGATCTTGTTTCACGATGTACGAGCAGCATCGTAACAATTTTGCAAAAGCAGGAAAAGTTAGGTATGATGCATGCGACATGCGCACTGCTGCCAAACTTTAAAAGCAAAAGGCTAAAAGCAAGAAACAGGTTTATACTGCACATCTAAAACGAAACTAACCAATTTTTAAACCACTGCAGACGCCCACAGAGTTTCAATTACAAACACAATGGAAAGCTTACTTCTTTCTCATGATCAGAATGCAGTAACAAGGAGAGGGGACATTGGACAAAAAGCTGATAAAGGCAGTTTGAAGAAGCACCCAATGACTTGCAGAGGACCAAATACAGTCAAACCCACTTATAACAATACCGGTTTTAATAACATATTAGATATAACAATGGGCAGCCCCTGCACCGTCAGGTTGGCCATGTGTTCTATGGTAAAATAAACTGCTTCTTACAGTGGTGTCATAATATAATCAAATATAGTAAAACCTTGTTACAAGAGACTATCAAGGGAACCGAAAAAGATGTCTTTTGTAAGCAAGGTCTCTTTTAACCGAAAATTCTAAAGGCGCTGTGTTGATCAGTTTATGGCACATCAGCATATACTAAATGCACTCACACGCAATAACAGGAAATTGTTCAGGAAAGCTTAACGAAGTCCTTCATACTAGTATGTATTTTTGTGAGTGCATAGTGTATTCCTTCCCATATTGTGGAGGTAAAGCACTTCACTTTGCAAGCCTTCTTGTTGCTCTAATACATTTAAGTACTCTTACATGCTCGTCACCCTCAGATGCTGACACTTTTCCTCCGAAATGTCCTCATAGTCATCCTCTGTGGAGCATGTGCCATTTACTTCGCGAGAGTTGCACAGTCTGCAAGCTCTTCGGGAGCACACAAGATCCACACCTGCAGATACAAATTCCTCAAGTGAATCTGGTACCTCAGCAGTCTCTTGGATGCTCACCCAAGCTTCATCTTCAAAGAAGCTTTCCACAGTATCCATATATGTGCCCTCTTACATCATGTTGCCACATTTAAAGCCTGCTTGTCTGAAACAGTTTTCACAGCTTCATTTCTCAGGCCACTCCAGACACCTGAAATCACTTGAACAGCAAACTTTGTATCAATTACTATTGTACAGTCTTGCTGCCTGTCGAGCAACAGGCGTTCTATTAACCTTGTCTTGTACAGCAACTTGACAGCGTGCATAATCCCTTTGTCTATTGGTTGAAGGTAGAGTGCAGAGTTTGCAGAGAAAAATAACTTTAGTAGATTTGAGCATGAGAACTTTAGTGCTGCAAGAAGCATTGTCCACAAAGAGAAAGACATCAGAATTCTGAGCTTTCATCTTGTGATCAAATTTTAACAACGAGGAGTTAAAAAATGCTGGATGTCATTCACACATTTTGGTTTGCTTCGAAGGTGACAGTAAAGCGATGCCAGTGGCTGAAACAACACGGTTATTTTTACTTTCTAATCATGAGGAAGCACTCTTCAGTTCCTGAAATATGGCAACAAAAAGGATGCTGTTGTGGAACAAAATTTAGCTAAAGGAATCTGAAGTGCAGCATGTACAAGCAGGCATGCTTCAGCTGCATTGCATGAGCATATTTGGGTTGTGTCTCTTATAAATAGTGAAGAATTTACTCCAGGAAACTGAAAAAGTTGTCCTTAGTAGCCGAGTGTCTCTTGTAACCATGTTTCTTGTATGCAATGTTGTTAACATGGCAGACATAGGGAAACCAACCAAACCATTTTCAAATGTCTCTTATAACCAAGTGTCTCTTGTAACGAGATTTTACTGTATAGTCACTGTAAGTCAACAAAACGCGGAAACGTGGCGACCACAAAAGCGCGTATGTATGCGGTGATGCCGACAATGCCGATGCAGCAACAATTAAAGAAAAAAAAAAGAAATCGGGACAGAGCTCATCGAGCCAATGCGTTGGTCGGGTGTGCCGGGGAAGCTTGCATGCCGCGGATACATGAGGGAAGACTGAGAGCTTCCTCACGCAGAGGAGGAGGGAAGGCGTAAGGCACTGCTAGACCTGGCCGTTCTGAGGAAGAGCTCTGAGCGCTCCCCCTCGAGACCGCCCGTGGCCTAGGCAACTCGTGCCCTCTCTGCCTCTGCATGGTGGAGCAGTCCATTCTCGCCAACCATGGTGCGCTGCACTATCCTCTCCTATTTGTTTTGTCCAGGTCCCCGTTTCGCGGTTGCATGCTTTGTGGCAGGCGTGCAGCAGCGTTCATGCACTTGTCTTTCTAGCGTGGTTCTCCTAGTGTGCCATCATTGCTGCCACGATCTTGCTGGCCCTAGATTTTCCATGAACTGCAATGGAGGGTCTTCCTTCAGAAAGCGCGACACAACCAGCGCAGAAGAGGGAGTGAATGCCAATACCGCCAGAAGTGTAACATTGTACGTGAGCACAAGTATGGTGTAAAAGTGTGCAACTTGGTGTGCAAGTACGGCATGACGGAACCGACAGTATTGACAATCATCCGCAACGCGCTCAAGATTGAGAACGAAAGCGATGCCAGTGCTGCCCATGCAATGAACAACAGCCGGAAAAGGGTTCAAAACGGGGCCTACAAGGACGTAGAACAGGCGCTCACCAGTGGTTCTTGAACGACCGTGCAGGGAACCTGTCAATTAGTGGCCCGATTTTAACGGAGAAGGCGAAGCACTTCGCATACCTCCTGAGCAACTCTCATTTCACAGCGATGACTGAACTCTGGTCCACAGTGAGCGGTAGTGACGGTGGCGTGTCGGGACTTGACGTATTTTAACATGCCGACGATATAGTCGAGACAGATGAAGAGCTGACAGACGAGGTTATCGTCGCAGCAGTCACTGGCGCAGAGAACGGTAACAGTAGTGACGACGCCGATGAACCTGAACCTGTGCAGGTTGCATCTCACCATGAGGCTTTGAGAATGATCAACTCCCTGCGGGACTTTGTTTTTGCTAAGAACCTTTCACTGCACTATGTTCAGCATTTGAATGCCCTGCAGAAAGATGTCGGCCAGATTGCTGTGAAACAGACAATGCTTACGGATTAGGGTTCCTTCTCGCTACGAAATAAAAAGTGTAACCTACCTCATCCTTATTAAATGTGTAGTTTATAATGTTTTCTTTGTTTTTTAGGCCTAACCTGGTTATAACAATTATCTGTTATAACAATGTTATTTCCATGGTACTTCAATATATAAGTGGGTTTGACTGTAGTGCATATGGCTGGCCAATTTTTGCAATGCCAACTTTGGCAATATGTTTTGCATATACTGTTGTTAAGAGGCTTGAAATCACTGGGTACGTTCGATTTTCAGTCCCAGGCAGTACCGAACTACTTCCTGTCACGTGTCCAGCGTTCCTATTTTTCTCGGGCAGCCCAGACGCTCCACCCACCAGTACAGTTCCCAGGCCGGACGGCCATATTGAGCATTCTGAGTATGTTTCGTGTTCCTGCAGACGATAATGTGTGCTTAAGAATGACACAAGCTCCAGCTAGGCATCTTCACTTTCTTGTCATGAATTTCGCTACTACACATGGAAGCATTCGTTGTTCGTGCTGTCCAGACGTTCTTCATCTGTTCTGCTATTGCACAGGTCTCAAAGCGTCACAAGCGAACCGCTGTGTGCTGGAACAGCTAACGCCTCTTTGAAATGCTTTAGCAAACACTTTCATCTACTTTCAAGCGCAATAAGCTGGGCCCTTGGAAAAACTTCGCAAGCAGCAATGGCAAGCAAACCCTGCCAAACTGAGTTCTGTAAAATGCTTCGCATTAAAGAGAAACTCCGGCGATTTTTGAATCGTACTGCGTTAATGATTGATTTATATTGCTGAAGGCTTGGTCATCACAGTAAGTGATTACATTATTTACAATACGCAAGCAATAATTTTAAATAACCAAAAACTTGAATTCAAATTGAAACTCCCACGCGTGGCTCGGAGAGCAGTGCCTTGCGTGACGTCAAATGACGATGACACGGGCGTGCAGCCGCACCGCACGCGTCCGTCCTGCCGAGGTGTGCTAACATCAATCGCTGTCATGTACAGCACCATGTGAAACATATGTGATGTCGGTGAGCCGCCCTCAATGTCACTGGACAAGGACAGCTATGACTACAGTCATCCAAATGCAATTTAAAAGAAAAAAAAGCTACATTTGGCACGCATGACCAATGAGGGCTGAACAAGCGAGCGATCTTGAATGCAGCTAAATGATTGCCATATGAAGCATCAATTCTCTAGAATTTTTAAGCCATTTATGCACTCACAAACCCGGTGCAAGTGGCCGACATATATGAGGCCGACTGATCGTTACTACGAATTCCCCCTTTTTGTTTTCTATACCGACCCTAAATTCGCCTCACTGTGAGTGAGATTATCCTCTACACAGCCATACCCCTGCCACATAGAAACTTTAATGTCATTACCACCGAATGGCATTTGTTCAATTTAATATAATTTTTTCTATGCGCTGCTAAATGACCAAACTAATGCCTTTTGCAAATAATAGCAAGGATAAAAAAAAAAAAAATTATCATACACAATATTTTATAGGCCTTCGATATGTTATGAATATGATTGCGCTCCGAGCAAAAGCAGTTTTCAAATTCCTGCTGGCCTCCTACATGCCATGCGTAACCAACCTGCTGATCACAACTATCCATTACGAAGCTTAGCGGCGGTGCCGGCGTTTGTTTACGGAAGGGCACGGAAGATGCGCCAAGCCAGGATGCAAAATTTTAAAGCGCATGGGCTGGCCATGCAGTTTCAACGATGTGCACTTCGCACACTAAAGCAAGTTTCCAAAGCAACAAGTCATATATGCATTGTCTATAGTGTGGCGACCGACGGATACAACCTTTGAGAGCATGCACCCGACGGCGCAGCATATAGCCCCGTTCCGCCCATGCGGTATCGTTTGCTCGGTGTAATAAATGTTACACGGTACATCAAGATATGACTGGCCCCGGCTGCATCAAGAAAGTACTTGTAGCACTGAATGTAGCAAGCTCACCACAACGGCGCTGCCCGCGAGAGGCAGCGCACTGCACCCTAGTCATCGCTACGCCTGAATGGTTTCACATCGAAGCCGTAGCGGACGGCGCTTTGGAATTTATCAGCGCTATAGTAAATGGTCCATTCATGAAAAGCCTTACTGTCAACCTAACTGTCTCAGGGTAAAAGTAAGATGTAATCTTGGCGACGCCTTAGCAGTGGAGCTTGAGTACGAGATCAGATGAGCTGAGCCACATATCAGCAGCTGGGAGCTGCGAACGGAAATTCGCTTGTAGCGCAGTTATCCCCAAAATCTCGTTGCAGATCAGCGATCCTCAGTAAGGGTTTTTTGACATTAATTTATTCAATCACGTATTAGTTAAGAAAGCAATTAGATTTTAGCATGCTCTTTTTTTCTGACGGTGGCTCGCAAACAATCTGCCGTGCCGGCACCAGCAGACTGCGGCAGGCAGTTTAACTTATATATCGTGTGCAGAAAGATCGTCAACACAGCATCAGATTTCAATAATTGCCTAGTACTCGCGAAGCCAAACTCTTCTCAGAACCATCCTGTGTTGGTAGCAGGCCCGTGTGAAATGCAACGAGCATACATGCGTTCTGAGGTGTAGAGGGGGCACTGGAAACCGCACGATTCAATTTGTCGCAAAGCATTTTTTTCCCCCAGGAAATCGGTAATAAATCAGTGCGTTGCTCTTCGTAGAATAATTCATGCAGCCAACAACACAACGCTAGCTACCACCCACCGCTACAAAGGAATGCATTAAAGTGTGAGATGAAACTACAAAACAGTGATTCGAAGATCTGCGCTGTTTGCAAGCAAACTGTCAGCCATGCCAGCAATGAGCCAGGCTATTTCTGAGTAGCGCTGCCGTCGCCCTGCCCCATGCCAGCATCACCTCATAGGACTGTACAGGCGACGCCACACCGTACAAGCTGCACCCAGTAGGGCCGTCACATTGTCGCCGTAGTCTGCTCGAAAACCCCTGCACGACTGTGATGTCATCAAGCAGAGTGTTGGCCGTAAAAATTTCCTGTCTAGCAGTGCGAGTCGCGGGTCCTGGAGCGCCATCTTTAAAATTATTTTGCGGGAAGACTAAAGCGTCCTCACCTGTGCTTTTTGGAACACGTAATGTTGACGTTAAGAAGAATGTCTGATGCAAATTTCGTTGATATCTGTGAGTCTCAAAAAATCGCCGGATTTAACCCTTTCGCTGTCACGAACGTACCGGTACGTTTTCACTTTTCGCGCCTGAGCGCGAAGCTGATGCGCTTGGACAGGCTGCACCATCTGTAATATCTTTCTACAAGTTCGCATTTTCGCCCCGCGTTGTGTTGATACGTATATACTGAAGAGTATGGAGCGACCGCGCCCACCCCCGCCACCTTCTTTGCTGGGGGGCGCGGTCACTCCGCGCGCAATACTCTATTGCACTAAGCGATCATGCGGCGCGCGCGTTTCACGGCGCGTGAGTGCGGCTACGGGATCAAGGGTTGTTCTGCCATCTGCCGCAGGTTTGCAGGTTTTTATTTTTATTCTGTTCGCGTGTCTGCTACGACACTGCGTCACATTCAGGGGTTCGCGCCGTTGACACTTGACTCCATCGCTGCATTCGCTCTCTCTTGCCGCGCCCTTGCTTGTGGCTAGCAGCGACAAAGGAGGTTGTTTTCATGATTGTTTTAGCCTCTTTCCATCTCCCTCTGTAATCTTGATTTCACAACGTGCCATTTCTCTCCGTTGTGCGGGCCATCGAAAGGGTGTCCTCCATATGCGCAGTTACTTTTGGATGACTGACCGGGCGGGACCTTCGACTGAGGACTGTAGCGATGGCTCTTTAAATACGAGCCGAGCTCGGATTTGGACTTTTAAGAAGTATCGAGCAGTTTTTTTCTTATATTATCTTTATTTAGCTCATTTATAATTAGGCTGATAATGATGATGATGTTAATTAACAACACCTGCAGAACAATGAAATATGCACATTCCGTTGACTATGTTATTTGTATAGCAATCATAATCAAAAATAAATCGCTATGCTCGTTCCCTGAAACCAAGCCGACACTGGGGGTGCGTCACAGTCAGAAACGCCCAACAGCGAAAGGGTTAAGGCATGTCACACTCTGTTCGCGAAAAGCATCAATTGATTCATGCCTCTGTCATCTACATTTATTATTACACGCACACCAAGAGATAAACGTGCCCCCGATGTCACTGCAAAAGAACTGCGTCGTGGTGACCGATGGTTGGCATCGTCTGCTAAAAGCAAACGATGGAGGGAGTTTGCAGAGTAATGTGACCATAACGCTACTTCCTGTCAGAGCGGAATTAGAGACCTGTCGGAAAATATTCAGGGACTCAAAAATCAATGTACCCATTATGTCGGCCATTGAAAAGCATCTTGTGAATATATGGCCCCTAGCAGTGCTCCCCTGCTGGTTCCTAGAACAATGTGCTTCTGGCAAGCGCTCCTGATGAATACTGATAGAGCAGCACAGCTGCACCAGTGTTGAATGTAAGGAGAGAATCAAAACTGCAAGATGAGTTCCACTGAACCCTCATTGTCAGCATGCACTTTGGCTGATAGAGCGTACTGAGAAGCAGCTTTGCCACTACTCAGGGGTATTATGCAGTTTTACTATTGATGCAGCAGCACTTTGTTCACAGTACAGAACAAATCTGCCTAATAAGCCTCAATGCAGGCTGAAACTGTTCAGCTTTATTAACTGAAAAATTTTGCACACCTCTAGTGGTCTAAGACTTGTTTACACTTAATTAGGGCAATATGATGACAAACACTTGTTTATTACTGGGCAATCAATTGAAGCAATGGTTCTACTTCATGATAGGGATGAATTTATAGGTAATTCTTGGAAGTGGTGATTGCCCCTCCAGCAGCTTCCCATGCTTTGTACCCATAATACAAACCATTTTTTTTATCCCTTTGCCAACATGTGTAGGTAACCAGAACAGACACTATTTCCCACAGCTTTAAAAAAAATGTCACCCGAGATGCTTCATTTAGAAGCTTAAATAAAGAAAAACTATGCTCCTCACCTCATCTACACCATCCACACCATTTGGGACAGGTTGCTCTTTGCCAACCAGGTTGTACCAGCTGCGCAACAGACGCTTGGGCTTTCTGTACCGCACCCGCGGCCTCAGCTCACGACCACCCTGGACTGCTCCCCGGGACATGGCATACTGCATACAGTGGATGCAAGGTGTTGAAGAAATCAAACTCATAAATACTGTAGCGAAATTTTCGGTTGCGCATTCTTTTCGGAATGGTAGACAAGACAGTAATATACACAGCTCACTATGTGGACTCACAACACAAACACTGTAAACAACTTGTAACTTAATTCCTTCAGTTTCAGAACTGAACCGCACTTATAACATTAAAGTCCACTTGAGGCATAAAAAACAGTGATATAACAGCTGCTTTAACATTCTGATACTATCCAACTTATCTCTGCCAGCCAGGTGTAAGAACGAATAAACAAGCCATTGTGATATCAATTATTTTTTGCGTGTTATGTAACCTCTAGTTCACTTGCACATCACACCCATCATTTGACTGTTCAAAACCAAGACACAGAAGAACCACAATAAATTATTTACTATGTGCAGATAGACTCTGTGTGCCACCTTATATTTACTACTTTTGAGCATCATTACAAGAATTCCGATAACATGCAAGGCTAAGCGCGGGTGCTCGGTGTCCATGGCGTTGCAAAATACACAAAAATTGGTAAACTGCTATATTGTCAACTCACAAGACTGAACACTCACATCTACTGGGGTTTGTGCAAAATTGCTGCCATGGTGTGCCATCACTGCACACGAAGATTGACATACACCGGATCACATCATTTCTCCGCTGCCTGAGTGGATCCCCAGCATATTAAGACAGTGATGTTAGTGTATCATGGGAACAGAAAATTTCCCCCATGACAACGCAATTCTTATTATTCAACCTTCCTTCTCTTCCGAAAAAAAAGACATCAGACTAGACTAAGCAGGTCCATGTAAATATGAGGCATTCTTTGTCGAGAAATAATGCTGAGTGGGTTATTAATGGCACATTTTAAGTGAGAAGACTTTTGTGCACAACAGCGAGTAGTGTTATGCGCAGAGAAGGGAGAAAGGGGATCATATCAGAGGGTCAAGCCTCATATGCAAGCTTTACAGCCACATATTCCGAGTTCTGTGATGAAGCTGTGGGACAGATCAATAAGTTCAAAGAGCTCACAGAAGTCACACATGCAAGGTCACTACTGCCATCTGCTGTTAACTCAAACAAGCTGGTTTATTCAGTGGCTCACAAATGGGTCACAGTGCACCCATGATAATTTAAATGTAGCCTACCAATGGCCAATGATACATCGGAATTAGGATTTTAAAAACCCATGCCACAGTGAATGTGCCAAAAAAGCATGAGAATTCCCCAACATAAAAGTTTAGTCAAGAAAAGCTGTCCGCGCGAGCGGCGCACCTGATTGGTAGACATAGAAGTGACATCACCAGCCGCCAAATTCGAAGCGACCAACCAGAAGTCTTATGCCCAATCACCATTGAATCGATACATTTTCTGGAGTTGTGAATGACAACTGAGAGATTGCAACAAAAGTGCAAAAGCAAATCCTTCAAGGCACAACAAGTCAATGCTATTTCCTAGGCCACAAGACTTGCCTCATTCTTGCAACAATTTCCTAAAAAAAAAAAAATATAAATAAAGGTTCATTGCCGGCTAACAGTAGCTTACAATTGCTCTTTTTTTTAGTCTGCACAGCAGCCTCGCTGCGGCTATACTTTTATTAGAAAGCACCACTTGCTAGTAACATGTTATCAAGAACTGCAAATAATGAGATTATAAATTGGCAATAAATGAAGACTTTAAACGGAAACTTGAAAATTCCAAATGATGCATTGGTTACAAGAAAAATGCTGCAAACTGTATGTGCAGAGATAAGCACAATGTTATAACAGCATATCTGAAGCAAGGTTTGCCACCAAATGTAGTCCTCACTTCAGCCTTGTCAATGCGTGGCTGATGACAAAAAAACTGAAAATTATGGGGGACACTTTCAGTCTTCTTTAATGGTATTATGCGATAGTTAGGTTTGGTTTGTGGGGTTTAACATTCCAAAGCAACTCAGGCTATGAGTGATGATAGTTCCAGGAATACCTGGAAATACCAGAAATACCACCTGGAGTTCTTTACCGTGCACTGACATCGCACAGTACATGGGTGCCTTGCTATTTGCCTCCGTCTAAAAGCAGCCACCGTGGTCAGGGAGGACACGATAGTGTCGGCTAGCCCCTAACATGTAAAGCCCAGATTTAACCAAGACATTTGAATGTGCCTGCGTGGCCTAGGGGTAATGTGTCAGACTCTGAATGAAAAGGTCCTGGCAGGCTGATTCTGATATCACCCTTTCCCCTCTATGAAAAGAGAGGCCATAGTTGGCAGCTTCTGCCAAACGTAACATCAGGCAGTCTTGTGTCCAATAAGTGCGCAGCCATGTCAGCTGCCCACTACCACATGCCAGTGCCATGCTCGCAACTTTTCACTTGCAACTCTGTCACCAGACTTTCTGGTGAACGGGGTCTTTAAAAGGTTGTGTCAACTAGTGCATGGTTTTCAGGTTCATGTCATAAACAGGCATCGTGCCTAACAACAATATCAATGTGTCACATACATCTTGTAAGTACAATTTGCAGATAACACACATCATATAAAAACCCTTGGCTTTCTTTTTAAACCAACAATGCAAGGTTAAGAATGAACATTATTCAGCAACATTATTAGCATGCATTGTAATAGGAAAGAGTCAGACATAATGGTTAAAGATAGCAAGTACCGATAGGCTAAAATCAATTCAATTATTTCATTCCTGCTTGAATATGAATTAGCTATGATTTTACTGCAGGCCAAGGGCCCCTAAAAAAGGTTGAATCAAAATCTGCATTCAACCTCATTTGCCAAATGTGATCAAACAAATGGAATTTCGAAATTATGCAACCAAGAGCTGGTTTCTACAGTACAATACACCTAGCTTAAGAATCTACCATACTTCTAGAAGCCAAAATTAAAGCTGATGAATACAACCTCCTTTCAAGTTCACACTCAAGTAGCACCCACTGAAATGGCTCCAGGTCCAATTCTCACAGCAATGAACTGCATGCAATTTTGACAAGGACTAACAATGAATACAGTCCATTAATTACAAAGCTTTCTCCTTAACCGATAAGTTTTTTTTTTTTTTTTTTTTTTTCAGCAAAGCACCACATGCCACACAGGTTTCAACAATGCGGACAGATCTTTTGCTATGGCAAGCACACGAACGCCAGTCACTTGTTTCGGTTGTCCAAGCTTATCCAGGTAATTAGTACATGCAAAAATGCTTGAACAGAAAGCAAGAATTTCTGCTTATTTGTACCTAGCACGTTCGTTTAAATAAAATATACGTCACACACCAGTCACAGTCAGTTAGAACAAAAAACAAAAACGTGTTCCAAACGCATCACCAAACACAACGCACGCTAAATTTTGAGCTGCTAAGCCGAAATATAAGCGAGTGTCAAAAAGAAGTTCCGTGTTAAGTGCTCCTTATATTACTGCCTTCTTGTGACAAATGCAAGTTACCACAAAGTGACAAACAGATAGAAACTACAAAATTCTAATTAGTGACAGTAAATTTGTTCAAAGAAATTCACGAAACACGAATTACGATAAGCACTTACCTACACAGCCACGCAACAAATCGAACACTTAATACGCAGCAAGAAGATTTTCTAAGGGGTAACCACTGTGCCAACCGGCAACTGTTCGAAAGCCTGCCACTAGGTCAGTAGCGAATGTGCGTGGCTAAAAAAAAAAAGAAAATAACAGCACAGGGAACAGAGCTCACGAGCGTTAGCAATATTGTTTCTGCTATTTATACAATACGACTACAAATCAGTAACTGACTGAGAACTGCTGCCAGTAAGATTAAATGTCTCTGTAAAGGGGCCATAACAAAACAAATAACCGAAATTGTCACTACTAACCCGGCCGGTAGCAGCAAATCAAGCAAGTCCACCTGAGCAAAGCTCACGCACTCACGCGCTCAGGCAGGTATTTAAAACTGACGCCTGCATAAAAATTCGCACGTAGCGCGTGCAGAGGAAACGTTCTTTACCAGTAACATCCGGTGAGCAGGAAACAAACTTTCAAGTCGAGGGTTCAGTAGCCTCTAGAGCTCCATCGTCCTAACCAGGCTAGAATCATCATATGATTGGAATATCAGCACCACTTCGCAAGGAGCATGTTGCTGGAATGAACACTAATCGAGAACGCAAATACTAGTGACGAAAACACTAAACTGCACCAAATGAACCCCTATCGCCGCGAGCGCACGGGCGTACCGACGCCATATTGGGACTTTGGCGCCTTTTGAAAGCGTTTGAACAGTGGTTTGAAAAGCGTGCGCGAGATGGCGCAGAACCGAAAGTCACTTACATAAATAGTTACTCGTGATCTAAAAATACGTAATTTATTACGCACGTTTTGACCGCTACGTTATTCGCGGTAGTTTTTGCTATATGTTGATGGCAGCGGCAGCGATAGTAATTTGTACTTTCTACCGCCAAAGCCAGCATGGCGCCTGCAGCAACACCTCCAGTGCCTCCAGCTCTACTGGTTCTACTCTACTGTACTAGCTCCTGGGTTTATTGGTTCTACCAGCTACCAGTTCCACCACCCCTGGTTTCACACCCACGGCCGCTTCCTATGTTCCGCTAAGACCGCTACAGTGGCTGTAGTTCCGCTGTTGTCGCCGCTGGTCTCACGTGGGTTTTGTTTAGGACTGTGGTACTGAGGCCCGTCCGTGGCTGTCGTGGTAGCCGTGGTAGCCGTGGTGCTAGCTTCTGCGGCTCTTATTCAGTGTGGTGGCTCTTGAACGTCAGCTGTGGGCGGTGGTTAGGTGCTCAGCATGCGCGACACCGTGATTTTGTAGGCGTTTTCTTTCTAATCCTCTTTCCGTCGGTAAAGGCCGTTTCACATGATGCGATTCTCGCCGCAGCAGAGTGCGATTTCAGCCGCACAGCGACAGAAGGGCACGTCGCTCCCGTCGCAGAGCGGCTGCGACAGACTTCCAACATGTTGGTCGCACGCCGCTCCCATCGCAGCGATTGTTGCGAACGAGACAGCCGCCAGCCTATGAAATTCAGCCTGATGTGACTGTTGTACGTAGTTGCGTACAAAACGAAAAAGTTAAAAATGTCTATTTTGCATAAAGTGTTTTATATTTTGATAAAAAACATAAATTAAATACTGCATTTAATCTTACGCGTGTTCTACCTTTATTGTTCGTAAAATATGATGGTGCCGCCGCTCGTGCCGCATCGACAGAAATCGCTGGTGCCGCAAGCATGTGAAAGGGCTGTTGCGATTTGCGCCGCAACGACGCTGCGACTGGACCGAAATTTTTCGTGCGCGTCGCGCCATGTGAAACGGCCTTAACACGTGTAGGTGACAGCCATGACAAATGCCACCCGTTTGCGAGTGGAATTTGGGTACGCTGCTTTGAGAAATCTTGTTATTGCTCTACGCAGTCGTTCTTGCCAGCTACATTTAAGGCACGTTCTGAAGTTGCTTTGTCATTTCAGAGGTGGAGCAGAGCTTCTTTTTGGCAACCAGAAGCAGCACGATGTCACTTTACCAACTGGGCCCGAAAGATGTAAGCAACAGCTATCATTTTGTATCGAAGGTCCCCTTCTGAGCTCCGCGTGCAATTTGGTGCACTTCGTTACTATAATCCGCAGTGATAATGATCTGCGTTGACGGTTAATTATGAATCATTATAGAAATTGTAGCAAATGTGCAATCATTTATTTGTCACTCGTCTATATTCTATATTAAAGTGCACTTTTGTTTGTGTGTAGGCACCTTGTCTGACCTAATTATGTGGCTGAAGGAAAATCTTCTCAAAGGGAAAGAAGAGCTGTTTGTCCAGGGAAAAACAGTGTAAGTGGAGGATTGTGTTATCATCATAGTTCGCACTTATCGAGTTATAGTTCACATCTGTATTATGTCAGCATGCGCCCTGAAAGTATTGTTGCCATGCCAGTGAGGTGCTCCTAAAACGTTCACTCTTTTTATTGTGCTCCACCATCTGTATTTGATGGTGCTAGTGCCTAGAGAAATTTGTTGGGAAAATAAAATACTGGGTGATACGATGCGAACATGGCACATTCAAGTTGCACTAGTGTGGCATGTGTGGTACCAAAACAAACAAGGCCACCACCTATGTAGCATAAATAAAAAATATTCCATTGAAATAGTGTTGCATGCACTAAAACTATGTTTGTGGCTAGGAGCTCTGGTCTCAATTGAATTCCTAAGCTTGCTGCGGCGAAAAAATTCAAGCTACAGCATCTATGCACAACACAACATGAGAATGGGTAAGAGAAAAATTAATTGGGCTCATTCTTTATGATTATTTCACAAAACGTAACACCGTGCATACAATTTACAATAATTTACAATTTTTCACAGAGCTATTTGGTGCCTATTGTCGCATTCTTGAGTGCTTTGGACCTCAAATCACGTTTAAAGCACTCACAGTTGAGCATGGAGGTTTGGCGCAGCTGGTTTGGTTGCCAAAGGTCATGTTGTGTGTTTACGGGTCATTCTCATCATCATCATCATCAGCCTGATTATACCCACTGCAGGGCGAAGGCCTCTCCCATATCTCTCCACTTAACCCGGTTCTGTGCTAGCTGCATCCACTTGACCCCTGCGAACTTCTTAATCTCATCCGCCCACCTAACTTTCTGTCGCCCCCTGCTACGCTTTCCTTCCCTTGGAATCCAGTTTGTTACCCTCAGCGACCATCGGTTATCCTCTCTTCGCACTACATGTCCTGCCCATGTCCATTTCATTCTACAAGCTGAAATAGTGAAAGCAAGACAGAAGTGTGAAGTTTGTACTTGTTATCTTTTTTTAAGTAATAATGCCAGTGTGATGAGTGAATGGCAAGTGTGACTGTGCAAACAAACTAGCAAGCTGCGACAACACAACAGTAATGTTTACTGTCAAATGCGTAATCATTTGTGCTTCTACTTGGCCGCCTCACCTGTAATCTTTCAAAAATAGTAAAAATTGGGAATTCTTTTCTTTTCCATTTGGGCAGCTACAAATTTAAAATTTTATTTTCACCATTACTATTATTTGGCAGACCTATACTAAAGAACAGCACCTTTATGTTGGGATGTGACTTTGAAGCCACGAAAAAAAAAAAAATTTAATGTTTCTTTCTGCTTGTATGTGTATGCCTGTCCAGACATTTTATTGCTAAAATCCACTGGGAATCGCTCTAAAAGAATCTTCATGACCTGTGTCAGCTCAGCATGTCAGTGTAATGCTTGGACAATCATCATTTTTCTCCATTCTGATTTTCTGACCAGGTGCTCACCTTGTGGTGCAGATTTCTTCATGGCTATTTTATGTCATGACATAGTTTGTTTTCTTGTACCGCAGGGACCATAGTCTAGGTCAATACATTCATTGTTTTTCAGATTTGCCATAATTTTCGTTCATTACTCAGCATCTGTGATGATGCAGTGGAAATGGCCCAAGGTAGTTCTTTGCTGTCAATGAGACGACAGAACTGCTTGGATCACCCAAAAAATGACAAGCTTCGAATCACGGGACCAGAAACAACAATTTAATTTTTCTATTTTACATACACACAAAAAGATGGCATTCTTAATGCATTGGAAATGAGAGGGAATTCTAACTGGGTTAAGTAAAAGACCTCAGCATTATTCTCCCTTGTAGCCCTCTGCTTACAGGAAATTTACTTATGCCCCAAACATTGTGTATTTAAAAAAAAGTACCAATGGGTTATTATTTTTAAAGCAAAAGCTTCACTACGCCATGTAAGTCAAGGTCGCTCTGTGCTACTGCACATGCACCGTAACCATGGCAACCAGCTGCGTCGTTCCATAGGTCGTCCGCTGCTGCACTTGCTACAGAGAGGAGACTGAGATTAGCAGCATCCCAGCAGATGCGCATGCCGGCACGGAGAGGAGGAGAAGGGTAGTTTCCGCTCTGCGCATGCGCACACCACCGTGGAGAGCTGAACTAGTGGAGCAGGAAAATGTCTGCCGACATCGCATGCGGAGGGCATGAAAGTTTATTCTGCCTGGAACGCCAGTGAGCGTTGATGCGTTCAACGGAACACTGGTTGTGTTTGATGCAATGCTCAGTCGCCCACAGCCAAACCTTTTGCTCCACATTCGGTTCAGCAGCGTTGAACCCCTCTTACTTTTTTTTCAATGGTTGAACCAAGTTACATAACGATAGTTTGGATTTTGCGTGGTTTAGCATTTGTTTCGTCAAGACCTTTTCAATGATATGTGACATTTCATTGTAGATTAAGGTTGAATTTTCGTTTTAGAATAACTAAATAACTTGGGTAATTAGACCAAGTAGTATAGGGCAATTATACTTTATATAAGCTATATAATGATATATTAATTGCCTAATTATAGTAATTAATGTTCGTGATTACTCCAGTGCATTTATACTCAAATCAGCTATTCAAAGATAAGACACAATGTTGTAAAGTGACATTTTTATTACCATGAAATAATTAAATCATTAATTATGGTGTGTAATTAGTAATGCTTGACTATGCTCGACAAACTTTCCAGTGGTATAGCATTTGTGTTGCTGTAGCTAGAAAGTTACACATTGAGGTTGAGCTGGAGGTCAGACAAAAGCAGTCCGCTGTTGCTTGACTTTTGGATTAAGCACAACTCGCTCTAAAATATATCTTCTAATCCGACCGAAGACAGGCAAGCAGCCTCTCTAGAGGGGTAGCTATCGTAGTACAAAGAGCTGTCGCAGCTCATTAAGTCCAATTTAAAACCAGATTTGAAGCTGTAGCAGCCACTCTAATTACATATAAGACTAATACTGTGTGCTTCATATATCTTGACTTGATTTCAGTTCAGTTCAGTCGTGTCCGACTCTTCGTGACCCTGTAGACCATGTCACGCCACGCTTTCCGGTCTCTCACTATCTTCCTAACATCACATAACTTCATCTGCAGTGCCTCGAGGATGCCATCTAACCATCGCGTTCGCTGCCTACCCCTTCTCCGGCGACCCTCAACCTTTCCCAACATCAAATCTTTCTCCAGCGACTCCTCTCTTCTCATCAGATGACCAAAGTAGCTGAGCTTTAACTTTAGAATTTGACCCTCCAATGAGCAGTCAGGGTTTATGGTCGACAATATCGACTGATTTGATCTTCTGGCAGTCCAAGGAACTCTCAAGAGTCTTCGCCAGCACCACAATTCAAACGCGTCAATTCTTCGGCGGTCAGCCTTTTTCACAGTCCAACTCTCGCATCCATACATCACAACTGGAAAGACCATAGCACGAGTTATACGGATCTTGATTGGCAGACTAATATCTCTGCTCTTTACTTTAAGCAGGCGTCTCCTAATTTCATGGCTGCAGTCTCCTTCCAAGGTAATCTTGGAGCCCAAGAAAAGAAAATCTGGCACAGCTTCCACTTCTTGTCCATTGATGCTCCAGGACTTGATAGGGCAAGACGCCATTATCTTTGTCTTTTTAATGTTCAGTTTAAGCCCAAACTTCTCACTCTCTTCTTGTACGCGCATCAGAAGTTTCTTGAGTTCCACTTAACTTTCTGCCATTAAAGTGGTATCATCCGCATATCTAAGGTTTTTGATACGTTTTCCAGCAATCTTCACTCCAGCTGAAGACTCGTCCAGACCGGCCT
The DNA here is from genome assembly GCF_055883805.1 of Amblyomma maculatum. Lineage (NCBI taxonomy): Eukaryota > Metazoa > Arthropoda > Arachnida > Ixodida > Ixodidae > Amblyomma > Amblyomma maculatum. The sequence continues at coordinate 158,581,679 of NC_139344.1, read as the reverse complement.
TCCTCATGATGCACTCTGCATATAGGTTAAATAGGCAGGGCGACAGTATGCAGCCTTGCCTCACTCCTTTCTCAATCGGAAACCAATCAGTAAGACCATGCCCTGTTCTGACTGTGGCCTCTTGCCCTTCATACAGGTTCCTGAGGAGACAGATGAGGTGAATTGGAACTCCCATCTCTTGGAGAGCTTGCCACAATCTGCTGTGATCTACGCAGTCAAACGCTTTCGCATAATCAATAAAGCAGAAGTAGATGGGTTTCTGGAACTCTCTTGCATTTCCCATGATCCAGCGAAGGTTGGCAATTTGGTCTCTAGTTCCTCTGCCCTTGCGAAACCCAGCTTGCACGTCCGGAAGCTCTCGATCCACATACCTTGCCTACCCTGCAGCCTACCTTGGAGGATTTTCAACATCACCTTGCTAGCATGCGAAATAAGTGCGATCGTGCGGTAGTTGGAACAATCTTTGGCACTGCCTTTCTTTGGAATGGGGATGTAAACTGACCTCCTCCAGTCCTGTGGCCACTGCAGGGTTGTCCAAATCTGACATAATGTATGCAGAATGTTAACAGCGTCATGGTTGAGGTTTTGAAGCAACTCAGCTGGAATGCCATCAATTCCGCTAGCTCTGTTCTTAGCAAGGCTGGCTAAGGCCCATTCAACTTCACTCTTCAGGATGCCCGGCTCGAGATCAGTAATCACAACCATCTTATGTTGGGTTTGCACATTCGGGTCCTTCTTGTACAGTTCTTCTGTGTATTCCTGCCACCTCTTCTTTATCTCTGAGGCTTCAGTGAGGTCCTTGCCTCGTTTGTCCTTTATCACGCCCAGCTTAGCACAGAAGCTTCCTTTGATATCTTTGATTGTCTTATACAGAGCTCTTGTGTTCCTTAATTGGCTGTTGTCCTCAACTGCTTGGCACTGTATGTGCAGGAAGGCATTCTTATCTCTTCTTGCTATTTTCTGAAAATCCGCATTGAGAACCTTGTATCTTTCTCTTTCCCCCATAACTTTTGCCATCCTCCTTTCCTCAGCTATTTGCAAAGCCTCTTCAGATAACCATTTTGCTTTCTTCCATTTCTTTTGCTTTGGAACTACCTTAGTAGCAACTTCTTGTATTATATCACAAACATCAGTCCACATCTCTTCGGGCTCTCTGTCTTCTAGATCTAATTCTTGAAATCGATTCCTCACTTCCACAGCATATTCTAATGGAATTTGATCCAGATCATACCTGAAAGGCCTTCTAGTTTTCTGCATTTTCCTCAATCGAAGCTTAATTTTGGCAACAAGAAGCTGATGATCGGTGCCACAATCGGCCCCAGGCCTTGTTTTTACTGCTTGTATGGCGCTTCTCCATCTCTGCCGGCAAAGAATATAATCGATCTGATTCCTGTACAGACCGTCCGGTGAAGTCCATGTGTACAGGCGCCTCTTGTGCTGTTGAAAATGAGTATTCTCTATGGTCAGGTTGTTTTCTTGACAAAACTCTACTAGCCTCTGCCCAGCTTCATTTGGCTCGCCAAGACCGAACTTGCCTATAATTCCAGATATTTCTTCACTCCCGACCTTAGCATTCCAGTCTTCTATGAGGAAAACGATGTCTGATGATGGGGTGCGGTCTAAAAGGCATTGTAGGTCCGCATAAAATCTCTCAACGTCAGCTTCTTCAGCAGTAGTGGTCGGTTCATAGACTTGGATAACTGTTATGTTGAAAGGGTGACCTTGGATCCGAAGTGAAATCATTTGGTCATTTTTGGGGTTGTACCCTAGCTCTGCTTTGCCCATTCTTCTGTTTACTATGAGAGCGACCCCATTCCTTCTCTTGGATTCGTGCCCACAATAAAAGACATAATGGTCGCCGGAGTTAAATTCTCCCATTCCGGTCCACTTTAGCTCACTGATCCCCAAGATATCAATGTTCAATCTGTCCATTTCTCGCTTGACGACATCCAGTTTACCTTGCGTCATAGATCTTACATTCCATGTTGCTATGTGATATATCTCCTTGCAACATCGGACTTTCCGGTCGCTTCCCGACACATCCACAGCTGAGCGTCCTTTTGGCTTTAGCCCAGCCGCTTCATTCGTCCTGGAGCTACTAGGAATCGCCCTTTGTTCATCCCCAGTAACATGTGGGATGCCTTCCGACCTGGGGGGCTCATCTTCTGACGCCATATCATTAATGGTATTGTGACTGGCCATAGGGTTTTCTTAATGGTATTGTGACTGGCCATAGGGTTTTCTTGGCAGGAAATACTGGAGTGGGTTGCCATTACCTTCTCCAGTGAATCACATTTTGTCAGAACTCTCTGCCGTGACCTGTCTATCTTGGGTGGCCCTACACAGCAGAGCTCACGACTTCATCGAGTTTCGCAAGCCCCTCCGCCACGACAAGGCAGTGATCCAGTGAACCACACCTGAAAGCAATCCTGCAAGAGTTTGGACCTTGTAACTCAACTACCAGAGCCATACTTGGTAGTTGGAGCATTTTAATGAACATTGTGGTTTTTGGGGGAGTAAAAAAAATCACATAGAGGTGAAATTTTAGAGGGTTTTATACTTAGAAATGTTTCCTTGCTGAACTCTGATAAACCCATATACTATTCCCTTTCCCTTCCTTTTCCCTTCCCTTTCCCTTCGAGTTCACAGTCTGTTTTTAGCTTTTTTACATGGGACATTTTAGACAATCCATATGGAGTGACCACCTGCCAGTTTATATCACCTTGTCATCTTGCACCTGCAGTCATTCCAACCAGACCACAGCATTGGAAGCTGCACTGAGCTGATTGGGCAACGTTTAAATAAAAATCCAGTTGGCATGAAATGTTGTGAGAAAAACTAACCACTGACGAACTAGACAAAAAGTTCACAACTTGTAGCCCTGCTGCCGCACATATTGCTATCCCTTGATCCAAAAAAAACCCCAAGGTTTGGTATTCTAAAGGTTGCAAGGAAGCAAAGACGAAACAAAATAAAGCCTGGGGAATTTTTCTTAGATACCTAGCCTGTGGTAACCTAATAAACTTCAAACATGCAAGACCAAAAGCACGATGCATCTGGCACAATGTCAATAAAGTCCTCGTGGCAAAGTTATGTCATCTATAAGCAGCTCCACCACATTAATAAGAGATGTGGGAAGTTCCTAGTTCCCGCAACACACATCATTTGCAAAATACAAAAACTTAGCCGAAAAGTACAGACTTACAACATGTGACGCAAACAAGCTCTGCAATGGCCAGTACGGTACTGTCTGGCAGCAAACTTCCAGGACCGAACAAAATGCACTGTCAAATGTTGGCCACTCTGTTCAAGGCCTCTGTATAGGCATTTTTGAAATATTTAACAGCCTGCTTGCTGTTGCAGTTTGTATGTATAGGATGTTTCGATTAGGACTCACTGCATAAAAGTGCCCCCCCAACCCCTTTTTGTGGCAAATAAAAAATCTGATATTTTATCTCGCCACGTTGGCAGGTTGAAAGTCTATGATACCAAGTTTACTCCACAAAGTAATACCTATAAGTTTATGTTAGCCAGAGCTTAGTGCAAGCATGCACTTTGTATTGTGCTTAGCTTTAATTGTGGCCTGTAAGTGTCGCATTTTTAAGTGGCAGCTGTGATGATTTCTGATGTGTGCCGGTCTGATTTCTGTTTACAGGAGGCCTGGAATTCTTGTCTTAGTAAATGATACTGACTGGGAGCTCTTGGCAAGTGCTTTCTTCGTGCTTATTTTTTTTAGATGGAAGGTTGCTTTTTAGTATTTTTTTCAGGAAGTATTTTAAAAGGTCCTTAAACAGGCTTGGACATTTAATAAAGACAGCCAAAGAACTTTAAGCCATCCGTTCCCTGAAAGATGATTAAAATTCGAACCACAGCCCATTTGTGCTCTTTATCAACTGGCATGCAAGGGTCTGCTGTAGCACTGTACTGAACATGTCATTTGCCCATTGTTGTTAATCATGGGCGAATAACATTTGTGTCTCCTGTTCAGCTAGCTGCTCTTGCTCTTTTTCGTTGTGCAAGTGCTCTGTATCAGGAGAAAGTTGCTCACACATTTCTGTGTCCCCGCTTCCTTATTCTGATAATCATGCTTCACGCATTCTGTAACACGCTGCAAGGCTGTGTTTCGAGACAGGTTCACGCTGGAAAGCACACAGAAATATGGCAGGAGGATAAACACAGAAAAATATACTTGGCGGGGTACGACCATGATGTAGGCATCTAACTTACTCCATGCTTTTCCCTAAAAGTGTACGAGAAAGGAAAATTCCACTTGCAAAGGCTCATAACCTGGATAGGTGAGAGAAACAAATATTAAAAGGAGGGGGGGGGGGGGATAAAGCAGAAGTTGTGGCAAAGTTGCTTGGTTGTCACAATTGCAACTCTGCTATTAATGAGTCGTTTATTGATTAATTAATTTGTTTATATTCTGCCCATGCATTATAAGCGTGGTGCATGGCAACTGCCAGAGTATACTGGTAAATTTTCAGCCAGAAAGTAATTGGGGGGCCTTTTAAAGGGATAATGAGGGTAAGCAAAAGTGGGCCTGTACTAAAAGGGTACTCTGCTCTAATCATGAAGCCACCACTTTAATCAAAGGTATGCCTTTTATAGGCTACAAAAGATCGATAAATGAAATACAGATGTCGCTATCGCCGACCAATTTTACAAGTAAAAATGTCTGCACCGACACAGAGTTGTTTGTCATAAATTTCGGAGGTTATTGTATACTGCCATTCACTTCAAAATGGTGGCAACCAACCCTTTTCATAAAGAACATCATGCCTTTGAGTCTACTGGTGGGAGGACATTTGTACCCAACCTTCTCGCCGATAAAAGAGTCTTTTGTTGCTAGGCAAACGTCATAGACAGAAGAGGCCAGATAAGTTTACTGACAATAATAATTACATGGAGTTTTCCTCAATGTCCTTTTAAGGATTAGGTGAAAGTAATGCATGCAGAATATTCAGTTTATGGCAAGCACTAAGTAGTAGTTTGTCTTGTTCATATAACCAGTCATTTTGGGACATTGTCTTTCAACTATAAGGCAGAATTTATGAGTGCTGCTGCATTCAGCAGAAAAATCTGCATCGAAGTTGTAAACAGCATTTATTATACTATTACTCCGGGGATGTAGATACGAAAATAAGTACAGGTAGAGGGGTAAACTGACCTCTCCTTGTTGCTTCTTGTTTCAATTGGGCCATTGCTAAGAAAGTGTTTTGTATGCATAATTACATTCAATATTGTCTGAGTCACAGCGTGTCTACATTGAAATGCTTCTGTTTTTCAACTGTTTTTGAGTGTACGTTATAATAACATGATTTCTTAATCAATAATTATATTGAGTCACAAAGTTTCTGAGAGGTTCCTACGGCATTTCTACTCTGCTCTGGTAATATACATTATCAGAAAACAAAATACATTATCAAATTCTGTCTCATCTCTGTGAACCAACCCATTTGAGTATCGGGAAAAATATCTGAATTCTGGAAGCCATTATCATTTTATTTTTAAATCCCGGGAAACCACTGACCTCTTCTAGTAGTTAGAGGCCCGTAGCCTTCACCAAATGGTCTATTATTAGATTAACCTCCATGCTAGAAGCTGGTGAACTTCTCGATGTTACGGTGGTTTTCAAAAGGCATTTTGCACAACTGATCATTTGGTCAGAGAGTGAAAATGTGATTCGAGAAGCTGTTGTACACAAACAACACTGTCTTGCTGTCTTTTTGAATTTGGAGAAGGCATATGACAAAACCTGGAGATTCAGGATTTTTCAGAACATTGCTGAGCTTAGCAGTCGCAGAAGTATGTTGAAATGCCTGAAAGACTTTTTGTCTGTCTATTCATTCCATGTATGCCTAGGCTCAACCCTTTCGAGAAATTTAATTCGGGCAAATGGAGTACCTCAAGGGTGTATTTTAAGCACAACTTTTTGTTGTAAAAATGAGTTTTGTTAGTAAAATAATCCCAATGTTCATTATTCAGTCTTTGTTGATCTTCAGATTGCTCTCTCATCCTCCAACATATCGTGTGAAAGACAAGTACATTGCACTGATTGACTCTTCCAGATAGGCAGAATTTTTCTTTATCTTAAAAAATTGTCTTGTACAGAAAGCTATTATCGTTCTCATTAATGTAGGCTAGTTCATCATATTATAGTACAACACGCACTTTGTTGTTTGTTCCCTGGTACACTAAGAACTGAAGAAAAATTCAGCCATTATAACTGTTATGCTACTGTTTATCATTTCCCACACTAAGCAAATTGGTCACATCTATTTATTGTTTTGGTTTTCAATCAAGGCTGTTATGAGGGAGTGCTGATAAGTGTGTATTGAGCTTTACCCTAATATAAGCATACAATAACATTTCAGATTTTATTAGAAAACCTGTCTTAGAATATTGCGAGCTTAATTTCATGGCACTAACTCAGATTTTCCCTATTTCTTTCTAGTGGTAATTTAAGTAGTCTCTGATTGCTATGGGCTTCATGCCAAAGGCGTGCCGCACTATGATTGGAAATTTCTTGTGCTCAAAGCTTTATTGTTGAATTACACTGTCAGAAACTGCATAACATGATGCTGCTTCATAAGCCACAGTGGAATAGTTGGTAGCTCCATTCCAGACAGGACATTTCAGCACCAAAGACAAAGACTTCCTTTGAGGCTAGTGGTAGTAACCTCTTGGGAAAATGTGGACAGTGTTCCTAAAAAGGTGTTAAAGAACAAAAATAATATTAGCTAAATGCACAGCAGAGACCTTTAACATTTTATGAGAGTGCAAGATATGTGCTAGGCATGAGTCAGCCAAGTTAGTTCTCGGGCCTCTAATATTTTAATACTGACCAGAAACATGACTGTATGGTGAGTTTTCAGGCCATTCTTCTGCATTTTGAGGCATATGAAGCAAGTTTCTGTGTAGGCTTGTCTGAGTGCATTATTTATGCATGACACAGAGACTAAAGAGCAGTTGAATTGTTTGAAAGAGCCGAGTTCTTTCTAATCAAAGAAATTCCCAAGGTTAAGCTCACAAGCTGATGCAATCCTTGCGTTGGGACAGGGAAGGAGTTGTGCATGTGAAGTATGTAGAAGTAGATGCCATAGTCAGAGCAGCCTGTTACTCTTCAGTGTAGTACAAAGTCGAGAAGGAGCTGGCCAGAAGACGTGGGAATTTTTTGTATGACTGTGCCTCTGCACATAAAGCCTCCATAACTGTTCAGAAATGGAAAAAGTTGTAAAAAGAAGTGTTTTTGTATGACAGCACCCTTGGACATGAAATTTCAGTAACCATTTGGAAAATGGCCTATTTGAAATTTTAAATGGTGCAACATTCACTTTACTAACTTTATTTAGCTCCTAGTGGTTATTGTCTGTTTCAGATTATTAAGCAACACTTCCAGCAGCACACATTTTTCTGCCAGTGAAGTTGTCGTAGCTGCTGCAAAAAGAATGGTTTGATGCATAGCCATAGTCATGTCTCCTAAAGGGCTTACAGAACTGCCTTTGCAGATGTCAAAGATGCATTCACCTAAGAGGAGGATATGTTAAATAAGTGGCAAGCTTATTTCTCTACCATTTATGTTCCACAACAGAGCTCAAGGCTTATCAGTATCCCTTGATATATATTTAGACATCCACAGTAATGTTGCACTGCTGTGTATTTAGAATACTGCTTTTATGTGCTTCTTTCTAGCTTTGTACCATCGCCCAACATGCTGTTGCTTGGCTTCATTTGAGCATGTTTACCACTTCATTGAAGTCTTGTTGTCTTTTCTAGGGTGGACTCGCCTATGAACTCAAATCAGATGACAACGTGCTTTTTATATCAACTCTACATGGTGGATAAATGCTTGTACTTGACTCGTCTCAAAGCCTTGTTCTATTTAGTAGCATGTTTGGGACAATACCAATTTGTGGACAACACCTGCACCAGGAATAAACAAGAAAATATAAAAATGCGAATATATAGTGAAGTTTTTTGTTAGGTTAAAGCAACCCTACAATAAAACACAGCAAAGCATTCATGTTTGTTTATTTGTTAGTTATGTAGAGTGAAATATGCTGAAGCCCTTAGTATTGGTCCTAACACCAGTATGGAGACATTGATTGCTTATTTGGCTTGAGAAAGCATGACCTTGGCACTTTCATTATTAAAGCTACAAATGTGATGTGCTGTTCTGTACTGTACGGGTACTGTTCGGAGCAGAAGTGTATACTTTACATGGTGGGCGGCGGAGTGAAGCAAAATCGCATTGCAATGCAACCTAGGGGTTATATCTTGGTCCAGGGCAGCAGTTAGGAGCCCCTTTTTATCTACAAACATTGTTTGGCTCACTTCAGTGCAACGTGCTCCATCTCGCTAAAAGGTCAAGCAGTGCTGCAACAATAGCAGTCCCATTGGTCTGCTTCTATTTTGTCTTCTTTCTCTCCGCACGTTGAAGATATGACATGAAAGCCAGCACATGACACAGTGTGACACAAAATACTAGTATCAAGGCAATGAGTGCCATGGGTCTTCTGCTGTGGAAAAAAAAAAATCTGGAGGTACAATATGAAAATAAGCGTTACAGGATTGCTACTACTGCAGCACTGCTTGACATTTTGGTGAGCTGAAGCACCCTGCATTGAAGCAAGCCAAGTGACATTTCCGCAGACAAAAAATGACTTTTCTGTCTCAGTGACAGATGTCATCTGTAGATGACATTACAGTGCAGTTAAAAGAAAGAGGGGTGCTGTGATGGCGCCGCGAAGAGTGGCTGCTTAGTGTAACTGTTACACATGACGTGGCCGCCAGAGCATCGAAGCACCGATACTGGGGACCTTTCTCTTCACTTGTTTTGCTGGTGCTTTTCAAACGTCTGATTACGACCCATATACAGTTAAACCGCAGTGTAACGAAATATGTTGGTTTTCAAAACTTCGTGTCCATAAAACACTATTTTTTAGCTTCAGTATGACTAAGTAAATTTTATCATACTTTCAACATAATGACACGCATGCTCAGGCTTGCGGCACAAAGCTATGATCATGCTGAATTGGGTTTCAGTTAAGCAAGTGTGATGGAGGGCACCATTTCCACTGTTGCCGACTTGAAAAAAAGTGAGGCCAAAAAGCCAGCATGGCCCACTGCCGGCCTCCCATTTGGCTGCAACGGCAGAGGCAGCCTAATGCGGCGTTGAATCGGTGACGTGATTGGGAACTCTATATCCAGTTGGGCAGCGATGGTGGAAACCAAAAATATGTCTGCATTGTCCCCGTCATGGACATAACACCCAGTTCCACAATTCAAGGCTTTCCCTCTGAATTGTCTGTGGAATGTTCTAGAGGGTTCTCTACATGCAAGATGAAAACTTTTGATGTTGCGAAATTTCAGTTTAGCAAAGTAAATGGCAGATCAAGGTTTAATCATATATGATGTTCGCTTGCTTGAAACGAGCTTTTTTATTGTTGGTAGGGCATTTTTCTATAGCACTGCTCACTTTCTATGCTCTAATTTGACTTGGGGACGCATGGGTGATCACATAATCGATGCTCATAACAACTGCCTTCTCAGTGCTTGGCTGCATTTGAATGCAGATTTTATATTCAAGAGAAACAGGGTAATGTAACAGTACTGATTGAAATCCATCAAGTAAGCGGCATGTAACATATGCACTAAGTGTTAGATAGGCATTGGAGCTGAGAACTGTGCTTTGGACTAGCTCTATTATGTATTTTGTTACAGCACAACCTGAAGGGTGTAATAATTGATTTCTAAATTTTATGGTTGATATTAAGCTCAGAGGAAGGTATGTAAACACTATTCCGTATTTTTGTTGTAAGAAGTATAATTTCAAAATTATAAGCATATCGATGATCTCTCTTCGGAAAAGTGGCATTCGTATAAACAGATATTTTTAAAAATCTAAAAAAAAAAAAAAAGCTATAAGCGAAACGCTAACAAAACCAGACCGCATACGTTTGGTGTTTGGGGTTCGAGTTTAGGCCATATTAACTATCAGTGAGCACACGCTGGTGGTAAGCTGCTGTGTAGCTGGTTGGATTTGTGTTGCTGTGCGTTGCTGGAGATTTGGAGCCTCGTAGAAACCGCTAGAGATGGGTATTCCTTCGATCACTTGATAGTCAGCTGTTTGAGCCACTATCGTCTTTTGCATTTTAGCGCTGCCAGAGCCGTAGCTTTGTAGCCTTTCCCAAGTCACATGATTGGCTGCTGTCAGAGCTTTTATTTTTTTATTGCTGAATTGTGGCATCTTCAGCATAACACAATAGTTTGATTCACTGTTATGTATCATTTTTGCTGTGCAGATTGAAATGCAATACGATGTTTGAAAGCACTTCGACGGTGGTGAGGTCTTATGCGCCAGACTTTGCAGAATATTTTCGTAGAGCTGCGTCTGAGGATCTCACCATCGTCGAAATACTTTGCATATCAATATTAAATAAACTGGGCAACGCTACATATAACTGCCTTTTGCTATGCTTTCTGGCCATTTCCCTCTTCTGAAGCGCTGAACAATCATACCTGCCCCTCAAACGTTTAGCAGCAATTTCAGCCATGTATGAAGCATTTCTTCCCTGTTAACGTCTGATTATGCATTTCCTGCAGTAGCCAAATGCGCTGAAATTTTTAGAAAGTGGGTCAAACAAACCGTGTATCTGGCTGTTGCAGTAAAAAAGAATGCATGACATGGTCCCACACATCACCACACCTGTGAGCTGAGCTACCAATCACATAGTCTGGTACCTTTGTTGGCAGCAGGATATCACAAGACAGCTCTTTACTTGGTCAGATGAGGGAACAAAGCACCTGCAATGCCCGCTACAAGGCAACAAGTACCACACATCTGCTCGAGCAGACAGCACGTTCGTCTGCGGTAAGAAATAATGTTTACTTGCACAGAAACCAGACTGAAATCTACCTGCTCAGAATAACAAAATCTGGCATATATAAAGGTTGGGCTGTTTGAACGTTGACAGATCACCAAATTTCAGCAGGCATGCCACCCTTGCATAGGACTGCCAGCAGAATCAATGGAGAGGATGGCCTCTCGAAGAAGGGCTGCCCGTGGTGGCATCGGCCTCTTCAAATTATTCTAAGCTGCCGCTGTCACCACGGAATGTCCAAGAGCACCTCTCTTCCACTGTGCTCTTGTCTCGGAACTTGTACATAGTGGGGTGAAAGCTGCAAATGTATGAAAACAGCACTCCTGTTAAAACTCTCCTCGCACTTATAGTTCCTGTGCCACTTAAGAGCAAGTTGTGAGGTAAGATAAAAGAGCAGTTACAGCTTTGGTATAGTGCTGTACCAACCTGCAGCCCAAAGCACTTAGATGGAAGCAAGTAATGTTAAGCTGTTAAACTGGTGCTTTATGCATGAAGCCCATCTGGATAAACTTTAATGTAACTCGTTTCTTGAATTCCAAACAGATTTCTTAAAACTCTGATTAAGCCCAGTTTCTACGCAAAAATGCACCATTTAGAGAATGCAAAATTGCTTGTAGTAAATAGTAGTCTTCTTCTACACCATTTACTTAAAGAAAACCGAAATCTTTGAAGTTTATGCTGAATGATATGACTTGTACCTGTATTTCAGCAAAATGTATACTGTTGCAATTTTCACTCTGCAAATTCCAGCAGAAAAATAACCAAGAAACTAACTGCATGAAAGAAAGTCTTATGGTGTTAGGTCAAGAGGCTGTAGGAAGTGTGAACAAGACTTGCCATGCCTCTTTAATCACAGGTACTTTGGCTACTAAGGTAGCTGCAGCTGGTAGTCAACGCATGTCCTTGTTTTGTGCTTTCTGCTACCCCTACTACGCTTGCTTTATTTGGAATCTATTCTGTTGCGCTTGACGACCATCGGTTATCTTGACTTCACATTACATGCCATGCCCATTTCCTCTTGATTTCAGCTAGGATGCCATTTACTCATGTTTGCTTCCCTACTCACTCTGCTCTCTTCCTATCTCTTAATGTCAGGCCTATCATTTTCTTTTCCTTAGCTTGCTGTGTTGCCCTCGGTTCAAGCTGAACTCTCTTCATTAGTCTCCTTCTTTCTACCCATTGCAGAAACAGAATATTGCACCAAAACTGCTCCAAGTTGGCTGCCTCAATGTTTTGCCACCAAATTTAGCAGAACATGGGCTTTTTCCACACTGTGGGCCATCGCATTGCTTACAAAAATTCGATCTGATCCACTCTAAGTGGCTGTGAGAAGCGCAGCAGGCCGGTGGCATATGAGTTGTGCATTCGTGCTACGGGGAATGCCATAGCTGAAACGATAGCAGCGCACCAATGGCAGAGGTATAATGCATCTTGCACGGCTCCGAATACAAAAGCTTTCATGAATTTGAGAAGCTTGCAGCATAAATATTTGTTTGCTAGTAAATTTAAAATGAGCCACAAGCAATTGGAGGCAATTAAATATGTGATGTTAAGAAGATAGTGAGAGACCGGAAAGCGTGGCGTGACATGGTCCATAGGGTCACGAAGAGTCGGACACGACTGAACGCCTGAACTGAACTGAAATATGGAAAAATGCTCTCTGCATGAGACAGTGCCTCCTCCAAGCCTTTTGAGTTACTGGTGACAAGAGAAGCAAGGTGCCTCTCACTAGAAACCTTCTCAAAGGCTATTGGAAATCCGTACAGAGGGCTTATCGCCTATGTGTTAAAATTGAGAAAGCCCCAACATCGCTCAAGCAAAACCATGAGGAGCCACTGGCAGAGGACAGTGAATACAGAAGGTCAAGGCTAGAAACTTATCAGCACAGGAGTAAGATCAGAAAGGATATGCTCAGGATAGAACAAAATGTGTTGCTCATTGATGTGTACCTTGACATGTGTGAGTACCTTTTAAAATGTCTCACTCTGCAAAGAAAGAGTTGGGGCATATAGGTCTTGTAGACTGGAGGCCTTGGTTCCAGCCATCTGGCTACGTCAACTGGCCAGTATATTTCGGGTTAAGGAAGACATCACATAGGCACATTCAGCGGGGCTTCGCATGTCTGGTGGTCCCCTAGAAGTCTGAAAGTGTCTAGTTGCTGACTGCTGCATATGGTGTTTGGCATGAACAGGCCTTGTCTACATCTCCAGAGCATCTCGTGAAGCATTATCTGTCCCCTGCAGTTATTAGTTGTGTACATAGGTAAGCTTATACACGGAATATATGCAGTAAGTTGAAAAATGGTTGGTTGCATGGTTGGTTGGTTGGTTTGTAGGGTTTAACATCCCAAAGTAACTCTGGCTATGAGAAACGCCTTAGTGGAGGACTCCGGAAATTTGGACCACCTGGGGTTCTTTAACGTGCAATGGCATTACACAGCACACGGACGCCACTTCGTTCCACCTCACTGTAGGCCCATGCAGCAGGTGGTGCAGCAGTGTTCAACAGTACTGTGTCTTTTCTTTCCCAAGGATGCAGGATCGAATCCCGGCCTCGGCGGCCGCTTTTAGATGGTGGCGAAAGCCAAGGCGCCTGTGTGCTGTGCGATGTCAGTGCACGTTAAAGAACCCCAGGTAGTCGAAATTTCCAGAGCCCTTCACTACGGCGTGTCTCATTAGCCTGAGTCACTTTGGGACGTTAAACCCTGATTTAAAAAAAAAAAAACTGATTTATTTATAGGAAAGGAAAGGCGCGGTAACTGTCTACAAACCAATTCTGTCTTTTCTCGAAAGAAGGGGAGGAAAAATATGCTAATTGGGTGGCTTTTGCTCTGTAGTCTGACGCAGTTTGCGTAAAGAATGGCGTTTAGAGGAAGAAAAGCATATGAAGCAACATTCTAAAAATGCTAGTAGGAAGAAGGGAATGGCTTCCCTTAGCTTAAGTTGTAACCCCCCCCCCCCCCTCCCCTCAAAAAAAAAAAAAAAATTAAAGCGAGCTGAGCAGCCGTGGCAACCAGGCAACCACCACCCACGGTGGCAACTGCCCTCCCTCTGGCTCCTCAGCTTGATGGCAAAGAAAGAAGAACGTCTTAGATAGAGGATCTGTGTGTGTGTCTACGTATGTTTATTTGTTGCATTGAGCTATGGTGACTAGAAGCTGGATATATACTCATTTCTGCACCCATTGTCGGCTTTCCTTGTTTTGCGTCAAAGTTAGCCGAAATCGCCAGCAGTCGAGCAACCGCGCCAGCCACGCCAATCCTATCCATAAACTCATAAACTTATGCGCCAATCCAAACTGTTTTCGTGTCGCGTCTGTTGCGAATCGTTGAGGGTGCTGCGTGGGCTTGTGTACGTGCGCTTTAATTTGCCTTGTGTAATTAGATAAGAGCTATTTGGCTCAGAAAGTTGCGTGCTTTTGTAGTACTTCATCAAGTATATTCTATTGTGAACGCTAATTTAGGTTACGGATAGTGTGAAGTGTTAAGCCGGCTACGAAAGAGGCCGTGCCGCCGTGCCCCGAACCCCGAGCATTGGAGGCGTTGGTGCGTTGGTTGTGCATTGTCTGGAAGAACTGCGCATTTCTGCGAGTCTGCAGTTTTGTAATTACCGCTGCGGTATTAACGCAGTGGCCTACTTCACGCCATGAGAGCCGCTACATTGATCTTAATTGCCGTTTTTTTGCCAGCTGCGTTATGCGAAGATTATTACCAACTCCTGGGCATAGAGCGGGATGCCGACAGCCGCGACATACGACGCGCTTTCAAGAAGCTAGCGCTCAAGTTCCACCCGGATAAAAATCAAGGCGACCCCGAGGCGCACGACAAATTCGTGAAGATAAACAAAGCGTATGAAGTTTTGAAGGACCCTGACATTCGAAAGCGTTATGACACCTACGGAGAAGAAGGTTTGGATGGCGATCAGAACAGATGGGGGCGACAGTACCACAGCTGGAACTATTATTACGAAAAATTCGGCATTTACGACGACGATCCCGAAGTGGTGACACTGAGTAGGAACGACTTCCAGAGCTCTGTTGTGGAGTCTGAAGACATCTGGTTTGTGAACTATTACTCGCCGCAGTGTTCCCACTGCCACCATCTCGCTCCGGCTTGGCGTCAGCTGGCCAGGAGCTTTGAAGGGGTCATACGAATCGGGGCAGTAAACTGCGAGGAAGACTGGCAGTTGTGTAGGCAAGAGGGCATACACTCATTTCCGTCACTGATTTTCTACCCGGAAAGGGAAAAGTACGCTGGTTCTCGTGACTTGGACGACTTGAACGATTTTGTGTTGCGTCGCCTACCCGATCTTGACGTTGACATATCTGATACCGGCCTGCTGCAGCCAGAAGCGAGCTCGCTGCTTAGATCAGTGGTAGTTGCTACCTGTACTAGTGCCAATATATGTTTAGCAAAAGAGGAACTAAAAAAATTGGCTGTTGCACTTGATGGCTTGGCGTACGTGTCACTTGTTGATTGCAGCAAAGCAGCAGCCACATGTAAAAACTTGAAAATTGGTGATGGAGTGTACTTCTTTGAAGCAGCCACCAGCCAGCTTAAAAAGCCAAAGCATTTGGAGGGAAGTGATGCCTCTGAATTGCGCAGGGCTGTTCTGAAAGAGCTTCCTAGCTTTGAGGTTGTAACGTCAGAAGTATTTAAAAGCCTTTTTCAACAATTAGATGGCGGTGACGAGTCTGAGCCATGGCTTTTGCATTTTACTAAGAGTGGCCAACCTGATGCTTCACAAGAGCTTGAGTTGAAGCACATTAGAGGCTACATTCAGTCGGTACGCCTAGGCACAGTAGATTGCAGCAAGGAGGTCGATGTTTGTTCACAGTTTTCTGTGACAAAGTCTCCTTTGTTCCTTCTCCTACAATCAAGCGGTGAATATGAAGTGTATCATGGCCGTGTTAATGCACGTGATTTGGCTTCATTTGCAAAAGAAAGTGCAGGAAGTCGTTTGCAGACGTTAACAATAGCAACATTTGATAGGAAAGTTTCACAAAGCAAAACCACATGGCTGGTTGATTTTTTTGCACCTTGGTGCCCACCATGCATGCGTACACTTCCAGAGCTGCGAAAAGTGTCTCGTTCTTTTGACGGCATTATGTTTGGAGTTGTTGACTGTACCTCTGACCCTTCAGTGTGCCAAAGCAATGGGATCAGCTCATATCCAAGTCTTGTGTTGTTCCATAATGGTTCTGCAACATCCATGAGTGGTTATAAGACCGCTATGGAAATTAGGGAATTTGTTGAAATATCCCTTGATCCAAAAGTGGTAACTCTAACTCCTGAAACATTTAAAGAGCTTGTAGAAAGCAAAAGTGTGGATGATGTATGGGCTATTGACTTTTTTGCCCCTTGGTGTGGTCACTGTAAAAAAGTGGCTCCAGAATGGAACAAATTTGCAAAAATGGTATCTGATGAGCCAAACATAAATGTAGGCCACGTTGACTGTGAAGCTCATCGGCACTTCTGTGCTGAGCATGGCGTACGCTCATATCCTCACATTCGAATCTATCCCCGTGGACATTTTAGTAGCCGCCATTATTCAACATTTAACGGTTGGTCTAGAGATGCTGCGTCCTTCAGAGACTGGGCAATGCACTTTCTTCCCAGCAGCGTTGAAGAGCTTGATCATCATGGTTTCTATAAGCAAGTTCTTGAAGACACTTCACCATGGCTTGTTGACTTTTATGCACCATGGTGTGGCCACTGTGTGTCATTCAGGCCTGTGTTTGAATCTGTAGCAAAAAAGTTTGAGGGTAGGGTAAAATTTGGTGCTGTCAACTGCGAAGAGCACTGGCATGCTTGTGATGCGGCACAAGTGCATCGTTATCCCACACTGATGTTTTATGTTGGCAGGACTGCTAAGGCTCAGTCTGCGGTAGGCAGTGTTATTCATGATCACAGAGAGGCAGACCTGGTTAATGTATTGGAATTGTTTCTCGAGAAAAGACCTCGGGTCAAAAGAATCAATGATGAATTGTGAGAGTAAGTATTTTGCTTTTTAACTAGGCCAGGGGTCTGTTTCTTATATGGTCATGTATTTATTACGCAGCTGAGCAAAGGCATCATTACATTGGTCTGTAAAGCATTCCACATTGGGAGTGTTTTGCAAGCTCATTACTGTTTTTGCAGGCTATGTTGTCTGTCTCAGCCTGTGCTTTTTTTTCACCGTATTCTTGCTGGAGTTTCCTAGTCATTTTTGAAGTGCACTATAAGAGAGTGCAGCAATGATTTCTTACGCAAGTTCACTCCGCACAAGCTGACAAAATAATGTTGCACTTCTCTGGCACTTCACAAGTCACTGGATATAGAACGCAGCGCTTCGTGGATGCTAGCTATCGCTTTCATTGTGAACTCTTATCTTGCGGGTTGCCAGCTTTGTAGCTAACTTCCCAGGACACGAATGTTCAGCATCCTTAAAAGCAGTGAAAAGCACATTTTTTATTTTTTTTTTTTATGAATGTGACTTTATCATAATGTTGAACCTCTTGGTAGTCACAGCCTAAGAGCTTTTTCGCAAATGTGGTAACTTCTAAGGATATGGTCACATAGATAAATCTTTTTATTGCTGTGGTCATGGCGTGTAAAGAAAAATGCAAGCAAGCAGAACTGTAGTTGACCATATCAGGCTAGACAGAGTTGTTGTTTGCCCTCTGCAAGATTTAAAGGAGATTTGCATGGTTCAAGTTACTTGATCAGTTGACTTAAATTAGGTATGTGACTTTTTTGTTCTTCTGAGCAAAGAAAACAGTCTGTGCACACCCGTGCACAAGCTACTGTCGTGCACTGTCCTAGTGTCTTCTATTTTTTGTAATCTCAGAAGTTGTCACAATAGTGAAGTCACTTTACAACTTCACGGCTCATAACACTCTGTTCTTACCAGATTGAAATTGAATTAGGTAATGCTCAAATTGTGGCTTATAGGGATAAGGACAACATCCCAATTTTTGTAGTTAGCTGCTTTGTTCCTATGTTGACCTTTGTTTGGCAGCAAAAGGCTCATTCCTAGCGACGTTGAATGGTGGTGTGGCCTAGCCTCAGAGATTTGCCAAGGAATAAGTGCACTGATGTTGCTGCAATTTTGAAAAAATGGCATGCAACAACACAGCTTTGTTTTACTGTTTAGCTTCTAGCTTTTAAATACACTGTTTTCAGTGAAAATAGCCTCTGCATATTAGAATGCAGTAATCGATTGATACAGGCCAGCATCAGTTGGTCCTCGGCCTTTCCGTTTTTTTTTAACAAGGTTCAAAAATATTGGCAGCTGCACTATGTCCAGTGACTACCGCTTGTTCTGTATGTTGCACGCTCTGCAAGAGGTTCTTTTGCTTTGTGGGCTATTGGTAATCTCTTTGAGCAGTTTAAATTTAAAGGAACCCTAGAAATTTTGTTTTGAGATCGGCCTGCCCACCCCTTAGATCATGTAACTTGAATGTCCTGGCAAAATTGTACACTTCTGCACGAAACAGAAAATGCGACATTTTGTTTCACAAAAGGGGACTTGTCTTTTCTTGCACCACCCCTTGTACATTGTAGAATGTGTCAGTTCAGTGACAATATCTTACTTGTGTTGCTCTGCATCTGTAAAGTATGTTTTGGTATTTAAGCTAGGCCACATCAGCTAGCTTCTGTTCATTTTTTCACGTGCTGTAGATTGTGTCACTGGGACTGCACGATGCTGACAACTTATGCTTTTCATGTTTTCACAAATACATGCATTTATTTTGCACCTTTTTTGTATGCGTTGTTTTACAATATTGCACAGCTTTTTCTGTGCCGGTTATATGTTTTTATGAATCGAAATGTTTTGGTATGTGGACTGGGATAAGTCCATTAAAGCTTTAGAATAAATTTTATCATGGTCACAATTTTATTTGATGTAGAAACAATTGGAGGCAACAGCTTTGGGTCACATGCTGCGGCATGTCATGCATAAAATTCCTAGCCTATAGGGAAGTTCTCCTAGGTTGGTTGGTTGGGTTTAACGTCCCAAAGCGACTCGGGCTATGAGAGATGCCATAGGGGAGGACTCCGGAAATTTTGACCACCTGGAGTTCTTCAACGTGCACTGACATCACACAGCACACGGATGCCACTCCGTTTCGCCTCCATTGAAATTCTCATTCCTATGCACCAGTCTCTCCTAGATTGGGAATGCCTCATCAAATTCTTCCTTTGTGATCTGAAAGACATGTCAAGGCTTAGCAACAAGACAAAAGATGTAATACAGAGTTCAGGCTTACCTTTTTGCACTTCAGCTTTTTTAGCAGCCTAGCATCTGAAGCCAACTCGTCCCACTCTTCATTCTCATGGTCTTCTTTTGTTTTTCGCTTCTTGCCTTGTTTTGACTTAAGTTTAATTTTTCCAACAAATGTGGCCTAAGGAAGCAAGAATAACAGCATTTTTGGGCATAACAATGCAATATTTCCTCTTCCAAAAGTATGCAGAGCACCACTGGGATCCATGACAGCCAACACATGCACAAGGATTCATGTTGTAGCGGATACAAGCGGAGAGTTGAATACCTAATATGACCACATTCAGCCAGCCAACAAATTCCTGTGCCAATGCAATTCTCTAAATGCAAAATTTACTCTGTCAGCAAACATACAAGAATCTTAAATGCCAATTTACAATTATAATTCTTGGAATCTGGCACTGCAGTGAAAGTTCTGTTAGCAGATGCTAAGAATATTGGACGTCTACCATGCTCACCACTTCCTAACTGCAGTGTTACACTTTCTAGCAACAAAATCTTGTGCTTGTGTGGTTCACTCGCATTAGGTACACAATGTGCATATGCGATGCAAGGTAGAACACAAGCAGAGCATTAAACCAGCAACTTTCTCCAGCATTGGCCCTGTTTTGCAAAATGTTCCACCTTTCATGATGAACAGTTATCAGGTCACCCAGCTGGCCATTCTTGTGTGGTCCATTTACTTTTGCTATCATATGACACAGATGGCATACGACAGTCGTGTCCTTTTCAATACCATGTTGGAATTATGTTACTTGCATGATTCGATCAGCATTAACTAAAAATCCGCATTGTCTGCAGCAATGGCAGCCAAAAACAAACAGCTTCTGCATAGCTGATGGAACACTGTTTTATTTACCTTTGAAGCAGCGACTCATGTGAAGGTGCTTTACAGTACTGAGCATAAAAACAATTTGGACAAACTGTCTTAAAGGTAAACAAGCTTGGTCCATGCTTGCTGGAATAAAATTGACTTAACCGTTCTGTGGACAAGCACCCAATGCTGTTAGTATCAGCTATGCAAAAGCTGCTTGTTTTGGGTTGCCAGAGCTGTGACACGAATTTCTAATTAAATCTGCCCGAGTCAGGCAAGTACATAATAAAAATAAATTAATATTGAAAACGATACTGTTATATACCATCTCTGCATCACATTTCAGCACAAGTGAGCAGTTTAGAGAAGCATTTAACTGTATGCGTTTAGTGTTGCAACAGTCAGTATTACCAGACAGCATGCAATCCTTCAGTTCAGTTCAGGCGTTCAGTCGTGTCCGACTCTTCGTGACCCTATGGACCATGTCACGCCACGCTTTCCGGTCTCTCACTATCTTCTTAACATCACATAGCTTCATCTGCAATGCCTCGAGAATGCCATCTAACCATCGCGTTCGCTGCCTACCCCTTCTCCGGCGACCCTCAACCTTTCCCAACATCAAATCTTTCTCCAGCGACTCCTCTCTTCTCATCAGATGACCAAAGTAGCTGAGCTTTAACTTTAGAATTTGACCCTCCAATGAGCAGTCAGGGTTTATGGTCGACAATATCGACTGATTTGATCTTCTGGCAGTCCAAGGAACTCTTAAGAGTCTTCGCCTGCACCACAATTCAAACGCGTCAATTCTTCGGCGGTCAGCCTTTTTCACAGTCCAACTCTCGCATCCATACATCACAACTGGAAAGACCATAGCACGGGTTATACGGATCTTGGTTGGCAGACTAATGTCTCTGCTCTTTACTAGGCGGTCAAGGCTAACCATTGCTCTCTTTCCCAGAAGCAGGCGTCTCCTAATTTCATGGCTGCAGTCTCCTTCCGAGGTAATCTTGGCGCCCAAGAACAGAAAATCTGTCACAGCTTCCACTTCTTGTCCATTGATGCTCCAGGACTTGACAGGGCAAGACGCCATGATCTTCGTCTTTTTAATGTTCAGTTTAAGCCCAAACTTCTCACTCTCTTCTTGTACGCGCATCAGAAGTCTCTTGAGATCCAATTCACTTTCTGCCATTAAAGTGGTATCATCCGCATATCTAAGGTTGTTGATGCGTTTTCCAGCGATCTTCACTCCAGCTGAAGACTCGTCCAGACCGGCCTTCCTCATGATGCACTCTGCATATAGGTTAAATAGGCAGGGCGACAGTATGCAGCCTTGCCTCACCCCTTTCTCAATCGGAAACCAATCAGTAAGACCATGCCCAGTTCTGACTGTGGCCTCTTGCCCTTCATAAAGGTTCCTGAGGAGACAGATGAGGTGAATTGGAACTCCCATCTCTTGGAGAGCTTGCCACAATCTGCTGTGATCTACGCAGTCAAACGCTTTCGCATAATCAATAAAGCAGAAGTAAATTGGTTTCTGGAACTCTCTTGCTTTTTCCATGATCCAGCGAAGGTTGGCAATTTGGTCTCTAGTTCCTCTGCCCTTGCGAAACCCAGCTTGCACGTCCGGAAGCTCCCGATCCACATACTGCTGCAGCCTACCTTGCAGGATTTTTAACATCACCTTGCTAGCATGCGAAATAAGCGCGATCGTGCGGTAGTTGGAACAATCTTTGGCACTGCCTTTCTTTGGAATGGGGATGTAAACTGAATCCTTGCTGACTATTATTAACTGTTGTGCGCTTTTGAGACTACTGAACACGAGTTTAAATTTCTTTGTTTATATTAACTTTTAGACCCAGCACCTCTGCTTTGCCTGTCTAGGTTTTCGATCTAATGCTTTACAATTCTTCCCCCAGGTTGCTTGGCAAAGCAATACAGTAAAAGCTCGTTAATTCGAACTTCGCGGGACCGGGAAAAAAGTTCGAATTATCCGATGTTCGAATTATCGAATGGCCTCGAAAAAACTGTATTACGGTAAATGTACCGTATTTAGTCGCGCAACGAACTTGCTTGCATAATGAAGCCAACCAGCCCCGATTTGTGCCTACGAATCTGAAAAAAAAAAAAAAAAAAAAGGCGGCAGTCATTAGCGCGTCTCTCCGTTTCGCGCCAAGATGCCGCGCAGCGATAACAGCGTGTTTACCTTTTGACTTTAGCTCCGGCAGGGGGGAGGGAAGCGAACTTGGCAAATAAAAGCCGCCGTCATGATCGCGGCTGACTCGCCTGCGTTCATTGACGACTGATGGGTGGAAAAATGAATGGCTATCGAAAAAAAAAAAAAAAGTTTAACCCATAGTGCCCGTCCGAGGTCATAGCCTTTTATGGGCGTTGGCTGGGACCGTGCCGACACTACTTATCCCTATTTCCAAGTTAACAGGGTTGGAATAAACGAGTATTTAGTTGCGAGCTACGGAGGTTGCGCAGAACAGAGAGCAGATTACTCTGTAGCCCTCCACTACGGCTCCCCTTTCTCTCTTTCCACTTTCGCTCCCACTTTCATCCATTCCCTTACGGCGCAGTTCAGGTGTCCACAGAGTAAGTGTGACAGATACTGCACCTTTCCCTTCCTGTGAACCAATTAATTAACAATTAAGCCGCCGCCGCGCGGCCATGCACTGACCTTGCCGCGTCCGCCGTTCCCTATCCCTCCAACGCCGCCTCTTCCATGGTTTTACCTGGTTCCATCTTCTGTCCCCATTTTGGACGTGCGCAGCCTCTAATTATGTCTTCCGATCGCGGAGGTGTTTGTTCACTTTTTTTTTTTTTTTTGCCGCGTGATGTGCGCCAAGCCGCCCAGACGCGGCGGCGCATAGTTTGAATTATCCATAGCGGAACCGACTCGCGTTCGAATTAACGGGCTTTTTTATACACAGATCTCTATGGAGCTTGGCCGGACCAAGTAGTGTCGTTCGAATTATCCGAAAATTCGAATTATCGAGGTTCGAATTAACGAGCTTTCACTGTATTAAGAAAAAATTTAATATTACTAACACTTTCAGACGTCCATTTTAATTTCCATCAAAAACAAATGGTTCCTCGCCTAAATATTACAGTCAGGCAGTTAATTTCTTACAAGGATGTGCAAAGTTTTATATAAAGTGTCTTAAATGGTAGAAATAGCAACATGTAAATGCCAAGACTTGTCAAGTAAGCAAATGAAATATAGTGGAATCAGTTTCTGTTTCAAAGGTGCACATTACTCTTGAAAGAGTGGAAAAAACATTATGGTGGCATAATCTGAATGCTAAAAAATTATGGAAAACACCAAAGTTCTGCCTTTTAAGAGTATGACGCGATGACCCTACATATAAAGTTCAGCATTAACCAAGCCGAATGAACGTGCCAGCATGGTCTAGGGAATGCAACAGTCCTAGCAGGCTGATTATTCCGAGACCACCCTCCCATGTGAAAAGAGAGTCCCAAGCTGGCAGCTCCTGTTTGTAACGTCAGGCAACCCTACGTACAGCCAGTGCACAGCCATGTCAGCACCATGCTCCTGATTTTTCACTCGCAACACCAGGCGCCAGATTTTCGGTGAACAGGGGAATTTTAACACTACCATGTTAAAATGGCGGACAACTTACTACCATTCGCTGATTTTGCGAAGTACTATAATTCACTGCATTTGCTATACGGTATGAAAAATCGCCCTACTTCCTACACGAAGGATGCTAAATTAACCTGAAAGAAAAAAAAAAGTCAACGCTAAGTGCAGCCCTCTCGAAAAAAGCTACTAGTGCACGCTGTACATGATATAGTCTGATTTTGCCAAAAGTAACAAGGCTGCATGATTTGTTTCTCACTTCTATAATTGGTCCCTAAAGGCTTCAGTAAAGATCAAAAGGTATTGAAAAGCTAGGAGCCTTGCCTTACAGAAGCTTAGAGCTTAAGGGCTGACGTAAGTGCTCCGCTAATCGAGTGAGAAGGAAACCATGCAGCCCAACTAATTTTGCCAAAGACTGCACAAAGTGCCTGAAAGGTTAAAAACACTGTCCATTACTTCTACACTGAACTCCTACAAATCCAGTTCTTTGAAACCTCTTGAAAATACTCGGTAAACAGCATTGGAATGACTGTGCCTCCTTGCCCAACACCCTTCCAGCTTCTGATTTTATCACCTTCCCTATGGAGGACTTTGGCTGCGGTGCAGCCGCTACAGAAATACCTCTACATGCTCCCTGGTTACACAATGCCTGCATGACTGAACATGATCCAGCGTCGTGTGAAATGTAGGGTGTGCGAATATTGAAATTTTCGAATATGAATATGGAGAAAAAAATGCCTTTGAATATTAAATATATGATCAGTTAAAGAAAATAGAAAATTAAAATATATCAAACACTGTTCATTTGTCCATTTTGGAATTTACATGGTATTTGCAAATAAAATTACACTAGAATTGCACTACTGCAGCCTACTGAAAATCCAGTACATATTTTATACAGGATTCTGTATACCAGTTTTTTGTACAGGAAGGACCTGCACGAAACCGGGTGGAGCTGTCATTGCTGAATACAGTAAACTCTCGTTAATTGAGCGTTCAACGGATGTCTGAATGAACTGAAAGCTCTGAATTATCAAATGGACCTGAAAAACTTACTTATATGCAGGTCCGATGCCTGCATATAAGATACCATTTTTTTCAAGGTTTCATCAAATGCATGCTGTCGGGACAGCCTTCTTCTCAAAAGGGAAGGTCACCTCTAGACAAAATTGCCCAGTCTCGTTTTGAGAATGCTTCACTACACAGCCCGAGCGGTCAAGCATTGTGCGCAGTGCGGGGAAATCAGTGAACACGAAAAGTTTGGGTGTATTCGGTAATTTTAGAATATTCGCACACCCCTAGCAAAAAGTGATCGTGGGAGAGTTGTTAGGAGAAGTGCCCCTTGCAGGCGCACGGCACATATTAATGCAAATGCTGCTATACCCTTGCATGGAATTTTCAAGCGGATGATACCGAGTTGAAAGCAATAATTCGATATATGTGAACGTTTTGACATTACAGCACGTTAATAATAATAGGTTAACAAATTTAGTTAATATTTTTGGAACTTTTTTCAGTTATGTAAAGGTTATCTCTAATATTAATCACGTCACATTTGCCCTAGTTCGCTGCATTAGGAACACATAAATATCACAGCTTCTTTTTATTGTGGCATTTCAAAGTTTACTTATCACTGCTGGTGCAACTAGAAATATTAACTTTATTCTGCAACTAAATAACTCACAGAAAATAAACTGCACCATTATTTACACTTTAAGTACTGTGAAAAGACGAGATAAAATTTATATATGTGACTGCCAATTAAATAGTTTTTATTTTATGTGGCAAGCCATCTTAAATAATCGCTAAACATATCAGGTTCATTACCACAACAATCTCCATTTAGCTTCCATGAAAATGAAGACTTCATACGTGCCAAACAGTTTATTTTTATTGGCTTTGCAGCTAAGCAAATAAGTATCACCTTTCTTACCTTCATCTTAGCACTTTTAGTGTCAGCCTTGTTACTTTCCACCACACTTTTCAAATTTTCTTGCCTCTGTTTTTCTCTTGCTTTGTCTCTGTGAAGAGATACAAGAGCAACATTTTAAGTGTGACTGAACAGCATGTTTGCATTATTTCTATTAGTCTGCAAACTTAGTTATTTTGAATGCATTCAGAAAGAGTTAAAAAAAAAAAGGCATGAAGGCAAATAAGAAAGACGGCACACAGACATACACAGTGAAAGATTAAGACAGTCATGCTACATTTTGTTATTTCACAGCAAGTGGGTTTGAAAGACTTCATGCACAATGGTCACCATGAGTTCTTGTGCTAGCACATTGTAAACCAGCTTCTGTAAATTGACTACAGTCAAACCTCGATATAACAAACATCCATATAACAAATGACTGGCAATATTGAACTTTTCCAGAACATTTTTCCAAACATATGTATTCTTAAACTCCTATAACAAATGCAGTTCAGCATTAAAATATTCCCCGGCACGCGTGCCAGGGGCGGGAAAGAGGACACCCATTTCCGATGGAAATAAAAGTTGTGCAACCAACCAACCAGCCAACCTCCATTGAAACGCAGCCGCCGGCGGTTGGGATCGAACCCGGGTATCTAGCACAGTAGCCACACAAACTTTGCGACACCAATTATCCCTCACTGCAGTGCCAGGCGGCAGGCTTCGCTACACTACACAAGTGCAGTGTGGTGTAGCAAGTGTTCTCAGCAAATTTTCTGTGCTCTCGCTGGCACCGACAGTACCACATAATGCACACCAGCATACAGAGTTGGCAGCCAAAAAAATCATCCGCTCCTCACAACTGCAGACAGCAGCAGCTCTTTTCAGCAGCAGTGTGGCCGTTTGCTCATTTCTACTTTTTCTCATCTTAGCAGCAGTGCTAGCCATTGACAGTGGTGGCGTATGGTTGTCTCGTCTGAAGAGTGTGTGTAGGAGTGCGCCATCGCATGTATTATCATGGCGATAATTGCAAAGAAGAGAGCGGCCCTAACATTAAAGATAAAGTTGGAAATCACTTAATGCGTGGAAAACAGCAAGATGTTTAAAGCAGCGTGATACAATGTGAAACACGAAGTGATTACCAACTGCTTTCAGCATGCAGGTTTTGTGGTACGGGGCCTGTGCATCAAGTGGTGGTGACAGTGACGATTGCAACAAAGCAAAAGCTGAACTCTGCGAAACATGGAAAACTTTCTCGTGTATTGTAGGCAGCATCCAAAACAGTAACTTTCAATGACTTCGTAGGCGGCAACGACACCGCAGTGACTACAGCTGAACTGACAAACACTGAAATCGGTTCACAAGTTTTGTGTGAACACCCCGCAGACATTGAGGGCATTACAAAAAGCACTTGTTGCCTTGGATCTGCTGCGCTGCCACTGTAGTGCTGTTGAGGGCAGTGCGTTTTCACTAGTTGAGAGCTTGGAAACTGTAGAACAAAGCATGATACAAAATGTGCTCAACACACAAAAAAAGTAGGCTGAGATAATGCAGTTCTTTGCATATAATAAAAAACGTGATCCAAGTAAGCGCCCTCAGAGCCATAGTCTTTCTATTCATTATGAATTTATCATGAAATTTTATAATACGATTATGGATATAATAAATTATTTTTCAGTTTTTTCCTTTTTCATGCACACTTTAAATGCAGTGCAGTCCAATATCCAAATATTTGGCCCAACAATTCTCCAGTACTTAGATGCTGGCTCTAAATTAGGTCATTCAGTACACAGCCCGTTGTGTCTGTGCCCCCATTAGCAGTGTAATAATGAACCCCAGATATCCTTTTTTTTTTCTCTCTTTATGTGTGCGTGTTTTGGACTGGATGGAAGTTAGGCTGTGTGAAAGGGCCAGTGGGTACGGCAATTGGTTGCCAACAGCAGGAGTGAATGGCAGCTATTTCTTCAGCAGCACAATGTGTGGATGCCCTGTCTCAATGATGCAGCCTTTTTCTACCTATGAATGACGACATTTTGCAGGTACTGAATCAGGGTAGCATGGTATTTTCCAATAAACACTTCTTCTACTAGGAATTCAGTTAGCACCATGCCTTGTGAATTCAAGAAGACTGCAGAAAAGAATAGACAAAGCCTTCCTTAGTAGTGCACAAAAGGAGCCCGAATTAACTCCTAGGATATTCGTGGTGAATTCACATTTCAACATAAGTACCATACTATGCAAGAAGACTTGTGTGGTTTGCCCAAACAGATGCGCGTAATTTCTAGACATGATCAGGCATTATATTTTCATTCACGGTTCAAACTATACCGGAGGCAACCTTGCTAAGGCCTTGTGCCAGCCAAGCTCTTTGTCTAGGGGCCAGATTATGTACCGCTCTCGAACACTCAATGCCCTGCTGCTATTGGCTGGCCCCGACCAAAAGACAGGCCAACCAATAGGAGCGGAGAATTGTAAATATTTGAGGCACGTTTTGTATTCAAGGCGTTATGTAATCTGGCCCCTGGTTCTTAGTGCTGAGAGACAAGACATTGTCCAGATGTTGGTTAGATGACTTGCCATTATCTAAAGCTATATTAGGACTTTTTTTCCATGCTTACTTTGTATAGTTGCTACCCTTTCAATATGTTTTCACTTCCTTGCTAGAATAAGCCAGCTTTCTTTGCTGTGCTTCGCAATGAAACATCCCCTCACAATGCCGTGTCTTAATGGGTGCCTCTTACAAGGCAACTATTCACTGGCAGCACGTGCCTTCAGTTTCTCCATTTTTAAATTTTCTCCAGTCCACTGGTTCTCCAATGCACTTAACGGTGGATTGCTACCTACCAGCAGCAGCCACAGATAGTCCGTACGACACAAACTACCACTACTACTTTCTTTTCCTACTACCACCTTTATAAAGTGCCCATGTCTCACAATCGATTTTTGAATTCAACTGACTTAAAAAGCATCTTATAAAAGCAACTGACTTTAAAAAGTGCAGTAAACAAAGACCAGACTGGTAATGTGCCAGCTCGCCAGTATACTAGCTCTTATACAGAGAGTCACAGGCAGGCATGTATCCAATCAGGGCCCTCCTTGAAATCCGAGCTCATCTAGCTTTGTGCCTGGTCATAAATTCTGGCTTAGTCACAGGAATAAGAGGACAATTTCCATGAGACTGGACCCCCCATAGAAGCACGGGTGAGGGAGAACATGGGCAACCTTTCTGAAATGAAGAGCTAAACCTACTTGAGAACTGATTAAGATAACCTAAAGCTCCGAAATATCAGTTATTCTGGCACTAAAATATAAGTGCGATGGCTCCGGATTGGACACACTAACCTAATCTCAGAACACCTTCGCCATTGCACCAAAGTACAGTAGAACCTCGGTGATACGAATTTCACGGTGTCACAAAAAAAAATTTGTATCATCCAAAATTCATATCATTAAAATGAAAAAAAAAAAAAAAAAAATAACTGTGCAGAAGCGCGGGAAAGGCAGTCGCGCCGATCTGTTTATGCCCGAGAAGGTCGTGCGGTCACATCTCGGCACTTGCGGCGCATACAGCGCAACAGGCGACCGCGACGTTGGTGACATGCGAATCGTGTGCCTCCGCGGACTTTTCGCGGTGCGTACAGCACGAGAGATGGCGATATGCCGGCCACACGTCGCCACAAACTGCTTGAGATGCGTACAGCGTGACCTCACTGCGAAGTCTGCGATGTTCGACCTGTGTGCGCCCACGCCGCCGACTACTAACAGATGTGCATCGCCACAAACTTCTCGCGGTGCGTACAGCACGTCGGGAGATGGCAACATACGGGCCGCGCGCGCCCGCCACGTATGCTGCCGCCAACTGCAGCGGTTGCGACATCTGCGATTTGTGGGCCATGCGCCGCTGAAAACTTGAGTGGCGTGAGCCCGACAGATAATTGCGCCGTCGGTGAGATGCGGGCCACGTGTCACCGCAAACTGCTCGTGATGCGAACATACAGCGCGGCTGGCGATCGCGGAATCAACGATGTGCGGGCAGTGCATACTGCTCAAGGTTGCGGTCGCAGTTCGCGCATTTGTATCCTCCGTAGTGGCGCGGGACAGCGTTCGGAACATATGAAATTTTGCACATTGTACACAATACACTTCGGCCGGGGATTTCACGGATTCATATCATCCCGAAATTTGTATCATTCCGAAACTAGTATCAAACGGATTCGTATCATCTAGATCATGATGTAAGATAGGAGAGGTGTGTCGACGGAGGCTGTGGGCGTGGCGAGTTTTCGCTCGGTGTTCTCAGTTTACGAGGTAGATGGCACTGGCGCACTGCGGGCCATGGCTGCGGGCTGCGAGCTAAGGGGCGAAGGAGCAAGCGTTTGAAGAATGCACATTTTCCATCGGACAGGCTCGCTTACTGAAATTCATTCTTGTAGATAGGCAGCAAAGCAACAGCGCTAGATAAGGAATAAAACATATTGCAATACTTCTGCATTTTGGGAAAGTAAAGCAGTTATAAGGCAAGGCATGATCAGTCGCGATGTGCCGTGTTTGTATAGCAATGTGAGGTTGGGATTCCTGCACAGCAACTATGTTAGTGTCACGGTTGCTAATGTCTCCAAGTTGTATTGCAGATTAGTAGAAAACTCAGAAACAAAGCAACCAGTCTTTACCATTTACTGCAGCGAGATATCATTGGTATGCACTTTCCTGGCTTGCTTTTTTCCAGATAAAGAATCAGGGTAATACAGTTCCTTGTTCTTGCTGTTACTATACAATTTCAGAAGTAGTTAAAACACACGAACACAACTTTTATTTGATACACACAACAGTGGGCTCAGATAAATGGCAAAATTAAGAGTAGTTGAAAGCATAGGAATAAAAAAACAAAGGAATGAAACAGGCACAGGAAATACGTGCAGAACTGTGGCAAAACAATGAACCATGTATCATATGCAAAATAGAAAGATGTTTTTAAATGACAATGCAAGCGCAAGAAATAATCTGTTTAAATACGAAAAAAATCCAAGTAATCAGAAAGGTCTCTCGCTGCATTTTCTATTTTCAGTGTTTGGATGCAATCACCCAATTCATCTCCTCATGTGCTATGAAACACATAAAAGGTACCCAAATGCCATTTAATACTGTACACCTGCTCTCCCTGTCAAAATATATATCCTATACTTGCATTTGAAATAGTGCTTATCTCTGGCGGCACAATGAGTCACCTTTGTAAAAAATTGCTCACACTAGACCAGTTTACTAGACCAGCTCTCTGGTTTTGTTTGCCTTTTCACATGTTTTTTGCTTGCAGTATTACCTCATTCTCATTGAGATATAAGTAGTGAAAGATCTGTGCAGTTATGTCAGTTACGTGCAGTTATGAGTGGTGTGGGGGAACGCGAAAGAAAGGTGTCCAAGACCTCATTCAGAGTTTGCTCGTAAGCGAACTTGCTTTCAGAAAGCTTCTGAAAGGAAGTTTCTGTGGTAGAAAAGAGATTAAATACATTGGTAGTGGGATGCAGCAGTTTTCCACTGGTCTTCCAGTTTACAAAGGCTGATTCAGGCTTTTCTGAGAGCTATGTTGGTGCAACAAGCCCCTGCTTGTATTCTGAACATGTCAAGTGCCTCAGAAGTTTTCGGCACAAAAACCCAGTAACACAGTATATAATAGAGTCTTCCACATTTACAGATTGGTAAACATGATCAAACACATCCTCACATGCTACTTCTGCGTTAACAAAGCCATCAAGGGTTCGCTTCAGCTTCTGAATTTACTTTACTGGTCCGAATCATCTTGAAATGCTGATGTATGATCTGACAGCATAATTAATTCTGAGTCATTTACATTCTAGATCTGGCAGTTACCAAATTTGGGCAGCTATATTAGGCTGTATATGGACAGCATGTTATAGAGCTGAAGGAATGTTGGCATTGACGGATGCCATTCTGACCACCTGCCTGGCAAATTATTCCAAAAAACCTTTCAAGAACATCTTGATTAAACTTCCCAGTGAGCACGTATTTAAAACCACAGGCCCCAAGCAGATGTTTAGAAAGTTCAATTGCGGACAGGATTGTCACACGCAAGCTCTTAGCAGTTGAGTATGTCAGAAAGCACTCGCGGGATATTCTGCCAGAAACAACCTCCCTCTCCCATATGTTCAGCCAGTGTGTAGAGACACGCTCGTCGAACAATTGTAAATATGACACCATGCACGACACACGACGCAGCATTGCCAGCCATAAACACAAAGAAGAGCTGTGGGAGGCCCTGCAGGCTCGCACTATGGTGGCCCGCAGCGTGCAACTGCCATCTGTCAGGACGCACACGAACCGCTAGCGCCTACTCCACATGCCCTTTCTGAAGGGAGAGCAGCGCATTCAGCCATCTCCCCTATCTTACACCATGATCTAGATTTTACTGTAATAAGTATGTGGGCTTACATTGTTAAGGTTCAAAAAACTTACTTGTATGGAATTGATTTCACATCAATATTAGAAGGCTGAAAGCCTTCTATCTTCTTGCCTCGCAGTTCAGGCATGTATGGCATTTTGAGCAGAGCAAAGCCTTCGGCTACCTTAGCAAAGTCAAGATCTGCAAAGTTCAGAGACAGAGGCAGCAATGCATTGTGTGCACATTATACACCCTAACCTCACCTTTTATCCTGAACAGAAGGTAACATTCATGCTTGCTGTATGCCTGAATATATGATACAAAAGCCCGTATTCCTTTTTCATAAATTGCCCTGGAAAGATAAAAGTGATTTCTTTACTTTACGTGAAAAGAAGAATATGGCAGTTTGATGGTTTAACTTGCCTGTCTTTCATAGCCATTTTTTTCACTTTTGAAGTGACCTCACTGACCACTGGAGGAGGGTTCATCTCTTCCAGCATAACCTACAAAACAGGGCACTTATCAGAACCAGCACAGCAGAAAAATGAAATGCCAGCAATAAGCATTCTTTCTCCACTAAGTCTGTCATTCTGTACCCTGCTTTACAACATTTTCTGTAACTCCGAAACTTTTAGTACTCAATCCATTAAAGCAGAACCTTGCTACTGTAAATCTGAATATATTTAAAAAGAAAGCCATAATCCCTATCCAAGTCAGAATTTTTATTTCTTTACTGTAGTGAACATTGAATATAATAATGAAACAGATATCCAAACAGCAAAGGAAAACAATTCATAATGAACTATTACTGGGCAAGCAAACAAAAACATTCTTCGAAAGTATGCAGTTCAAAATAGACAGAAAATTTTTCAAGGAATGAACTGTCAGGTGTCATGAACGTTATAATTAGGCAGTTAACTCAAAATCACTGACTAGCTTTTAGATTAACGCACCTTGGTGGTCGCTATCAAAGGGGAGCTGGTAGCCATGGACAAGGCGACGTCACATAATATTTTGAAATAAAAAATATCCATCATTTTTTAAAATTATGCTGTGTAACGAAACGGAGCCAGAACAGAGTACATGAGGCATGCAGGAAGCTCCGTGCAAACAGCGTTTCCTAATGACATGCTGCAGAGTCTGCATCACGCAATTCAAACCGCTGAGCTGCTGCGCCATGTCATGCATGCATTACTGTCCTTCATGCATATTCTTTACCTTCGTCACTTGGTTCAAGGGAAACAGCAATCAATGGCAACTACATGGTTATTCTTTTCTCAAGCTATGAAGCAAATTAAAGTGCTTGTCATGGTACATTGAAGCAGATAGAATTTGGAACCACAGTCATTGCAGTATGTCAACATGGCCGTTGTGTTTGCATTGGACTTCCAGCCTACCAACAGGCACTCAGTTTTGGTTTTGTGCTTAAAAAGGCATCATATTTGCTCCAAGAAGGCAAAAAGTTAGTCTGAATTACACAAAGTTTCAACTGAAGGGAGACTGATTGGAATTATGGGTTTATGCCCCACACCACTAACTGCTCTAGAGAGTGAGCACTAGACTTTTTTTGCTTGTGTGCAGTGCTGAGCATTGGTACTAACTGATTGGTCAATAGCAGCCTTAAATGTGCACATTAGCACAGCAAAGACGGCTTGCAATAAGCAGTATGAGATGACAGCAGACAGTCAAGGGCATTAATGACAACCCGTTCAGGCACACTGCACCAGCAGCACTACCAAAGCCACAGGCTCAAGACAGTCATGACTGACATGACTATCAATATGAACGACTTGCTGCTGGGCTGGCAGCAAGCTGTGCTGTCGTGCTTTGCTGACCAATACAGTAGGTCCGCGACTTGTTCCCAATTAGCTGTTGCACACGGCTGTGTTCAAATTACTCCAGTTGAAATACATATGACTGACACAGCCATGACATCAGTTTGAATCTGCAAATATGATTTAAACAAGACTCCACTCTGTTTACAGAAATCCTGCAGTGGAGCAGCAGTCAGTTGTGGGTTCTGGCCACTGCTCTTTGTAACACTCATACCAGATATCAGAATATTGGCTGCTACAGATGCTCATAACCCCAATGTGCCTGAAAGGTATGATATGTGGCGGTTTAAACACTGTTGCTATATTGGAAGAGAAAAATGTGCCTAATTAGATGCAAGCACGCCCACAATTCACCACTTTTCTAGCCAGGCCAGGATGCCTGTGCATCATCATCATCATCAGCCTGATTATACCCACTGCAGGGCGAAGGCCTCTCCCATATTTCTCCAATTAACCCGATTTTGTGCTAGCTGCATCCACTTGACCCCTGCAAACTTGTTAATTTCATCCGCCCACCTAACTTTCTGCCGTCCCCTGCTACGCTTTCCTACCCTTGGAATCCAGTTTGTTACCCTAAGCGACCAACAGTTATCCTCTCTTCGCACTACATGTCCCTCCCATGTCCATTTCTTCTTGATTTCCACTAGAATGTCAGTAACTTGAGTTATTTCACTGACCCACTCTGCACGCTTCCTATCTCTTAATGCTACGCCTACCATTTTTCGTTCCATAGCCCTCTGGGTTGTCCTCAACTTAAGTAGAACCCTCTTGGTTAGCCTCCATGTTCCAGCCCCATAGGTGAGTACAGGTAAGATGCAACTGTTGTATACTTTCCTCTTGAGCGATACCGGTAAGCTGCTAGTCATAATCTGCGAGTGCTTGCCAAATGCGCTCCATCCCAATCTTATTCTTCATGTTATTTCCTTTTCGTAGTCCAGATCTGCGGCTACTACCTGTCCTAAGTAGACATATTCACCTACTACTTCCAGTGCTCCGCTACCTAACGTAAACTGCTGCTCCTTCCCGAGGCTGTTGCACATTACCTTAGTCTTCTGCATATTGATTTTTAAGCCTACCTTTCTACTTTCCCTGTCTAGGTCATCAATGATTATTTGCAGTTCATCCCCCGATTTACTTAGCAAGGCCTGTGCATACCAATCCATTAATTAATGTGCATGGCTTTAGTATTTGTTTTTGCAACCTTCCATGTTGCAGTTCCTTACTTTACATGATGCATTACAGACAGAAACCAGCAGCCCATTTAGTGTTGAGAAATAGCACTGACCGATGTGACACTGCAAAAGTTACAGCTGACACATGTACACACGCTAGATGATTCATGCCAAACCAGATTACTTTCCTCGTGGTGTGAATGGGAAACTAAACGAAAGGCCTGAAACTCTTAAACTCTTCACAGATTTCACTTGGACAGAGCATGACCTAAACAAAATATGCTGCAGCGACAAATGCTCAATTTGTGTTCAATATTTTGAACATTCACATGCTCGTAAAACAAAGGTAGCCCGCAAGCTTTTGTGTCACCCTACAGAACAACCACTTCTCCAAATGGATCACTGCACAACAGAGTTGACAGAAATGTAAATGACCAGTTACTATGCTACAGCAAAATTATGCTTAAGTAGAAAAAGCTAACATTTAGAAGATTCACCAAGCCCTCAAGCACTAGTGTATGTTCCACATTTCTGCCTATTTCTGCTGCTTACCCAAAAGTTTGCACCTTAGCTGGCACATAGAAAATTCACCAATGACACCATGCTTGAAGTCTCTGATTGAAAAGATTCTCGAACAGCCTTTAGCATGACAACCTTAACAGCATGACGAGCAACTTGCCTTCTGGTTCAGTTCCAAAAATGTAACATACGCATCCTCAGTGGGCATTAGTAGAAGCACTGCATTTCCTTCGTTGCCCATTCTGGCTGTTCTTCCAGAGCGATGAATGAATGAGCTAAAGGAAGAAGGGAAAAAATTAATAAAGCAACAACAAGACATGACGAATGGTTAAGTTGGAAAGGAAGCATTCAAAAACTGCACTTATGATTAGGGATATGCGAATATTAAAATTTTTGAACATGAATTGAATATGAACATGGGGAAAATTGCCTTTGAATACTGAATCAAATATCAAATATCTGACCAGTAACAAAAATGGAAAACTAAAAAATAGCAAACATTCGTTTGTTTCAAAATTCACATGACATTTGCAAATACCTAACATTAAACTAGCACTGAATACAGTTAAATCTCATTACAAGAGACACTGTTACAAGAGACACTCGGTTATAATAGACATTTGAAAATGGTTTGGTTGGTTTTCCTATGTCTGCCACGTTAACAACATTGCATACAAGAGACGTGGTTACAAGAGACACTCGGTTACTAAGGACAACTTTTGCAGGTCCCTGAAGTGAAATCTTCACTATTTAGAAGAGATACAACCCAGGTGTGCTCATGCAATGCAGCTGAAGCATGCCAACTCGTACATGATGCACTTCAGATTCCCCTGGCTAAATTCTGTTTCATATCAGCATCCTTTTCGTTGTATATGTTAGGAACTGAGAAGGAGTGCTTCCCCATGATTAGAAAGTCAAAATGACCCCGCTGTTTCAGCCACTGGCATTGCATTACTGTCACCTACAAAGCAAATCAAAATGCATGAATGACATCCAGCATTTTTAACTCCTCGCTGTTGAAATTTGATCACAAGATGAAAGCTCAGAATCCTGACGTCTTTCTCTTTGCAGACAATGCTTCTTGCAGCACCAACGTTTTCATGCTCAAAGCCACCAAAGTTAGTTTTTGCCTCCAAACTCCACACCCTACCTTCAACCAATAGACAAAGGCATTATGCACTCAGTCAAGTTGCTGTACAAAACAAGGTTAATAGAACGCCTGTTGCTCGACAGGCAGCAAGACTGTACAATAGTAATTGATACAAAGTTTGCTGTTCAAGTGATTTCAGGTGTCTGGAGTGGCCTGAGAAATGAAGCTGTGAAAACAGTTTCAGACAAGCAGGCTTTAAATGTGGCGACATGATGTAAGAGGGCACATATATGGATACTGTGGAAAGCTTCTTTGAAGATGAAGCTTGGGTGAGCATCCAAGAGACTGCTGAGGTACCAGATTCATTTGAGGAATTTGTATCTGCAGATGTGGATCTTGTGTGCTCCCGAAGAGCTTGCAGACTGTGCAACTCTCGCGAAGTAAATGGCACATGCTCCACAGAGGATGACTATGAGGACATTTCGGAGGAAAAGTGTCAGCATCTGAGGGTGACGAGCATGTAAGAGTACTCCAAAGGTATTAGAGCAACAAGAAGGCTTGCAAAGTGAGGTGCTTTACCTTCACAATATGGGAAGGAATACACTATGCACTCACAAAAATACATACTAGTATGAAGGACTTCGTTAAGCTTTCCTGAACAATTTCCTGTTATTGCGTGTGAATGCATTTAGTATATGCTGATGTGCCATAAACTGATCAACACAGCGCTTTTAGAATTTTTGGTTACAAGAGACATCTTTGTCCGGTCCCTTAGTGTCTCTTGTAATGAGGTTTTACTGTACACCGTACTGAAAAGGTGAGTTTAATTTTTTACTGGATTCTGTTTGTTGTTTTGTACATGTAGGCCCTGCATGAAAACTGATGGAGCTACCATATCGCTGCTGAACACAGTAAACTCTGGTTAACTCGGCCTTCAAGGGAGCAGAAAAAAATGTCCAAATTAACTAAAGACTCAAATTATTGACTGGGCCTCAAAAAACTGCTGAACCTGTTTGCATCACAGTAATTGAATCATCAAGAACTGCAGTGAAGCATGCAGTGCAATGAATCTGCGGTGTATTCAACAAACAATTTTCGAATATTCGAAAATTTTGAATATGAGATTTTTGAATAAGAATACCAACTGAAGAACAAACACCCCTACAAGTTATGATGTATTACTTTTTGAGGTGATAGCCTTCTTTTTATGGCCATATTAGAATGAACATGTCAAACCAGTCTTGAAGCCTTGGTACTTCACAAATCAGTACTAATGTAAGGTTCCAGCTTTTTCAGTTGTACAGCAGGAAGGATAGATGCAAAAAAAGAAACAGGCACCTGGACGATTTTGGCGCGTCATACTGCAGGACCCAGTGGACATCAGGAATGTCAACTCCTCTAGCCATAACGTCTGTGCAGACTAGCACACCTCTGAAAACAGTGAAGGGCGAAGGAAGTTGCAAAAAATATTGCCGTTTTAACAGCTTGCAAATGCAATTTAATTCACTTACTTGTCCATTTTCATGAACCTATTGAAGACTTTCTGCCTCTTTCCCTTCATCTTGCCATGAATGTGGATAACAGTCATGTTTTTCAGTAGCCTGCATAAGACGCTCATTTGAAACTGGAAGTAACATACTCTACACGATTATAAAGATGGCCACAGAGAACAACTTTATACGTAATAGTTCATTTCAATTTAAATTTAGACCGGTTCAATTTAAACCGGTGTAAATTGGGATTCTTAGGCCAGCCATTGTTAATATAACCTAAATATTACTTTCAAGAACTTACCCTTGTTATAAAAGTTAAGGGTCTCCAAAAGCACAAAATGCCAAAGCACTTTATTTGCCGCACGCAGCCTCATCACTCCCCTCCATACAGTTCTACTCTTGATCAGAGACTTGACTCGAGTCCGTGTCTATCGCCGTCTCCAGAGCGTACTACGCAAAACTCGTTGACGCCGAAGTGCCTGCTGGCAGCACGGTTGCTATGCTGTAGCGCATACTCGAAAGCTTTCAGCTTAAAAGCAGCTGTATAACTTGCGTACTGCCCCATCGCGATGCGGCACCAAGAACACGGTAGACGGTGGAACAAAGAACACGGACGGAACGAAGGAACAATAACAACGCGACACAGAGACACCTCACAAAATGGCGACGACTACGAGCATCATGGAGGTAAGAAAAAAAAAGAAAAGGATGAGCACGCTATCACCGCCTGGTAGCGCGTGCACACAACGAGGTCAGCTAAGTTCAGTAGCGCTCCAAAGATGGCGCTTGTTACTACTAGCAGACTCTCGCGGTGGTAATATTGGTGGTGTGATGATTACGCGAGGAAAAAAAAAATTCAAATTTTTGACGCCCAATGTTGGGGGTGCGACTATTATGCGAGTAAATATGGTATTATGAGCCATTCTGCCTAAAATTATGGTCAATCTCAGATTGCCTTTAAGCGAAGTGAAGCGTGACCCTCTTAGAGTTTGCATTATGTAGTACACTACTGGGTACACAACGAACTCACGGCTTTCGCCCTCCTAAGCTGCACCTAGCAATGGTTGCACCTAGCGAATAGAGTAATATTTCCAAACATCACAAATCTTCTTAGGAGCACACGCTTTGACATTGTCAAGTACTAGACTGTTATGGCACGTGTAATTTTGTAAAAAAAAGAAAACGAGAGAGAGAGAGAAAGTTACCACAAGAACATCAAAGCGACTGACAAATTCTGCATTCAAAACCAGGTCGTAAATTTTGCACTACAATTGGTATACAACTGTAACTCTACAGTACACTATGGCAGAGCAAAAGTGTAAGGTACCCTTCAAGTGGCACAGCAAATAATGCAAAGCAATGTGTAGCTGTATCTGCAAATTGGCCATTAGTGTATTTCTACTGGGATAGTGAGGGCCGGTTTGGAGACTGTGCACTTATATGTGACAATAAATATACTAAGGAAGAAATGCTCATTACCACATGCAGATATCTAAAGATAACAAAAATTAATGTACAGCATTTTGTGAAATGACCTTGCTTGACAAACTTACCAAATGATAGTTGATTCTGCATACCTCAATCCCGTGAGTAATGTTAAAATTTTAGGACCACTACAACATTTCAACCTAATTATGCACACACCAATGGTTTAAAAGAACTTTTAGACGGGCTAGATGGTTTTCAGCTTCAGACGGCATTCTTAGCGCAAAAAAACACACATGCACACGAGAGAAAAGGAGGGACACGGGACAAGCGCTATGCTTGTCCCGCACACACCGGAAGAAACGAATCGCGGATGTATTGTGCTGCAAAATTAAATCACTGGGCCTTCTCTGGGCTTGCATAAGGTGAAAATCTTATGTAATAGTAAATTGGCCAATGGCTTCTGAAAGGGTTAAACCTGGCTCCCTGAATGTCACTTTTCACTGCAAGTGATGACAGCTCAATTATATTTCCTTTTCTAAATAATAATATGTACAGCCTTTATCAAACGTTTACAGCCCAGGGGGTCTACTTCTGAGCGATACTATGTGCCTCGTAATACATTCCCAGGTTCCATACTTACTGAAGGCAAGAAGATTTTTCGTCCTACCCTCTCCAATGACTAGGACTTCCACGATTATTACAGAAGTCATATTATACGGCTTAAAAGCAAACCCTCTCAGCTGTAAAACTTTTGATAAAGGCTGTACAGGTGTGGACATAAGTTCATGAAGCATACTGTTCTGTTCTCAATACAGTCACATCTGCCGTAGAAGAACCCAAGAAATACTGTGTGTTAAGGGCCTGTCACACTAGCGCGACACGACACCGACGCCGACCCGACAACGACACCGACACCGACGGTCGGCCAACTCGTCGGCCGACCGTGTCTGCGGCCGACCAAGCTGTCACAGTAAACCGACGATGGCACCAACACGACCGAAAACCCAGTGTGACAGGTTTAGAGGCCGGGGACACTGACAAAACCCGTCTGCCGACTGTAGGTGGCCGAGTCTTTGCGAGATCGGCCGTCGAGCAAAAACTTTCTTGAAACGTAAAGCCGACTCAGTACACCACGTTGACGGCGAATACCTTTCAGCACTAATAAACGTAAAAAAGTAGAATCAATGCATAATCCCTGACCAAAACGCAAGCATGAGCCGCCAAAATACTCGGGGCTGCCGAATGCGTGTGGAATATCAACGACAGCGTTTTCTTTTCGGGGTGATGCAGGGCGCATAGATTTGCAGCGCGCATCGGGAC
Organism: Amblyomma maculatum; assembly: GCF_055883805.1. Classification (NCBI taxonomy): domain Eukaryota; kingdom Metazoa; phylum Arthropoda; class Arachnida; order Ixodida; family Ixodidae; genus Amblyomma; species Amblyomma maculatum. The sequence goes on along the minus strand of NC_139344.1, from coordinate 158,540,948 downwards.
CATGAGCAATCTTTCCGCGTTTCCGAACTGCACAGAATAGTGCAAAATGAACACAGTATGTGACAAAGAAATGATGAAATCAAGCGATTATTTTCCTGAAGCCAGCAGAGATGCCGATCTTCATGCGCACTTCGATCGTTGTGTTTACAGTCACAACGTCTAGCCGCTGCGTCGCTACTTCGCAACCCAATTTCAACGCTATGTTACGCATCACGCAATAAATGTTTGTTCCATAATTCAATGTGTTTCAAGAATTGTGTGTGCAAAAAAGCGCAGAACTTGCGTTTAAACTTTACAACAGAATCAACAGCAGCTGTGGTTCCACGGCCGACCCTGTGAAATACGCCTAAGGTTTTACGAAATCCACCGAAGGTTTTACGCACTATGGGCCTGGTGCGCTGCAGCTTTGGCCGAACATGTGGCGCCGTCTGGGAGGCGCCGCTGTAAAACGCGGCTGTCTGGATCCGCAACCGTGGGTAGCACCGACGCTGTGTTCCGATTTCTTTTGGGTTCCCCGTAAGAATAAAAAAATAAACGCCGACTGAAACAAGGGCCTGTACTTACTTAGTCATTTCGAATCTCATAACGCACCCATTGCTTTTCGTTTCGGCTGCGCATTTCCCACGGTTTCTTTTTTCTTTTTGTACAGTACTTCACGCTAGGTTGTTTTCAAGCACGCACGCGCGATAACACAAAATAAACGGGTCTTTTTTTTTTTTTTTTTTTGTTACTTCGGGACCCAACTTGAGCTCTAAAAGTTGTAACAACTACTAAAAGTTGTAACCAGAGCTGGCAGGCCTTCGGACACGGCCTGTGTTGTAGAGAGCGCGGAGCCTTCCTGCCCAACGGGAGCTTTTTTTTTCCTTTTTTTTCCTAACGACTTCCTTATGATAGTTTCCAGCTGCTCTCGGCGCTCGCTTTTGGGAAGCCTAGCCTGACGTAGAAGACGTAGAAGCACGACATGGAGAGCGAAGCACATTGCAGGAGTGCGCGCTTTCGGACTTGCCACACGTTCATGGCTCCCCGCAAAGAGAAAATGTCCTTTTAAACTAACAGCTCGATCTGCTATTGTGTTTATGGGTGTCATAATAGTTATAAAAAAAAAAACATCGGGAAGCAATCGCAAATCAAGTTTTTTTTTTTTTTGCGGTTTCCTTGGAAATCATACGAGAGCAATGTATCGCATCGTTAACAGTGGCACCCGGCCTTGCAGACGCAACTGGCATCCGTGATATTGCGTGAGTTCGCCAACAACTACATACAAAAAAAATGAATTACATATGTGGTGAAGAGATGCCGAAAGGGCCGAATAAAACTTACCTCCAAGCTGACGTCGTAGAAGGCGGTTTTCATTTCGGCAGCGCATTTTCTGAAGATATCCGAGGGCCCTTCTGCATCGTGAAGTTCCCCGCGCACTCCATGCACGTGCTGGCTTCGTACAGTTTCTTACCGCGCACCAAGCATATTCTTAAATTAAGTCTCAACATTCCCGATCGCCCGAAATTTTCCCCCGAACAGCACGCGCTGTGGAGCTTGCTCAGCCATGGCTGTTTTTCCGCGCACTGAACCGTCACCACTCATTTCGACGCATCTAGTAGAAAATAAAAACTACGGTAGAAATCGCCGAAAAAGCACGTGCACGCTAGGCCCGACGCCTTAGCGTACATCTCCATATACAGCCTGCTCGTCCCGTCTTGGGGAAGACGTGTTTTTTTTTTTTTTGCCTTTCTATTGACCAACGGAGCCCAGCTCTCGGCTGTCGCTTCTGGGGGGTCTAGCATGCCGTTTCCACATACACTGCCACCGAGGCGAAAAGCCAGTGCTGTGCATTGCACACTGGCTTAGTTTTTGTTTTATTTATGTCTTTACTTTCAAAGTACCATATTGTTCGGGTTCCGAATTCCTACTTCAAAGAAGAAAAAAACCCGTAGAGCCGCCAGCAGAAGTGCTCCCGCGCCGACGATGCGCTGCGCCCAAAGTGCCGGCGGCCTTCTACCAGACGGCATGAATGGGTAGCGGCTTTCTTCGCTTTGCTTTTGGTTTATTTTTCAACACACACACATGGTACATGTGTCTGTTGTGTACGCATGTGGCAGGAGGCAGGAAATGACCGACAAAAGTTTTCTTCTAACAAGGTTTCTGCCAAGAAGAGTAGACTTCGCGTTCACTCCGCCGCCTCTCTCCGATGAGCAGACATACCACATATGGTTGCGCCGGCGGGAGGTGGCGCTACTTGTTCCGGAGCAGAGGCGCCTCCATACCAGCGCACTAGGCCCATACACGGCATGATTCAAACTATCTGCAGTTTACTCTCAGCAAGCCGGGCAGTCATTGGTAAGCGTTACTACTGCCTTCGCAACTTTCACATAGCAAGACAGCATATCAGCTAAAACCATATCTCAACCTCTGAAAGCACCGTCATATCTACTCCAGGTAAGCCTAACTTTGGTGGTGCAGTGGTCAGCACAGCTAGCTATCGTACAGGAGGTCGTAAGTTCGATCCCACAGGAATAGATTTTTTTTTCTTTTTCTGCTTTTAATATACTGTCTCTTATTTGCCGTGAACAGCTTTTACTTTTCGAACACTGCCGTTCTGATTCAGCAACCACAATCGTAAAATACTGGGCAGTATTCAGTCTCGGCCCATAATCATGACTGGTGACGCGCTTGTTTTGGTATGGTCGAATTTATGAAATAGAACTAAAAAAAGCGTTCCTTAATTTTATGAGAATAAACCAAGCAAAATAAAAATGGTAGTAGGTGTAAAAAGGAGTCTCTCGTATGGCAGAAAAAATAAAAGGATTAAGAAAACAAATTGTATAATGACACGTTAAGAGACTGAGAATGGGAGGGCCTAGTCGGCGGGGAGGTTTTGCACGTTGTCTCGCTAGTGTGACTGAGGAGTTGGGCGACCGTTGGCCTACAACCGTCTTGCGAGCGACGCGGCGCCGACACCGACTGTCGGCCGACTGTTTCCGTCGGCACAGTGTGACATAGACGCAGACATCAGGAAGACGCTCTGTTGGCAGACCAAATCGGCGCCGTGTCGCACTAGTGTGACAGACCCTTTAGTGAAAAGCCACACCAACAATCATCATGCGCAGGCCCATGACACACTTCCCAATCTTAAGGCAAAGTGCAAATGGGGTGAAAAAGCCATAGCATGCAGCGTTTAACTATGCCTGCTCCTGTACTTTGCCAACTGTTTTATTTTCATCCCTTGAAATCCTTTATCTATTCATCAAACAAAAAGCCTCTGAAATTTCTCGGCAGGAACACACAAATAAAAACATCGCCAAAAATAATGTTGCGCTCAAATTAACTGACCCATCATGTAGCCTTAATGGAAACATAATTTTAAATGTGTTTATAGTACAGTAAGCTCTCGGCGATTTGGCCTTTAAGGGACCAGAAGAAATGTTCAGATCAACCGAAAGCTTTGATTATCAAACTGGCCTGAAAAACTGATAAAACCCATTTGCACACCAGTAACTTTTCTGATGAACAACTGCATAGTGGTTATCTGCACTTGAGATAACATATTATTGCAAACGACAGTTTTCCCCTGTTTCGTCAAGTGATTTGCTTTCTATGCTAGGAAAGTTGAAGAACTGTTTCAAAATCATAAGGGTTTCTACTACTCTCTACGCTGCATAGCACCGCAACAGTAGTGGCTCTTCACAAAATAGCCTCATAGCATTTTGAGTTGCAGTTGACGGGGTTAAAACTGCATGCGTAATGCACATGCACAGTTTCAACGTGCTGGAAGCAGCCACATGATGCTATCTCAAAACAAATATATAAATGGACGGTTACAAGCCGAGCAGCCTCCCAAATGACACGACTGGCTGAAGGAATGCAGCCACGAGATGGGGTCAAGTCAAGGTGCCTAAGGATGAGAGATCGAATCCCGACCGTGGTGGCCGCTACAGTCGAACCCGGTTATATTGAACCCGGATATATCGAATTTTGGTTATATCGAACTCGCGGAATGTCCCCTTGAAAATCCCATGTAAAAGTATAGGAAAGCCGCGTCATATATCGAACTCAATTTCACCGGTCGTTCGATATATCGAACTCCGCACCACGCACTGGAAGGTGGGCCTTCCCCAAAGACGATCGCATCACCCTTGGCCGTTTGCCGCGTGACGTTTTCAAGCCACGCGCGGAAGGAATGAGGGGACAGTTCGGCGACGGCTGCTCTGGGCAGCACCGCGCCCATTCCCCAAAGGCGCGCGCATCTGCAGTTATTGTTTCCCGCGCGCCAACACATGACGTTTGCAAGCCATGTGCGTGGGTGTGCCCATTCTTTTACCGAGCTCTCTTTCCTTCAGCACACGCTACGCATGTGCCAAGCCAGCTCAGCCCGTTTTCAGACAAACGTCGGACGCTTTAGCATGTGTTGCGAACCCCCTGCGCACGGCGGCTGCCCCCGTGGCTATCTCTCTCTCTCTCTCTCTTTTTTTTGCGAGAGTCATGCATTTTTATCGGTGTGCTGCACGCGCGGCGTAGCGTAAGATATGGCGGCTGCAGACGTTAAGAAGCGGCAGGGCTTTTTCTTTTTTTTTCTTTTTCTTTTTTTTTTTTTTTTTTGGCGAGAGTCATTTATCCTTGCATGTATGAATCAACGAAAGCACACGGTCAGCTGCTGCGATCATGATGCCCGCTCCAAGCGCGGCGTGATAAATCGAACCAGGCTTGTGCAATCAAGCCATCACGGGCACTCTGCCAAGTTTGCTCCCCGCCACCGCAGGAGCTATCAAAAGATAAACGCGCCCTGACGTTATCGCTGCGCAGCATCTTGGCACGCTGCCATGAAATGAGCTGTGGATGACAGGACCGAAACGGAGCGACGCGCGCCATCGAAATGCAAGCAAAAACGCTCGCGATTTCTGCCGCGGCGACACAGAAACCTTGTTTTGAGCTGCCGCGGTGGCTCGAGCGGCGAGAGGGACGCAATTCCAAGTTTGAAAATGCTCGCTCTGTCGCTGCCGCATCGTCGCTGAGATTGCTCAATCACTCGCATGTGAGCGAGCTGGCCTTAACGCTTCTTTTTTTTTAATTCTCGGGTGCAAAAGTGGAGGGTGGGTATATTATGCAAGTGGGTTGATTACGCGACAAATGCGGTATCGTTTTTTTGCATCATAAGTGCCGCCACAAGCCGATTTCTGTATATCGAATTATCGATATATTGAACTATTTCGCAATCCCCTTCAAGTTCGATATATCCAGGTTCGACTGTATTCGATGGAGGCGAAAAGCAAGGCACTCATATGCTGTGCGATGTCAGTGGATGTTAAAGAATGCCAAGTGGTCGAAACTTCCGGAAACCTCTACTACGGCGTCTCTCATAGCCTTAGTCACCTTGGGATGTTAACGTTAAGCCCCATAAACCAAACTAAGCCATCAAGTTAAGGAAAGGAAACTAAAACCATGCGACTGAGCTGTATTTCGAAAGTGGGAAAAGTCCCGATCGTCAATGTGCCTACCATACAGCCGAACCCGGATAATTCAAATTTTAGTTATATCGAACTCACGAAATATCCCCTTGAAAATCCCATGTAAAAGTATAGGAAAGCTGTGTCTTATATCGAACTCAATTTCACCGGTCGTTCGATATATAGAACTCCGCACCACACATTAGACAGTGCGCCTCCCCCAAAGACAATCGCATCATTGGCCGTTTGCTGCATGAAGTTTTCAAGCCACGCGCAGAGGGAATGAGAGGGCACAGTTCGGCGACGGCTGGTCTAGGGCAGCGCCGCGCTCTTTCCCCAAAGACACCTGCATCTGCGGTGATCGCTGCCGCGCGCCAGCACGTCACATTTGCAAGCCATGTGCGTGAAAGTACGAGAGGGAGCCAATGCAGCAGCGAGGTTCAGAAGAGAGGGAAAACGCGATAGAGTGAAGCGCAAGGGTGTGCCCACTCTTCTGCCAAGCTTTATCTCTCCCCTTCCTCTCTTATTCCCGGTCTTCGTTAGCAGCAGCACGCACTACGCATACGCAGACAAGCCAGCTCAGCCGAGGCAGACGCTTTCTCCAATGTGTGTTGTGAACGCAGCGACTGACGTGCACTGCGCGTCCATGACGCGCCTCGTGTAGTAGTGCTGCACGTGCGCGGCTGCGAACACAGAGGCAGCTTTTTTTTTCTTTTTTGCAAGAGTTGTTCATTCTTGCCGTCGTGATGAACGTCCGGCGTAGCGTATGCTATGGTGGCTGCGGACATTAAGAAGCTGCAATCTTTTTTTTTTCTTTTGCGAGAGTCATCCTTACTTATGCTGAACGTGCAGTGCAGCGTAAGCCATGGCGGCTGAGGACGTTAAGAAGCAGCAGGCTTTTCTTTTTTTTTTTTTTGCGAGTCGTCCATTTTTATATCTATGAATCAACGAAAGCATGCGGTCAGCTGCGATCATGACACCGACTTTTAGCAATGTTTTCTTCAAACGGCATTTGCAGCTATCACGCTTCTAATGATTTTGTGGCAGTGGACTACACCCGCCCCAAGTGTGGCGTGATAAATCTAACCAGGCTTGTGCAATCCAATCAAGCCATCATGGGCACTCTGCCAAGTTCGCTCCCTGTCACTGCTAGATCTATCAAAAGTATAGTCAAAAGATAAGCACGCCGTAACGTTATCGCTGCATAGCATCGTGGCGCACTGCCAATAAATGAGCTGTGGATCCGATGATCGAAACGGAAAGACGTGCCTCCGAACGCTTTTTTTTTTTTTAATTCTCGGGGGGGGGGGGGGGGGGGGGGGCAAAAGTGGGGGTGGCTTCATTAAGTGACTGGTTTGATTACAAGACAAATACCGCATAATATTTCACGATCCCAAGTGGCGTCTCAAGCCGATTTCTGTATATCAAATTATCGATATATCGAACTATTTCGCGATCCCCTTTGAGTTCGATATATCCGGGTTCGACTGTAGTGTGCACAAAGTGCACGGGCACCACTGTTCTGTGCACTCAGGTTTGGGGAGGTCTATTTTGGCAATTGTTCGCTGCGTGGGTCGTACCTCGATGTGATCCCTCGTCAGAATTAATAGGTAAGAGCCCGTCAATGTCCAAATTAAGAAGTGTCAACGCCGAAGACTCACATGGGCTTCGGCCGGGCCGTGCTCTTAGTTCAGATTATTTGAATTTTTGAATTAACTGAGGTCGAATTAACACCATTATGTTGTACAAGCAAACCAAATACATTTTATAAAGTCAAAGATAAAAAACAACAACATGGAACCAAACATTTACACTATATACTTCCCTAAGAAAATATAAATTACACAAGACAAAGAAAAAAAAATGCCACGAAGCACAAACATGAATACACAGTAAATGCATTCATCACAAATTTGCATGTTCCCAATGCAATGAAGGTACTCACTGAACAAGAACTGCTGAAAAGTACTCAACACAGGCACATGTGCTGAAAAAGACCATGTGTTTTTCATCTGAATGGCTCCTGAGGAAGGCCACTAATGTGCTGAGCTTTTGGTCAGCCTCACAAAGCTGAAAAAGAAGCAAAAGATGAGGCTAACGAGTTTCATGCCTGCAAAAATAAATAAAGAAGAAGAAGAATGACTTACGATGTAAAAATTCTTTAAAAGTGCAGGAGTACGTTGTGTGCGGCTACTATCAGTAGGTTTTTCTTTTACAGTGACACTGACAGGGTTGCGAAGCCCAGCACGAATAAGGTCTTCTACTTCCTTTGTCTGCGTAGCTGAAAACAAGCCTGTTCTTCTTTGCTTCGGCAAGAATGACAGGATTGTGTTGATGCTGCAAGTGAAGGGAAGAGATTAGACAAAAAAAAAAAAAAAAAGCAATGAAAACATTGAATGCCAGAACAATGGCCTCACTACAAACAAAACCAACAACAAAAAATCAGGATCCTGGAGCATGCCCAGCATTAAAAACAATAAATGTCACTACATCATCCAAATCTCATTTTTTTACGCATTTACAGTCGAACCCGGTTATATCGAACTCGGATATATCGAATTTTGGTTATATCGAACTCACGAAATATCCCCTTGAAAATCCCATGTAAAAGCATAGAAAAGCCGCGTCATATATCGAACTCAATTTCACCGGTCGTTCGATATATCGAACTCCGCACCACGCACTGGAAAGCGTGCCTTCCCCAAAGACGGTCGCATTACCCTTGGCCGTTTGCCACGTGACGTTTTCAAGCCACGCGCGGAAGGAATGAGAGGGGACAGTTCGGCGACGGCTGGTCTCGGCAGCGCCGCGCCCATTCCCCAAAGGCGCGCGCATCTGCAGTTGTCGTTTCCCGCGCGCCAACAAATGAAGTTTGCTAGCCAAGTGCGTGGGTGTGCCCATTCTTTTGCTGAGCTATCTCTCTCCTTCAGCACGCGCAACGCATGCGCCAAGCCAGCTCAGCCCGTTTTCAGACAGCTGTTGGACGCTTTCTCCAGCATGTGTTGCGAACCCTCTACGTGCGGCGGCGTGGCGGCGGACGTGGCTATGGGGCCTGCGGATGTTAAGAAGCGCCAGCTCTCTGTTTCTTTTTTTTTTTTTTTTTTTGCGAGAGGCATCCTTTCCTATCGTTGGGCTGTACGCGCGGCGTAGCGTAAGATATGGCGGCTGCGGACGTTAAAAAGCGGCAGGGATTTTTTTTTTCTTTTTTTTTTGCGGATTGTTTATTTATTTATTTTTTTTTATCGTTTATCCTTGCATGTATGAATCAGCGAAAGCACGCGGTCAGCTGCTGCGATCATGACGCCCGCCCCAAGCGCGGCGTGATAAATCGAACCAGGCTTGTGCAATCAAGCCATCACGGGCACTCTGCCAAGTTCGCTTCCCGCCACCGCAGGAGCTATCAAAAGATAAACGCGCCCTGACGTTATCGCTGCGCAGCATCTTGGCACGCTGCCAGTGAGCTGTGGATGAGACTACCGAAACGGACTGACGCGCGCCATCGACATGCAACACAGAAACCTTGTTTTGAGCTGCCGCGGTGGCTCGAGCTCGAGCGGCGAGAGGGACGCAGTTCCAACAAGTTTGAAAATTTTCGCTCTGTCGCTGCCGCTCGTCGCTTGCATGTGAGCGAGCTAGCCTTAACGCATTTTTTTTTTTTTCAAATTCTCGTGTGCAAAAATGGAGGGTGGGTTCATTATGCGAGTCGGTTGATTACGCGACAAATACGGTATCATTTTTTCGCATCGTATGTGCCGTCACAAGCCGATTTCTGTATATCGAATTATCGATATATCGAACTATTTCGCGATCCCCTTCGAGTTCGATATATCCGGGTTCGACTGTATATGCTGTAACTGGAAATATAAATACACGGGAGATACTACATGAATACAGTTAACATATCAGCAATTCAGTCACAAGAAAAAGAACCGATTAACTTTTTCTGCATAGTATGTCCAAATTCAGGAACATAAAATAAGACGATACTCTGTGCAGTTCATATCAGGATTTGACAGCCGATTATCATGGTAATTATGAGTTAACTCTTCATTTTATGATTACAGTGAAAGCTCGTTAATTCGAACCTCGATCATTCAAATTTTCGGATAATTCAAACTACACTGCTTGGTCCAGCAAAGCTTCATAGAGATCTGTGTACAAAAAGCCTGCTAATTTAACGCGAGTCGGTTCCGCAACAGATAATTCGAACTAAGTGCTGCCGCGTATGGGCGGCTTAGCGCACAGCACGTGGCAAAAGAAAGAAAAAAAAAAAAACCTCAGCGATAAAGCAGTGCAGTTAGAGGCTGCGTGCGTCCAAACCGGGGACAGAAGATGAAACCAGATAGAACCATGGAAGAGTGGGTAAATATCTGGCGCCATGACCGGCATGGCAGCGCCGGAGGGTAAGGGTTGGCTGCCGTGGTTGCTTGCTCTCTCTTCTGCTCAAGCTCCGACACTCGCAAATACTCGTTAATTCGAGCCCTGTCAATTCAGAAATATGAATAAGCACTGTCGGCGCGGTCCCAGCAAACGCCCATGAAAGGCTACGACTTCGGATGGGCGCTACGGGTTACATGGAATATTGTTTTTTTTTTTTTTTTTTTTTTTTTTTTTTTTTTTTTTTTTGCGAGTCAACCCTTCCATTAATTGGTTGTCAAAGAGAGCACAGAGTTAGGGGCGTTCATGACACCGGCTTTTAGCATCATCCACTTCAAAAGACGTTTGCTGCAGCGCGTGGCAGTAGGCAGCGCCCGCCCCAATCGCCTATGGCATGATAAAGCGAACATATTGAAAAGGAGGCTTGCACAACTGGACAAGCGCTGGCACTCTGCCAAGTTCACTAGGTAAGCACGTGCTATTTTCTGGCTGTGCAGCATCTTGGCGCATTGCCAAGAAATGCGTTGGTCACACTAACAACTGACACCCTTTTTTTTTTTTTTTTTCATGTGCTTAGGTAGAAATCATGGGTGGATGGGTTCATTATGCGAGTAAGCACTGTCGGCGCGGTCCCAGCAAACGCCCATGAAAGGCTACGACTTCGGATGGGCGCTACGGGTTACATGGAATATTTTTTTTTTTTTTTTTTTTTTTTTTTTTGAGAGTCAACCCTTCCATTAATTGGTTGTCAAAGAGAGCACAGAGTTAGGGGCGTTCATGACACCGGCTTTTAGCATCATCCACTTCAAAAGACGTTTGCTGCAGCGCGTGGCAGTAGGCAGCGCCCGCCCCAATCGCCTATGGCATGATAAAGCGAACATATTGAAAAGGAGGCTTGCACAACTGGACAAGCGCTGGCACTCTGCCAAGTTCACTAGGTAAGCACGTGCTATTTTCTGGCTGTGCAGCATCTTGGCGCATTGCCAAGAAATGCGTTGGTCACACTAACAACTGACACCCTTTTTTTTTTTTTTTTTCATGTGCTTAGGTAGAAATCATGGGTGGATGGGTTCATTATGCGAGTGGGTTCTTTACGCGAGTAAATTTAATTCGACCCCCCCCCCCCCCCCGTGGTCCCGTGAAGTTTGAATTAACAAGCTTTTACTGTATTCTGACTGCGTAATCAGTTGTCACGACAACCGGATAATTCACATTACCCCCCCCCCCCCCCCCCCACACACACACACACACACACAAATGATGCATGTAACTTACTGAGGCAGAATTCAAACTACTATTTTCACCTAGGCAAAATTTCCATCTTATTGTTAATATTAGACCAAGATATACATTTTTTCACATGTTTATGTCTAAGAGTACAAAAAGGGAATGGTGATATGCATTTGTTGGAAGGGTATTTAATGTGTCAAGTTGGAAACTGTAATGAAAGTACAAAGTGGCAATGGTTAGAAAAGTAGGAAAATGTAGAAATACAAGAAGATATGCAAGTTGGTCAACATGTTTCTGTGGTAATCTAGCCATCATAGCGTTCACTAGGTCAACACACTTGAAGTATCACAACAAAGTAAGTTGTCCTGGTAAATTCTCTTCATAGCAAAAATGACCACAAATACTTCTTAAACAGCAATGAGTCAAGTTTTTGCCCATTTCTGAATAATGAAGTAATGCCTAACGTATGCCAATTTCAAGATTTGTAAATCTTGAAAATGAAGAGCCCCAAGTGTGGTAAACTGTTTGCACTACCCAGAGCTGGGGCCTGTAATCAGCAGATATGTGGAAGTTGCTTTTTCATTGTTACATACTTTTATGATGCCATAATAGTTTTATTGGCAAAATACTGGTGCGCTGAAGTTAAACCTTGAATAAAATGGCTAATCACTTGACACCATGGAGCACATAACCAAATGATTGATGGGAGGACTAAACCGATGGCAGATAGTTTTGATAATGAGCAAAGAGAGTACAACACAAGCCTGCATATATCACTCAGCATTAAAACTAAAATTTTTGATCAGAGAGAGACAGCGGTTATTGCCAAGACAACAAAGACTCTAATGCTGATTTTGTCCAGCCAGCAACTAAGTTTTTGGCTTATCGGGTTACATCATCAAATCAGTTGAATCGTAAGCTTCCAGGGGCTGCATATTCATGACTGGACCACAATTTCCACTGAAACTTGAACACACTACAATTTCCAGCAAACAGCAAAATAGTTGGAAAAGTATTTTCTAGGTTTTGAGCTGCTTATCAAAAGGTGTCTGCCAGTTACTGAACAGAACATTTTATTATAAGCATTTTAAAAGAAAACCTGTTTACAAAGATAAATCCAGCTGTTGTTAGGGGTGCTATAATTGCATAATAATGCTCCTGTTGCTGTGCTGCTTCTTTATCAATTCAATGAAAGTGGTCAAGAAGTCACTCTCACAAAACAACTGAAAAATTGAATTTCACGGTATAACAAATGATAGCTCAGTAAAAAATAATCTTAAGTTGTTCTAAAAATAAATTCTGGAAAACATACTGCAAACTAAATTCACACCCCCCCCTCTCCCCTTCCAAAAAAAAAAAAAACATTGACGATCACTTCCTGTAATGTTTTCAAAAGTGCAACATGAAGTCTGTCTCGTGTCCCTAAAAGAAAGAGAAAGTAAATAGAACATGCAAAAGTACCTTTTTTCAAATCCCATATCTAGAAGACGGTCTGCTTCATCCAGCACGAGCACTTCCTAGTATAAGAAAAAAACGTCTTAGGCCAAACTTAAGCCTTTCCAGGAACCAATTCCATAAAAACAAAGTAGGGACAGAAAACTGGCCTGCAAAGCTTTGACACAGTCTAACTCCTCTGCATGAAAAATGTCTCAGAGCAATATACACTTGTGTGTGCTTTACATTATGCAGTACCACTGGTGCAAGCAAATCGGGAGTATTCCTCAAGCATCTGTATTTTGAAGCCTAGTGTCACTAGCTGACATCATGAAAAATCAAAGCAGATATTGTTGAGTTGACTGTATTGCTTAAAATGCAGAATGCAATTATTAAGTTTTTGTTACCTGCTCCTGTATCATTTCAACAAATACATTTCGCCACCTCTATGTATTGACAGTGTGTGGCAACAAAGAATGCATATGGCAGTGTGCGGCAGCAAATACGTCTGCCAGCAAAAGACATATTTATTGATTTCCTGCCATTTGATTCCAACTCGTGATGGCTACTTCAAAAAGGATACCATAATCACTGGACTGAAGTGAGGCTGGCATGGCACAGCCTTCAGGATCCGTGCTGAAGACTATACCAATGGACACTTTGCTTGCTAAATCGATAGGTGATGACACCTGTACTACTTTATTTTCTGGGCCTGGTCTGACTTACAACAGCTCCGTTCATAAAGAAAGTGGCATCTTTATTGTTAAAATGCAATACTCTATTGGTACCAACTTCAAACGCTCCTCAGTGCCCTTTATAAAATTTTGCATAAACTTCACACTCATCCATAACTTTAAGACTATTTCATTTAGTCATCCCATGTCGTCACTCCCTGACTTTATTCATTTCCCACACTGTCACTAAATGGAACATTTTGCAGCAAGGCACTGCCATTGAAATGGACATCAAAAGATTTGAACATCTCTTTTGCTTTGATGAAAATTTGTAATGACATCAGTACATGCTATTTTGTGTGTGTGTGTGTGTGTGTGTGTGTGTGTGTGTGTGTGTGTGTGTGTGTGTGTGTGTGTGTGTGTGTGTGTGTGTGTGTGTGTGTGTGTGTGTGTGTGTGTGTGTGTGTGTGTGTGTGTGTGTGTGTGTGTGTGTGTGTGTGTGTGTGTGTGTGTGTGTGTGTGTGTGTGTGTGTGTGTGTGTGTGTGTGTGTGTGTGTGTGTGTGTGTGTGTGTGTGTGTGTGTGTGTGTGTGTGTGTGTGTGTGTGTGTGTGTGTGTGTGTGTGTGTGTGTGTGTGTGTGTGTGTGTGTGTGTGTGTGTGTGTGTGTGTGTGTGTGTGTGTGTGTGTGTGTGTGTGTGTGTGTGTGTGTGTGTGTGTGTGTGTGTGTGTGTGTGTGTGTGTGTGTGTGTGTGTGTGTGTGTGTGTGTGTGTGTGTGTGTGTGTGTGTGTGTGTGTGTGTGTGTGTGTGTGTGTGTGTGTGTGTGTGTGTGTGTGTGTGTGTGTGTGTGTGTGTGTGTGTGTGTGTGTGTGTGTGTGTGTGTGTGTGTGTGTGTGTGTGTGTGTGTGTGTGTGTGTGTGTGTGTGTGTGTGTGTGCGTGCGCGCGCGCGCGCGCGCGCATGCGTCTAGTCGTATTTCTTTAGTTTGCATTAATTACAATGTTTTGTTTTTTTGTTTAGTCTCCGTGTAGTATTTACAAAATGTTGACCACATTCAATGTTATTATCTAACACAAACCCCCTTCTCCTCCATATATCAGCCTTCCTGTGAAAACCTTTGGGAGTAAAAAAAAAAGCAACAAATAACCTTTCGAGATAAGAGTGCTAACAGCACAGCTGCAGCACTTTAATATGGCCGAGGAGCTGACTCTGTTGCCAGGGGACACTCAAGAAAGGCAGTATAAAATGAAAAAAGCACATAGGAAAGCAAGTCGATATTCGTGAGCAGATTGTAAAAAATACAACCAAAAATACATAGCACAATATTAGGGGAGCTTGCCGTACCAGATGTTTCACACATGCAGCAAAGCTGAAGTTTTCATCTTTGCGTTCAAGCATGTCCACCATGCGCCCTGGTGTTGCCACAATTATATTAGCCCTGCAAAAGCAAGCAATATGAAACGCAAACAAGAAAATCCTTAATTGTGAGACCAATAAAAAAAGATGCATTTACCCATTCTCCTTGAAGGCCTTGACATCATTTATGGGATTATAGCCACCTGTCAGAAGCTGCCCAGTGAACTGAGGCACAAACTGAAGGAAGTGGTTGAGAACACTGTATATCTGGGTGGCAAGTTCTCTTGTGGGAGATATAACAATAGCACCAACCTGAAGGAAAAGAAAAGAAGTGACAAGGTATTGGATCCACTGTGCACATGGTATAAACCAAAAAGAAGGTTGAGGTATTCACATCCAATCTCAAGCGACACTGAAGGCAACTCCACGCTATTTTGGTTCTTTGTAAAATTCAACTGTTCAGCTCTCTGCGGCTATAGTGATGTCTGTTCATCAGTACAGAAGACTTAATTATTGGTGAAAAAATTGGATTTAATGTATCGCTCCTAGTGGTACCACCAGTTGATTAAAACTCATGATGGCAATAATAATAAAAAAAACTGAACAGTTAAACCGAATTGTTGAGCAAAAGCTGTCCAGCTTTCTTTTACTTGATTTAGCTTGGTAGTAATCCACCATGCAGCACTGATAAAATTACATGGTTCAAATTTCCTATGCTAACTCATTCATCCTCATAAAACTTGGTTGTCTATTATGTTGAAAACCTATTAGCACCATTTAGGAAGCATTGAGAAAATTACATGGCTAAAGTTCCTTTCAAGAGTTGGGGACACCACGGTACACTTTGGTTTAAGGCATGCTGTTGCTGCGCTAGGCTCACAAGGTTAAATCAAGGTCAGTCTTCTGAAATCGCCTGGCTTTTGTAGTTTTGGTTGTGAAGGGAAGCTTTTGCTCTGAAAGGCTTCATAATCACTGGATGGAAGTAAATGGCACTTAAAGTGTGTTTATTCTACTACGAGGGGGAACATCGAAACAAAAAAGTTCCCTTGGCCTTCACAGGCTCTCGAGTCCTGAAAAGTACAGCAGCACTCCAACCAACTATAAAAAAAAAAAAAAAAAAAAAAAAAAAAGACTTCAAATACATACCACAAGTGATTTGATAATACACAAAATGAGGGAACACAAGGTTTCCTCAAATTACACATTACAAGGTGAGAATGGACGCATCAGGCAGAATACTAATTCAACCCTTTAAATGTAATACATACACAGAGAACCACACAATTATGAACACAAATAATGGCACATATTGCACTGACTAGAAAAGGAAATGTTTGGACCAGCATCTGTAGTAACACTGAGAAAGGGGGGGGGGGGGGGGAATGTGCCACACATCTTTATGCCATAGTTTGAGGTGTACTGACAAAAAATTGCTTTGTGGGGACATGCTTTCACAGTTTGCAAGTCCCTGTCATGTCATGGCCAATTCAGAGATTCTCAAGAAAAAAGCAAAAATAAGGCTGATGCAGAACTCTGATCATCTATGTTGCTACTCATTACTTCACAGTATACCAGGAATCTAGAATGGTGTTTTTCTGAGACCATACTCACCTGCAACGACAATGCTCTTTATTATTGCGTGCAAGACGGGGGTGCTTGTGGAGCCTTATTCTCAGTTAACTGACACCATGCTTGACAAATCAGTAAGTATAAAAGATTCTGTAATTTTCTATTTGGAGATGGGCTTCATTGACACAACAATACCATATGGCTCTGCACTGAAAATGCTTGTGTTGCTGTTCCATCGTTCTGGTTTTACTGAAGCTGGGGCCATGTACAGTGCAAGACAAGACATGGGGCTTGGAAGCATCCGTCTCAAGTACAGCACAGTCATACTTCTAATGAACAAATAAATGTGACCCAGCGTGCCCTGGTCCAGAGAGCTTGGGCAGCGGCGGCAGCCAATGGCGTACCGGAATAGGGTCTGCCACTCAGCTCCACAACCATACACACCTCCCTTTCCCAAATCATTTCATTGTAAATAAACGTTTTCTCCTCCTCTCTGACAACTTCAAGGGATGCAGTCTTGCCTACTTTGAAGAACAACATCTGACATCCAATAAATAGCCCACAGTTCCCAACATCTGATTGTGACACAAAAAGTATTAAAAAAAAAAAAACTACGTTTATACAGTAAAACCTCGTTACAAGAGACACTCAAGGAACCCGAAAAAGTTGTCTCTTGTAAGCAAAGTCTCTTGTAACCAAAAATTCTAAAAACACTGTGTTGATTAGCTTACTGCACATGAGCATATAAATGCATTCACACGCATTAACAGGGAATTGTTCAGGGAATTGTTCAGGAAAGGAGTTATTCATACTAGTATTTTTTGTGAGTGCAGAGTACATTCCTTCCCAAATTCTGGAGGTAAAGCACTTCACTTTGCAAGCCTTTCTGTTGCACAAATACCTTTGAAGCACTCTTACATGCTCGTCACCCTCAGATGCTGACACTTTTCCTCCGGAATGTCCTCGTTGTCATCCTCTGTGGCACATGTGTCATTTACTTGCGCGAGAATTGCACAGTCTGTATGCTCTTCAGGAGCACACAAGATTCACATCTGCAGATACGAATTCCTCAAAAGATTCTGGTACCTCAGCAGTCTCTTGGATGCTCGCCCAAGCTTCATCTTCAAGGAAGCTTTCTACAGTATCCATATATGGGCTCTCTACATCATGTCACCACATTTAAAGCCTGCTTGTATGAAACAGTTTTTCGCTGCTTCACTTCTCAGGCCATTCCAAGCACCTAAAATCACCTGAACAGCAAATTTCACATCAATTACTATTGTACAGCCTTGCTGCCTGTCGAGCAGCAGGCATTCTACCAACTTTGTTTCGTACAGCAACTTGACTGAGTGCATAATAACTCTGTCTATTGGTTGAAGGTAGGGTGTAAAGTTTGGAAGGAAAAAATAATTGGTGGCTTTGAGCACGAGAACTTTGGTGCTGCTACCAGCATTGTCCATAAAGAGAAAGACATCAGGATTTTGAGCTTTTATCTTGTGATCAAATTTTAACAGTGAGGAGTTAAAAATGCTGGGTGTCATTCATGCATTTTGATTTGCTCCGTAGGTGACGGTAATGTGATGCCAGTGGTTGAAACAACTGGGTCGTTTTGATTTCCCAACCAATGGGAAGCACTCCTTCTTAGTTCCTGACATATTCCAACAAAAAGGATGCTGATATGAAACAAAATTTAGCTAAGGAATCTGAAGTGCATCATGTACAAGTTGGCACGCTTCAGCTGCATTGCATGAGCACACCTGGGTAGTCTCTTCTAAATAGTGAAGAATTTACTCCAGGGACCTGAAAAAGTTGTCCTTAGTAACCGAGTGTCTCTTGTAACCATGTCTCTTGTATGCAATGTTGTTAACATGGCAGACATAGGAAAACCAACCAAACCATTTTCAGATGTCTCTTATAACCGAGTGTCTCTTGTAATGAGATTTAACTGTATTTGAAATAAGTTTGTTCGGCAGTGGAGTCACTAAACCAAGAACAGAAAACAGCTCGGATGTGGATGTGTTGTATACAAGGTTATTGGCGAGCGTTCTTTTGAGGCGACTTCTATAGTGTATGCCAGACAAACTGTCACAACCCAAAATGGTAAACTGGATACAGTACTTATAAGAACGGTGCTAGAGGCAGACTCATACACCACAGACCCATTATAAGAACGGTGCTAGAGGCAGACTCATACACCACAGACCCATAACCAATGCCTGACAGTCTGAGGCTTTACACAAAAACAATGAGTGCCAGCAGCTTCAGAACCCCACTAAAATGAACAGCCCAAGACAAGCAAAAAGTACATATGTAATGGTCTTTCCAAATGCCATACAATACTAGAGTGAACAATATAATTATCAGATGATTAGGTCCCCATCCCCTACACCAAATCTGGGAGACCCATACTAGTGTACATGTGAGGTAGGTAGGTTGCAACTTTAATGATTCAAAAAAGAACCAGGTGAGGGGGGGGTAAAGGGAAGCGAGGGAGCAGGACGACGATGGGCCCTCAGGCTGCTCTAGATGGCCGGGCACTTTTGTGCTTCGGCGACCTCTCGGGCCCAGCTCACTGTCAGAAGCTGTACCTCCGGCAGCGAGCTGCGCAGAGCAGCCTCCCATCGCTCCTGGTGTCTTGGCCCTTGCCACGGGGGCTTGGGCATGTGAATAACAAGCAAAAGACTCATGAAAATATATACTTACCCCATATTTTGGAAGTGGTTCATCTCTTCTCAGCAAAATCTCTAGGAGGGGTATTAAAAATGCTAGTGTTTTTCCACTGCCTGTCACTGCTTCCACAGCAACATCCTTATTTGACAAGAAAAGTGGGATCGCTGTTGCCTGCATAAGGAAAAGAATAATTTCACAAGATATAACTTTTGTTGCTGGATGCAGATCATTATGATTTGAACAAAGAAACAATGAACACTCAAGCGAACATAACTTTAATGTCACATTTATTACTGTGATTATCCACATTAAAGTTCGTAAAGTTCATACATAAAGTGAGGCGATACTTTGCAAATGGTTCACACAGGTTGCCTGCAGAGTAGTCATAATAAAAGCTATGGCTATGAAATTAGCTAGAAATTTTCTAAATCAAGGCAGCTTGCATTAAAGCTCAAAGCTAGGTTGACACGGTCTAGAATTGTTCATTTTTCTTTTTTCCACTTAACTACCCTGTTTAATGTGATAGCGTTGAAGGCCACATTCTCTAGAAAGTCCGTTTTTGTCAGCGTTGTGAGCAAAAAAAATCAAGGGCATGGTTCTAGCAGGTGGCTTGTTCAGATACTGAATCGTCCGCGGTTTGTGTGATATCATGGCACCACATGACATGGCAGGTGCTGGAACTCAAGCTCCTCTGAGGTAGGAGGGTGAGATGGGAACCAAACCTTCTAGAACTCTTGGAAAGGAGTAAAACACTCTACTCCTAGGCCAAGCTGACACGTCCATACAGCTTGGTTAAAGCGAGACTTTGCAGGTATCTATGCAGGGTTGTCTCATGCTAATGAATTGTACAAGATAATAGAGGCACAAGTTAAGGGACTAGTGATTAGGCAAGCAGCAAAGTGCAGGCACGCGAATGAGGATCCATAAGATGGTTTGGTTTGTGGGGTTTAACGTCCCAAAGTGACTCAGGGTATGAGAGACGTCGCAGTGGAGGATTCCGGAAATTTATACCACCTGGGGTTTTTTAACTTACAGCACACGGGCGCCTTGCTTTTCGCCTCCATGGAAAAGCAATCGCCGAGGCCGGGATTCGATCCCGCACCCTTGGGAACAGTAGTCGAGCGCCTTAACCACTGCTTGACCCTGGCAGGAAGGATCTATAAGAGGACTCGCAGGCGGGGACCATTAACGTAATCATGTCATACCTTTACAAGCCGGGCTTAAGTGTCCCTCAATTTTTTTTTTTCTAACACTGGGGAGGAAGCAGGCACGAACATTTTGGAGCAGCTCACGGAGCAGTAATAATACCATTCAGAACAGCTCTGAAGCAACAAAACAAGAATTTTGGTCCATTCTAATTGCTTTCTGGAACATGCTTTTAGGTTTCCTTTCGTTTATGGGGTTTTAAGTCCCAAAGCGACTCAGGCTATGAGACGCTGTAGTGGAGGGCTCCGGAAATTTCAACCACTTGGGGTTCTTTCACGGGCACTGACAACGCACAGCACACAGGCACCTCGCTTTTCAACGGAGGCGAAAAACGGCTGCCATGGCCGGGATTCGATCCCGCATCTTTGAGAACAGTAGTCGAGCGCCCTAACCACTGCACCACCACGGCGGGGAACATGCTTTTGGGGTCAAATGCCATTAATGACTATAATTTTCTATTCTTGACATACAAAAAAACTCCATTAGATTTCTTTTTATAAATATTCAAAGTTTTGCTTATGTGCACATCTCTGATATGACAAAATAAGCTGCCAAAACATGTGCAGATATTTACCACAGCTGATCTGAGCAACATCAGAAAAGACTAGCAGCAAACAGAATGCTTGTTTGTGCACTAAATACCTGAATACCAAGTTCCTAAAAGCTCTTGCCTATGTTGACTTGACAGATCAAAATAAGACATCTGCACTTTGGTATGCTCAAAACCTGCCACTAGTTTCGAATTCACATTAGTGAGCTGCACATTTTCATTCCGCATCTGCATGTCCTTTCTGATCTACATATGCGCACACAAATTATTAAGCACTGGCCAGTACTGCCTTCAAGGACAGATGGCAATGAAAGGTATCCTTTTCCTACTCCAGCTTCTTTACTTCACAGCCTTCTGTCTGCCAGTGGCTCCCCATGTTTTTGTTTGAGTGACATTGGGGCTTCCTCTAGGCCTGTATTGTTTTTCAATGCCCTTGAGAGGAGGGGCCTCTAGTAATTGGCACCTTCAGTGCATCACCCCCATAACAGTTCAAGTATGTTTTGACTGAAATAGGCTTGACAAGCTTGTTGACCAAGAGGCTAGGTGGTCAAAAACCTGCTTATTTCCAATCAAAACCATTAGAACAAATCATGTAGCACTTGTAGTCGGACAAGTTTTCTAGCAGCTCACAGTAGCTAGTGGTATCTCTGTCGCTCCCTGCCTTCCCTCTGGCAATTAAAAAGGCTCAGAGGAAGTGCTGTCATGCGCACGTGATACCTTTTCGCAATTAATTCCCTCCAAGTGCTTGTGGCTCATCTGAAATTTACTTACAAATAAGTATGTATTATGCTCAATGCTCCTCTTGTTTTAAGAAAATTCGATTTGCCTAATGCGAGATGCGATATACCTCTGCCATGTGGCGGCCCATAGCAAGGTTCTCACAGTCAGTAAGTTGGACTGGATCGAATTGTATTTTTTTGTAGGCAACACAGTGGTCCATGGTGCACCAAAGACCTGTGCTCTGCTAAATCTGACAGTAAAACATAGTGGCAGCCAGTCTAGGGCAGCTTTGGAACAATATTGAGTTTTGGAGCAGGAGGGAGCGGGAAAGCAGCTTGGAGTTCAATGGAGCAGCACTTCCACCTCTGCTAACATCTACTGGATGCACAGTCCTAATATTTTGTACAAGAGTAGAAACGATTATTACACAACCATGACTGGCATTATCACTTTAAGCAAAAAACAATTTTTTATTCTTTCTCAGGAAATTGCCACAAATTAAAATTTTCTTTACTCATAAAGATAAAAACCAACTTAAGCTACTGATCCTTGTCTTTGCCATGTAAAATGCATTGATTGAAATTTGTGAAAAGTTTTGCTCGCTCAGGCCTCATAATTGTTAAGGAAAGGGTATGTAAACCTTCAAAAATACTATATTAAGAAAAATGCAGATAAAACCACTGAATCTTCCATCTGTTCAGTGAATATGGCTACTAAAAAGGGGTTAGAACAATACCTTAGAAGTTGCAAATACTCAAGTGTAATGCACCAGGCCACTGTGATTAATTAATTTAAGCCATAAATTTTAATAGCACGTTCTGAAATCTTTGAACTCATTTCTTTCAGTTTGCACTTTTTGCAAAAGCATAACCGTTAGGAAAAACTACAATTTCCAAACTTTCGGTAAAGGCTGCTTTCAAGGTGGCTTCTGGACTAAAATTTTGCTGTGAAAAAGGTAAGTTATTGTTTGGATTTCTAATTATTCTCTAAGATAAAAAAAAAGTTCTAAGATGTGTGACATATCATTACAACAGAAAAAAAAAAATGAAGTATGTTTTTGAAGTACTCAGATTTTTACAAAAATGTCATAAAGAACCCACAATTGACCTTATCCTGCACAATGAACTACATATCTAAGAACAAACGGTTAGTACAGCTTCATTAGTTTTGAAATGATAGCTAACACACTTAAATACTCTATGACAGCTACAACTTTCTTTCTATTTGTGCTATGGTGATGTAACTCAGAATATATTTTAATAAGAGGAAGATAAGCCATCCCTGAAAATTTTATTGATTGGTGCAACAGTTCAAAATATGACTCTTTAGCCCTGCATCTCCCCTTTAAAAGATACACATTCAAAGCAGCTACTCGAACAAAACACCTCTAAGGAGAATGGAAGGCTGTACTAGTACCTCCAAAATAAAATGGAGCATATGAACAAACAAAATTTCGTGCATATGTGTATAGCTTGGATGCATGTGGGTCCCCCGGATGTTCAGCTTCACATTTTTAGTGTTCGCATCATCAGCAGCCCGGATGAAGGAGATCGCTTTTTCCCAAAACCCGTGCTCCACTTTATTTAGTGGGCACTAGTACTGTCATTACCACAATACTGTGGGACGTGGGAATGCGCGGCAGACCTGCGTTCCACACCATCTAATGGAACACACTCACTCTCTCATCTCTCACAGGCAGCTTTGTGATCTATCTTACACAAGCCTTCATTGTAGGGACCAGCTACAGGTGCCATTCAATAACTTGCGCACCAAGACACCTTACACTGAGCGTCTGTGTCAGCCGTTGTGATTGCCAAAAAATACTGCGTATTGCTTTGACGAGGCAGTGATTTTTGTAGAAGGGCATGTAATTATGTATTTATAACTTTCTACGTGCTCTTGCTCTCTTCACAGGTGTACCTCTCAGTTTCTGGTGTCGTTACACTAAATGGCAAGACTCCAAATGCCAAGAGAGTAAATTGCTCTGATGGCAAAAACGGCTGGTGTACCAAGGAAGAAGATGAAAGAAAAAAAAAAAAAGAGAATGTGCTAATTATTTTTCGTGCATAAGGAACAGCAAAAATATTGCTTGACAGGTTCATCAGTTGTGTTCACAAAGTTGGTGCTGATTTGGCGGCCCTCAGCAAGCGCGGGTGCTATGGTGTAAATGAGAGTAGACTATATAGGAGGTATTCACTGAGGTCGTACTACCAGATGGCGCGAGCATCGTCCCGCCTCGTCCGCCATGTCGGAGGTCGCCGGTGGCATCAGCGCGCGTCGGCTCGCGTTGTTTCAGGTTCGCTGTCAGGTGCCCGCCGTATATTGGAAGTGATCCGCAAAGTTTTATCAAGCTGGTAAATACGTCCACATACACTTTTCTTTGTTGAGCCCTTTATGGGCACGGAGTTTGCAGCGATATTTTGATGTTCCGGGACATAACACGCTGTTCAGTGTTGCACCAGGCATCACCCGTGCAACAGCTCGACAGCAAAAGCGGCCGGTTACCCATTTAGCGAAAAACGACTTGCAGCTCGTTAAACCTGTTGTTGGCTGCCACTGAGGCAGAACACATCGTGAAAAGACAGCAAGCGCATTAAATTCTCCAATTCCGAAGCTGGCATGGCAGCGAAACATACACTTTTAGTGGCGGTAGTCGGCAAACTGGCGAAGCTTCCACAGGCGCTGTTCCAGGTTGCTTAATTTGGGTGACAGAAGGTCGAGAAAAAAAAGTACTGTCATGTCCTCGCAGGATAAACGGCCCACCCAGAGAGCATGTTTTACAAATTTAGTATCGGCTACGTAGCTCTGCTCGAAATGCACATAACCCATGGAACCTAGGTTCGCAACAACGCGATGTACAGCGATAAAGCTTGACAAAGGTGTAACTTGTTACTTGCAAGTCGGAGGAGGGCAGACACGTCGCAATGTGCTCACCTCTAAAAACGACACGCCGGTCATCGACACCCTCACGCACGTGTGGCTCTTGGCCTCGCTTTCTTGCCAAAAATTAAAACACATTCGTGACTTAGTACGTTTTAATTTCTTCACCTGTCGCAAAACTTCAGACCGCACATCACGTGGCAGGCACCGATGTCAGGGAATTCAACGCGAAGCAGTGGTCTTGTAGTACACGACACACCTCGACAAAGTTACCGCGGTCGTACGAGCCGGTGTTTTCACGAAGTCAAACATTTTGTCCAGACAGTCGTTTTTCTTGTTCCACGAAGTCCACGGGAATGGTAGCAATTACGATCAGCTACAAAAAATGCTGCACTTAAGGAGCATCAGTGCGCATAAAAGGCGTTTGAAATCACTGTGTAACATTTTAAAGCTGATCAAAACATTTCTGTACGATAATTCAAGCGAGAAACATTACTTTTGGCTGTGCTGTAGCACTTTAACCATAAAAATCCAAGCCAAGTATCGAGTCACCCAGAAATCCGAAATATGTAAACAAACAATATGGCTGAACACAGCGGAGCGCGGATAGGCAACCTGCAATGGAGTCTGCTGAGACATGTGGCGCCACCTGGCGGCCGACGGGAGCTAATACTGAGTCGGCGCAGAAGCTGACGCCGTATATGTTGCGGCCGCTGTGTTCCTTCTGCGTTCGCGTTTTGTTATCTCAGTGAGTGTGATTTACTCATTTAGTGACTTCAGTGGTCTCGTGCGATGCTTCGACTACTACGGATGTGAACAAGAATAAAAATAAGCGCAAGGGCGGCGAGAAAGACTACCACAATCACGAAGGAGACCTAAGCGTACCGCTTGCTGGGAGAATGATGAGAGAAGGAGATATTGGCTGCGAGAGAGTAATGTAACTGAAATTTGTTTTGTTATGGGGCCATTGGCGTACAGACGCCAAGAAGCTAAAATAAGACGATTGCCCGTGAGCGGAGGAAACGGTATAAACTTCTGACTCAGGGAGTCGCACGCTGGTTGGGGCACACTACTCAGTACGCGCTGTAAAATTTGGCGTGTACTGGTATATGCTGTGCAAGGTCGAGTGGCATACGTCCAGAAAATCAACAAAGCCGTGCAGCCGCAGCATCGTATTCCAGCCGCATTTCAACGGAGGCGAAATAAAAAAAAAAATGTTCGTGGATCTGTGAACCGGATTTCTAATGCGGTGTCTATTCGGAACCACAAAGCCAAAATATCTTCAAAGCTTCCAATTACAGATTTCAATAAGCATATTTATCTGTAAGTTAGTTCTTAAGAAGGTGCTGAAAAAGTTGAAGTGGCGGAGTGTATAGAGGCCCGTGATACTGTGTACGCTGAGAATGGAACGTTCTATTGTTCCGCGCCAAATATTTTTTTCACCGACTGCTCAAGCTACTCAAGAGTCTCTTGTCTCAGACGATAGAATATTTCATCATTAGTAACAACAGTAAAAAATTCTAACTCTTAACGACCTCCGTTACGAAAGCTTTGCCGTTGAGTGCCAGCATTTCCCGCCGGCTTTCCCCAAGCTAGAGGTACAGAGATACAAAATGCATGCCAGTTATTGTTGTTGTTAAGGGCTTTATTTTTCCAATGGTGTAGGAGGCCCCCTACTCCCCGCCCCCGGCACGCACAGTTTTCATTGATGACGCACGCTACAACCGCACAGTGCTTGCAATCGCCACGACATCCGTAGCGGGTACCGCACCATGCCTCCTGTAACTTCCGCGGCACTGTCGAAAGGTGCACCACGAACAAAAGTGTTCGTCATGGTATTAAACTTTAAAGCAAAACCGCGAGGAAATTATTATGCTGCTGTAATCAAACAGCAAGAACAAAAAAAGAAGAAATGGAGATCAATCTCTTCTCAGGTTCTCTCTGCACTTTCAATGCTTGGGTACGAGGTGTGAACGCAATAGGTGAATGAAAAGCTACGTTTACAACATTTTTCATTCATTTAATTATTTCTTAATTCATCATCACATATCCGACTAATACCCTGAGAGAATAAATTTCGTTAAAAAAAATTCCGTCTACTCACGCGACATTCAAAGCTGTGCGCGCGGGTGTTCCGTCGCGAGCGGCGCGCACTTCGCGGTGACGTCGACACCGTTCACGTTTTAAACATGAGCATTCTCGAACAGGCGGTGTCCTTTCGTCAGTATTGGTTTTCGGAAGTAGCTCTCAAGACATTCGATTGCCTTAAAACTGCAGAAAATGAGAGCCGAGATGCTTCTAGCCGTACAACGCGAACGCAACCCGACCGCGCCAGCCTACTCAGATTACTCGGCGCCGCCGTTGGCGGCGCTGAACGCTGCGCTCCAGTAGCGCCGCCTGGCCACTGCAGGTTGCCTATACACAATGCGGAGACGCACGGAGACACGTAGAGCATGCAATTGGCGTCCAAACTGTGAGGCGCTCAGTCCAAACTTTAAATAGTTCCGAGAT
Source organism: Amblyomma maculatum (assembly GCF_055883805.1). Taxonomy (NCBI): domain Eukaryota; kingdom Metazoa; phylum Arthropoda; class Arachnida; order Ixodida; family Ixodidae; genus Amblyomma; species Amblyomma maculatum. Next base: position 158,514,336 of record NC_139344.1, on the reverse strand, counting down.
AAACATACGGGGAGATGCGGTTACCAAGGAACACAGAGCCCAAAATTATCGTGAGTCGCTGCAATTACTGGACACTGCTGTGACCGAGAGTAATGCCGTTCCGCGAGAGCCTGCAGTGCTAATAATTTTACACCAAAATTAACAGGTTTTAAAACAAAACTTTAGAAATATAATTTTTAAATTTCAATGTGCGCAGAATATGTTATTGCGTTACTTGTTTCTGCTGCGTATCTGGCGTCAAGAGTACACATTCGGTTCGCGATCGAATGCGAATGAGTTCCCCAAACTCATTCGATGAAGAACGTCATTCGAACCTAATGACATTAAATTTTCTCGTGTAGCATGGGAATAATGACATTAGATGCTATCGAATGACATTAAACTTGCTCGTGTGACAGGGGTATGAGACACCCTCTTTTTTTTTTTTTTTTCGCTGGAAGGGCCCTGCAGTACATTCTTTTGGAAAGAACGATCGCGTGCATTAGAAAGAGCGAAAACCAACAAAGACGGTGCGTGTCCGCGGCTCGTTTTTCGGGACCTGAAGCAGTCACACTGGCCACGAACGGACAGTAGATTTATCACTAATCCTCAGTTTCTAGAGCACAGATAAAATAAGTTTTAAATTATATTGTGTGTAAGCCCATCAATTAGCAAATACAAACGCGACGAACTCCATGCCTTAAGGCCAAAAGCGCTGCTAATGGTAATTAGCAGCGCTTTTGGCCTTAAGGCATGGAGTTTGTCGCGTTTGTATTTGCTAATTGCTGGGCTTACACACAATATAATTTAAAACAAACTCCATGTCTTAAGGCCAAAAGCGCTGCTAATGGTAATTAGCAGCGCTTTTTCTTTTTTTTTTTTTTTTTTTCCAACGCGCTGCGCTATATCTGCAATCAACGCTAGTGTCGCGGATAAGTGCATGCAAACGAAAGACCTAGCAAAGCCAATAGTGCTTTCTCTTGCCGATACTAACACGAACAATGTTGTGCATAGCTGCAAACTATTGATGTAAACGGCCGGAGGGGTTAAACTAAGAAGTAAAATTCACACGCCATACACTTACGATTTCGCAAACCTGCCGCGGGTTCAAGCAATGCACACATCAACACATGCAAGCAATATGGACAGCATACACCTCGAAATTTGTGTTGGGAACTGCCAATCAGGTGCAGGAAACAATAGCTCACTTTTAAGCGTTTAGTGGCAACTAACCAGCTGTGCACAATTCGATGAGTAGTTTTGTATACTTGAATGCTCAACGCTTATATACTTGCCTGCACGGGGGTCATTTCCTCAAACTTCAGTTCTTGAACAGCTTTTCGGACTTCGTCGTGTATCTTCAATGACGTCCATACGGACCATGATGAATCAACGTTCTCAGACATAGTGCCAAAATGTGATTCAGTTCTCTTCTAAGCGTTCGATGCTACAACACACCACAGACATGCCGCAGACACCAACCACAGTTATCACAACCACGTGCTAATGTTTGGCCAGCGCCGTTTAGCATGTTGGGCATAGTTGGCTGCTTCTGGCTTTTCTACCGGCCATGGAACGGATGCTGGCATGGCCTTGCCATGACTACATAACTACGGGTATAGTGCCTAGAATATACTGGCTAGTGTGCCGTGCGGAGGGCTCTCTCAATGGGAGGAGGTGTCCGCGCCGGCGATGCCTTCCAACTTTGGCCGCCAGGGGCGCTGCTCATCGTAAAGGTGCCGTCGACGCCGTCGGCCGCCGGCGCGCCCTTGATTTGCCGCAGCTGCGCTGGCCGAGCCATCAGTGGGTTCGAGCGCCTTGGACGCGTCTACGCTGTTCTTTTGTTTTAGTCGTTCTGTTTCTTGCATTCATATGAGATAATTAAATTTGCAACGACTAATGATGCTAAAAATAAAGCATCAGGGCAGGGAAAAGACATGTTTCGTGTCGCTCTACCGCTCAGGACTAGGTTTCTATGTTCGGTGTGCCATCGGACCCTGCGCAGCTTGCGTAGTGGAAGCGGCTGATTAAAAGACAGGACCGCAAGTTGACTTCAACGTGTGTTGTCTGCGAAAAATATTTTGAGGAGAGCTACATCGAGAGAACGTTCAAAGTGACAGTAAACGGCATCGTCAACGAGCTCGCTAGAGATAGACCACGAATTAAGCCCGAAACCGTGCCAACGCTATTCGACCATTATCCGAACCATCTTCTGCCTAAGAAGACATCGAAAAGAAAGTTGGAACCTCTGTGACCAACCGGCCGCTAAACGACAAAAACGCAGTGCCGTAATATGCCAGTGGTGCAGACGACAGCCATGCACGCACCGTCAAGGATGTTTGACAATGCTTCCAACCCAAGCAACCACCGACGTCCGTTGTACGTCCGAGCTAGAGCCTAACGTCCTTTTCCGAAATTGTACGTCCGTCGGACATACGTACAACCTCCGGTTTCGGACATCCGTATTCGTACGTTCGTCAGAGGTACATACTACGTCCGTTTTTGTATATCCGCATGAGAGACGAGGTGTACGTCCGATGTACGTACGGACGAGTATGTTTCCAGGACATATATTTTCTCGCTGACAAAATTCTGTTTCAACATTCACACTTGTCTTCAATGCTCGAGATGTGTCCTGCCTGGTCAAAAAAAAAAAGAAAAAACATTGGGGCCAATTGGGACCTGCAAATGGTTACATCTGGACCCAATATTGGACACCACCTCTCCGATGGATTAGTCCAGTTGGATTAACCAAATGGTTCTGCAAATACCAATTGGGCATTCCAAATAGTTCCAATTGCGTGTAAAATTCCATTCGGATTTTCCAATGGTACTCAAAATTCCAATAGGAAATCCAGTTATGTTTGCAACTTCCATTCGGCCCCTGATATAGCGAATTGTATTATATGCCAAATGATTAGCTGGTTGGCCTAAAAAACTCTGGCACATACACAGTATGGGGCGATTGTCATTAATTTCTCAGCTTTCATGTCGCAATTCGTTGTATCCGTTGGTAGCGGCGGTCGTGATCTTCAATTGTTACTCTAGCTGAGCCTTAACGTATGTATTACATGTACCACCTGCGCGGCTTCGCCATCCATGATGGTCCACGACCACGTCTTGGCGAACGAAAGCGCCGGATTACCTTGCACTAAAGGTCTTTACAAAAATAGTTTTTTTGCTGTTTGAAACCCCCGCCAGTCCCCACCGGCCGGCGGCCGTACTGTTCGGTTGAAAGTTGCGTATTCCATCGCAGTGTGTGTGTGTGTGGAAGGGGGGGGGGGGCGATGGTAGGTTTTGCTTGAATATCCTCACAAGAAAGGGTACCTATTTAAAGAAACACAATATTCAGTAAAAATATAGTGTTAACTTATTACGGCCAATTCATTTCTGCACATGAATGTTTCTGCCGTAGTTTCGTACCACGTGTTTCTTTGCCGCCATTGCCTGCTGTCGTCCTGCCGCCGCGGCTCGCGGCAGCAGTTTTTTTTTTTTCGTTCTGTGCGGGTGCAGCAACTATGCTCTAATGCCTTCACCCATCTGTGTGCGCTGCAAGGACAACGATTGCGCAGTTGTGCCAGTTCCTAGTGTGAAAGGATTACCCCCTTGGAGCAACAGTGGTTCACGACGATAACACATCAGGACGGACGACTCCGGCGAAAGCGACCGCGTTTGAAAGTGAGTACTGCGATCGAGCTTCGTGAAAATCTGCGCAGCGAAAATTGTATGAATATGTAACAGCGCAGTGAACCTACTGACACATTTCAACGCGAGAGCATTAATGAACTAGTTACACCGAAAACCAGGAGTAATCGGCGCGGTGGCGTCCGTGTATGTCGAGTGAGTTGGCTCTCCCTCTCCTCTACGCAAACTAGGAAATTGCTGGAAGTGCTATCGCGTTCCACTCTTGCTATCTTGCGAAGCTTATAACAAACCTCCTTGTTTTCGTCAACCAAGGCGCTGAGTAAACAGTCGGTCGTCAGATTTTTTTTTTTAATATGCTTGCCTTCGCAAGTTGCAGGTTGCGAGGGCACAGTCTGCGCTGCAGTGCATTACAGTGATAAAATGCATAACTGCTCCTGTACAATGCGATAAGCGATAATCGCCCAAGCTCGCGAGCTTGAAAGTTGTGCACCACTACAAAAAAAAAAAAAGAAAAAGAAAAGCATTTCAGATAGCGAGTGGCCTTTTCTGTGCTTGAAATTATTGAAGCGCGTTATCAGCTTATTTTAATTTAGGTATGGCCTGTATGATACTGCCTTCTGAACTGTCCAGCTTATTTAGCTTTATCCTTGAAGCATTGCAGATGAATCTATGTGATATTCGAAAGATAGCGGGTGCGATATAACTGGCGTGAACTAAGGGAAAGGAGGGCAGAACCTCGCTGATATTTGAGACTGCTTGTAACAAGTGTTGTAGGGCAGGTACAATATGAGAAATACTCAATTTTCTTGTTATTGGCCTCCAGAAAACCTCGAATCAAGGATTATGCTGTGCATGAGCTACAGGCTATTTACTAACCTGTTTTTTTTTTCTTTTTGCAGAAAGCTGGTTGCTTCCACTTCATCACGGAAGATGTGCGCTTCAAGTTTTACGTCATAGTGATGAATTAGACATTTTACAATAAAAATATGCCTGTTGTACTCTAAGCTGCTTTTCTATTTTATTGCCTCGTGGGAGCGAAAAAAGCATGCATGCAGCATATATGCGAATATGCGAGGAAGGTCCGGGAACGGACGTCCGAAATGGACGTCCATTGGCCAGACAAACATGTCCATTTGGACACCCATCGGACGGCCGACGGACGTCCACTGGCTGTTCGCGGACGTCCATCGGCCATCCGGAACATCCGAAACGGATGGCCATTGGCCGTCCGATGGATGTCGGTGGTTGCTTGGGAAGGAGCTGGCAGCAGAAGAGCCGAGCGAGAACTCATGCCCGCAGCAGCAGACGTGCAGCTTTGAGCCTCGGGATCCGTTTGACTCAATTTACATACCTGCAACTTGGACCAAATTAACCGAAGCACCTGCTGGATCTGTAGCCTACGCGCGTTATCGAGCCTAAAAAAAAAAAAAAAAAAGAAAAAAGAAAAGGAACTTTGTCACTTTGTACATAGAAAAAGTGATAACTTTTGGAAGCCTGAACGCAGTTCTGTGGACACAATAGTGTATATTCTCGGAAAAGAAAAAAAAACAAGCGCGTACAATACAACAATATCTAAAGCTGAAGATAGAGCTATATAGGTAGAGTGCACTGGAGGGTCTTTGTTCCGAATGTGGCCTGCAACCAGCTGATTCAGGAAGCACATATATCATTCATGGGAATGTATTTTGCAGAAAAAGTGTCGCTTGACCGTCAACTCTGAAGGGGTTAGCTGCGCTTAATGCAAATACCAGCGGAGGCTTACACAAGATGCGCAGAAAGAAGGAAAAAGCATGCAACTAGCCAAATAAATGCTGCAACCTTTCTCGCGCTCTGAGAAGAGCTAAGAGAAAACTGGCATGGAGCGCGGAACAAGTGGCTCTATTGAAAGCGCAAAATGAGGAGCTAAAGTGAGTCTGCGGTTGAAGCTTTTTTTTTTTTTTTTTTTTTTTTTTTAATCCCGCGCGTGACCTATACAATTGTGACCGTACAACAACCGCTCGGCTGCTGAAACCGCGAAGCCGAAACTGGTGAAAAAAGTAAAATTAATTATAAATTACTTAGCGGTGGTAAGCGAGAAACCACGTGGAGAATTATACACGAATATCTAGCGCATCATTAGCAAGTGAAAAAAAAAAATTAATATACCACCAAAAATTGGTATCAGACTACTTTAAAATTATTGCGGTGTCATATGTGCGGCCTTTCTCCAAAACCTTTAGCGGTGCATTTCTATATTTTTACTTGTTTATTGTTGCTGCGCCTTTTTGCTCAAATTTTACTATATTGTAGACTTTGTAAAAAAAAAGAATCAGTGATACAATCACCACTTTTGTTTCTTGCCTTTCCTTCTGTTACAAAAGAAAGCACACCGCATAATAATCATTTATGTATGAAGCAACAATTAAGTGACTTCCTAATAAAACAAATGAATAAAGAGTAAGAACAAAAACTGAAGTCAGATTCAGACTGCTTGTGTTTATTGTCGCATATGCGATCTTTGAAAACATGCGCGCGTGCAATATACGTTACGAAAAAGCAAGATCGCCCTTCTTTTCTGTAGCATATATGTGACGCTATAAAACGTCACTAACCTGATATATATCACCTTAGCAATAAGCATGACTGAATTGCAGAAACGTCGACGTAACCTATCCGAAAGCATGAGGCCCGTATACGTATTGACGTTCGTAGCACTTGACTGCGGCATCGCGATATACCATGGACCATAAGAAAAGACCGAAGAGTAAATAAAATTCAAAGTTGGATTAATGAACAGTGTAAAATATTAAGGGTATTTTCTGATACCTGTGTCACACGGACAATAACAGTCGTCGTCGATCCGTTCCGGGTTAGATCGCGATTGAGAATATATAGTTCCCATAATTCGGGACAACCACCTGGGCTGACTGAGCGCTCACTCAGAAGGAAGATGCATACGATACCTTACATCCGCAATCGCGATGCGTGGATCGCAATCGAGTGGCCCTAGATCAAATAAAATCGTCATCGGAATATTTCATAGCAATATATTGAATCCGGCCCGGACTCGATCGTTTAATCAAAGATTAACAAACTATTGCAACCAACGTGTCAACTTTAGGTGGTTTTCTCAAATTTCTTCTCTCGCTGGATATCAGGAAATCAATATGTGTTCTGCTTAAGACCTTATCCGGTTCAGCTGAATAAATAAAACAGATATATAGCAGACATGGACCAGACAGTATTTGTTAAACGCTTCCTCGAGCGCTATTTGAGCGTATGATTTTCTCCGCACAGTACTAGGACGGTATGAATGTCTTCCACCAAGACTGTTTTTAGACACAAAGTGCGCTTAAACCGTCAAGAGACAGGTTTCGCAGTGAAAGGCGCAGCACGCTATCCGGACCTATATGCCGCCTATGCTGCCGAGGCCGCGAACGCGGAGCGATAGCACCTTAGCTATTGGTAGCGCCGCCCCGCGGTGGCGGCGGGAAGGCATCACCGCGCCGGACACGCCAGCGCGTGCCCTCGGCACACTAGCCAGTATATTCTAGGCACTATACTACGGGGCTAGATCCATGGGCCCGTCACGTGGCTGAAGCTGTTTCGGTTTTGTCGGATGGTTTAGTGACATCTTCCGTGCATCTTCCATGGCTGTGACAGTATTAGCAGTATTAGTTTCTGCTCTTAGCTTTTGCCTCACATTTTGAGTACTCTTTTGCTGATTGTTTGATTGCAAGTGCTCTTGTTTCTGTTAACAATTAGAGGAAGTTATATTTTTGAAGGTATGTCTTGCTGACGCAAATGTATTTTGTTTTGAAATCGCTGCTGACTGAACATTTAGAATGTATTAATGCAGTCGCACTTGTAGTACGCAGATTTAAATATGCGCGTTCAGCTAGAGTCCACGCAGCTTGCTGTGATTTTCGTCTTTCATCTTTTCCAGCATCTCAGGTATACCATGGCTCCTACAATGCGAAAAGACGTTATTTTATTAGAAGGAATGACATGCCCTGTTTGCGTGGAAATAATACATAAGAAGTTGGCGAACCTCAGCGGTGTTGGAAATGTTCAGGTAAACACATCAATGGCCCACGAAGTTCTCATTACAGATACTGACACATCTGTACATTTGGCTTGCGCCACACTAAAATAATAGTCTATATTTACTTCGTAATGATCTGTCCCGAAGCGTACCTTGCATACCGCACGATACTTATTGTAATATTTGTTCTCATTCGCTTAAGTTAAACTGCGCATGCCATTTAGACCATTTTTCGCGACTTCGACGGCACTATTAGGTCGTAGCTGTGCTTGTCAGACTACAATGGCATGTAGTGGACATGGTGTCGGATCTCAGCTTCCTGCGTGCAATATGAAACTGTTTGCTGCCTCCGCAGAAGATACGTTACGGGCTCGTACAACTACTCATTTCAGGTGGATCTGGAGGAGAATGAGGCGATTGTCGAGTATGATCCTACCGAGGTTACTCTGCGTGAAATCACCCGAGCAGTAATAGAAAGTGGCTTCAACGCACGCACCAAGAACACCCGCCCTAGCCTTGAGGACATCACCCTACTTATTGGTGGCATGATGTGCAATGAGTGTGTTGGCAAAGTGACTACTAGTGTTGCACAAATCAAGGGTGTCTGTCGTGTTGATGTTTCTTTAGACAAGGGCAGAGCAAATGTCACATATGAAACAACTCAAACCGACCCTCTAGCTATTCAGTCTACAGTCAATAACCTTGGATTCGTTGTGACGTTGCCTGAAAGCATCCAGCCATCATCGGTCACACTCTCTGTGGATGGTGTCTCTTGCAACCTGTGTGTTCTTTCAGTTGAAAGAGTGCTTCTTGCAAAGCCAGGTGTCCAGTCTGTCTTTGTGTCACTTGAAGAGCAAAAAGTGCTGATCAATTTTCGTAGCTATGAAGTAAAAGCACAGGACCTGTGTCGAGCCGTCTGCAGTGCTGGCTATTCAGCAACAATCATCAGTGAGCAAGGACCACCAGACTTAGTTTCAGCATTGTTCAGTGTTGCTGGTATGACATGTATGTCTTGTGTTTCATCCTTGGAGGGTCTGTTGTCTCATACTGATGGAGTTGAAGGTGTCAAAGTGTCTCTCCAAGAAAGTACTGCGGCTGTTGTGTACATTCCTTCAGTGTTGACGAGCCAAAAGATTGTAGAAATTATCACTGATGCTGGCTATGAGTGTACTTTGAAAGAGCAGGCACGAAGAGAATCTGTTATAGCTGAGGACACACCACTTCTTGAAATTCACTTCAGCAAAGCTGCTTCATGCCCAGTTATTTCTTCCTTGGACTCTGGTAAGTGCTTACTTTGAATTTCTTGGGTTCTGTATTCCCTGTATTTCCCTGCACTAGTTAATCTACTGTAGCTTAATGTTGCTGTAGCTGAAATTGCAATCTATTTCTCTAGCATGGTGTAAGCACTTTTCTGCAGTGTCATTCAGCATGTGCAGGTTGCCCACGATGAGTATTGTTTAAAGTATTGGTAAATGTAAATGGAGCAAGTTTCTCTTTTCTAGAATGGAAGTGCATCGTTGAGTCATGAACCCTTTTTACGCTAATGGCCATCGGAATAGGTCAGCTTTTCTAGCCATTCCTCTAATATTGAAATGTATTATCCTGACATGCCACACTGCTTTATTTTTTAGTATGGTTTAAGCTGGAAGCTACACAAGGGAAACACTGCTGTTTACTCTTGGGAACTACAAACAAGTTGTTAGTAGTGCCCTGTCTTGTGTTCCCCTCTAGTGTTCATCTTGCATCATACTGACTTTATTCCCCAAAATTGCACCAGCTAGACCAGCAACAAGTCTTCCTTGGCTACTTGTTTTTTAATGCTCTGCAGGAACCTCTTAGTTATCCTTGGCTACTTGTTTATTGATGCTCTGTGGGAGCCTCTTAGTTGTCCTTGACTACTTGTTTATTGATGCTCTGCAGGAAAGTCTTAGATAAAATGTTTAGCAGCTGGCTATTGTATCGTTCGGTTGACACTGATGGTGCAGTGCCTACTTTTATTTCAAAGGAAAAAAACTAGATGGTCCCTTTGTAGTTGTAAGTTTTAGGTGATGCAAAAAGTGATTAAAGTTGCTGCATGGAGGTGGCACTGTTTTTAAGAGCTCTCTTGGTTTTTAATGTTTATTGTCTTGGCACTCACTTTGTTATAATCTGCCAAAGTGTGCATAATAAGTTCAGGTATGTGAATGTCAAATTTTTAAGAAAAGCATGGGCGCCTCGTCAGGGGCTTTTGTTATTTATTTTGAAGTTGGCTGTTTAGGAATGTGGGGAAGCTCACCAGCCCTTGTAAAATTTTTAAACTATGTTTATTTAGCAGACAGCGTCGTACACAATGTAAAAAAGGTCACAACACAAGGACATACAATAAAATTCGGCTGGGTCAGATGAGTATAAATGGCAATACAGGAGGTGACACGTGCTTTCAAAGCTTGCAGTGGTGAAACAAAGGAAATGGTTTTGCCCCCACAGAGACTGCATGAAGTTAATATATGGTAAATTTGACCATAGGTGGCAGAAAGTGTGGAATAATGACGTAAATAACACATGGCACTTTGGAAAGCCCGTCATAGAAGAATGGAAGCCATGCAGGCATCAGGAACACTTCAGCAAAGTAATTTTAACCTGTCTTCGCACTAGATACACACAGACACACACACACCTTACACATACCTTCTTACTGACAAAACAGACATTCCTTTATGCAAAATATATGGATATGAAACTTCAGTTACCCTTGTGTTATTCTCATGTACAAAACTACAGATACTAAGAAAATATCTTAAGCTACTGTACCATGAACATGTCCCTTTTTCTTGCTTTCAATTTACTTCACCTTACTCTAATTATTACTTTTAGGTGAAAATGCATGTTTTGATTTGTCATAGGTTTATACATTTGTTTAAAAGCAAACATCTTAAACAATTGTTGACACAAAAAAATGAAACATTGAGCAGACTTTTGTAACCTCGTGTTTTGTGCTTTATAGCCTTAGCTTTTTATGTGCCATCAAACCAAACACAGCAAAGCTGAACTGATTTTATAGTTGCTGATTTAAGTTTCTGTAGAAAGCAGATATGTAGGCTTTCATAGTCTAAGTACTGGGGTGCACCTTAAAAGAAAAAAAAATATAAGCATAGAGTTATTTTCATCTCTTCTTTTAATTTGTTTTGCATGCAATTCTTCAGTTTAACTGACTTCAGCAAACTAAAAAGCACATCTAGCTGTGTACAACTTTACAGTGTTTCACAGTGGGCCTGAATGCCTTTCCCAATAATTTTTTTACAGGTTCAGGAGACAGAATATTCTCATCAGCAGGAAATACATTGTATTTGCCAGCGGTGGCAAAAGTCTCCTCGGAATCAGCACGCAAAAAAAATGTCCCATTAGAGAAATGCTTTCTTCATGTCAGAGGCATGACATGTGCCTCCTGTGTTTCAGCTGTTGAAAAAAATCTTTTAAAAGTGAATGGTAAGTTCAAGTGGCACTTCGTCATATGAGACCTTATTATTTAGTTTTAAAAGGCTAAATACTTGTTTAAATGCCTTTATCACTGATATTAAATGTTTAAGTCACTGCTTTAAATGAGACTTCACTTGGTAGCTGCATAGTACTAGCGAGCATCTTTGAGGAGATAGACTGAAGTGTTCAAAAAGCTAACAATTCATCACTTCAGTTCTTGAGTCTGACATGCTGTTTTTTCTAGGATACTGTCATGAGCTTTTTACTAAATTAACATTGACAATCCATGATTGTTTTATATTGCAGAAGTAATGCATCAGACTTTGGACATATGTCATGGATACTGGAGTGGATGTTGAATCTGATCTGCCTATTGCAAAAGTTACGTTTATGTCATATGGGGTCACTGTAAATTTGCAAGCCTCATTTCAGCGTTACTTCTGGATAGTTTGATGGGCAGGAGTGTGGCTGAAGGTTAAATAACAGAAATGACTGGGCCATGTGGGCCTTATTATTAACATTACATGCATTTGTTTATTATTTCTTCCAAAATTTGTGTGATGTCACTAAGAGTGGAATTTTAACTTTTGGCTTGCTGGATGGTTTTATTTGCATTACTATTTTCTAACTGGCCATGGTTTCAGTAAACTTTCACTGGATGCATATAAAGAAGTGGCTTACTATACATGCTGTTATAATTTATTTTCTTAATTTTTGCTCCTTAGGCGTTGCGCAGGCACTCGTAAGTCTTCTGTCAGAAAGGGCAGAAGTGAAGTATGATCCAGAAAAAGTTTCGCCCATGCAGCTTTCGCAGAAGACAACAGAACTTGGTTATGATGCTTCAGTTATAGAAACAATAGACATTCAACCAGGAGAAATCGATCTGGAAGTGAGTATGCACCAGTTTTGTTTTTTCTTGTTGTTTGTGGTTTGTAACAGTAATGAACCAAAAGTTTTCCGTGCTTGTTCTGTTATATTGTTCTATATTCAGGTGTAGCCACATATCATCCCTGTGTAAGCACGTAGGATCCAAACAGAAACGCTGTAGTTTGTTGCCTTGTATTGGGAAGCCAGCATGGACGCATTCTTGATGGAAAGATGGACAGAAATTTTGTAGTTAGTATGACAAGCTGAAAATGGCCTTGCTTCACAGCCCAGCAATGTTTTGTGTATTTCTTTTTTTTTTTTTTTTGTACGCAAGCTTGCCATAAGGCATATTATATAAACTCATGTAAATGGTTTTCCGTGAGGAACCGGAGCAGGCACCCTGTCTTAGCGTTGTCGGTGAGCCATTTAGAAAAGTCCTCTTCCCTTGTTGTGGTTAGTCCCACTTCGCTCAGAATCTGTGTCCTTGATGCCCTTGTCCCTGCACAAGTCCATAGCAGGTGGCGAACATCCACTTCTGCAGCTGGTGTGGAACACTTCGGGCATGTGGTTGGTTCGATGTCTGCTTGCGATTCCCATCGGCATTTTACCGACGGGGTAAGGGCCACCCCAGCTCTTATCCTTCTAAGGGAAACCTCCTCCAATCTCGTTAAGTTACGAGGGAGTGGGAATGTACATGGGGGAATGTACACTCTGCTTCTTTTGTCTTTGAAAATATTTGTAAGCTAGCTCTTGAAGGTCAGTTAATAACTTATCGAAAGCAACCCAACTTGCTTCCTAATGTTAGAATAATATTGATTTTTCCCATGTGCATTCGCAGCTGAGGTGTACAGGTAAAGAAATTCAACAGCTACACATCTTGTGCATTTAATTTCAGTAGGCTTATCATAATATCTTGACGAGAGTTATTGTGGCAACTCCGGTCTGGTGTACATGCTAAGATGTTTTAACAAAAGCTTCATCAACAATGCTGTCTGAGCCGCATCAACATTACCCATTATTATTCACTCATTTATTGAATGTCATAGAAATCAGGCAAGGGCAACAGTCTGTTTTCTGTTACTTGTTTTTAAATACATTTCTTGCATCTGTATGGAAGCTCCTGTTCTGATTTCAGATCAGAGGCATGACGTGTGCCTCTTGTGTTGCATCCATTGAATCTAACCTCCTCAAACAACCAGGTGTGACAAAAGCAACAATTAGCCTTGCCATGCAAAGGGGCCACTTTGTTTTCGACACAGAACTTATTGGTCCACGAAGGCTTATCCAAGCTATAGAGGTCAGTAGTGAAAGATATATTGTTGCATGCCATTCAAAACTGTATTTGTTACAGCCGCTGGCATGTGGCCTTATCAGTGTAATTGTAGCACACAGATCAGTTCTGTACTCTTTATTTGTTCATGCTCTTCGCGAGACGCAGCTTTATCATTTTCTTTGTCGCGCAAGATGCGCCGAGATGTATCTCGAAGATTCCAGCCACTCACGAGTGTTTCTGCAACGTTCCAGGTTTTGCTAGTCACCATTAGCGGCTTTTTTTAGATGTTTCTTCGCCGCCTTTAAATTGAACGGGCTTTCTTAGTTTGACAACCAACAAACACGTCTGCTGTTATCACCGCTGCCGATTCGCTTAGTTTTTTTGCGAGCGCAAGTCAACCCAATAAAGAGTTTTGTTCAAGTGCAATACCAGTGTCTTAATATATGGCTGCCGGGTTTGTCACCACTATGTGACAACATGCCTTCGGTCTTGAATTACTTTTGCTGTGTATCGCTCTTCCAGTGTACAGTGCGAAATTTAGGGTAATATTATGGTAAATGGAATGGTATTTTGGACAGCTTAGTGACTTTGAAATGTGCATGTTAACGTGACAGTGTTCAAGTTCCTGCTCTTGGGGCATTGGCATTATGAATGCAAAGTCGAGGGCATGCTTCTGGCAGGTGGTAGTTGTCAGGTGACATGGTCGGGCTTTGACTGGTGGTCACATTGTGGGACATCACGAGAGCATATAGCATAGCAAGTCGGCAGGTATTTCCAACTTGGGCTATTTTTAAAGATGGGAGGGTGAGATGGAAATTCTAGGCCATGCAGGCACAGTCACATAGCTTGGATAAAGCACCTTTATATTTATGTCAGGTGGTCTTTCACATAATATGAAAGGTTATGACTGTAGGCGAAAAGATAATAGAAGCATAAATTAAGGAATGGTGATTAAGCAAGTAGCAAAATGCATGCATATATGTGAGCAAGGAGCCACAAGGGGAGCTGCAGACGAGAGCCATTAATGCTGTCAAATCATATCCTTAAAAGTCCAACTCCAGTGTCCTTTGGTATTCAGCTAAGTATGCACTCATCTTTTGCACTTTCTTGCTCATTCCTTTGCATAATTGTCTTTAAAAGTACTGTACAAAGGCTATTTTTCTTTCGTAAATTGTCTAGGGGCAGCCATTTTCTGTTGGAAATGTTTTTCTTCCTTCTTTAAAATGTTCTTTGGACCTCAATTGTTTGTTTCTTTTTTTTTTTTAACATAGCGCTGTAAAACTGGGCTTTTCTTTTTAACTATGTATTTACAATCTTTATGAGAGGAAGAAAAAAGGGTAACCAAGCAAGTTCGATAATTTTTTTCTACTTGCATGGTGTCTTTACGAGACTGAAGTGTGTTCTAGATTTTTTTTTTCTACTTGTATTGTTAAGTCTTACTTTCTGTATAATCTTAGTCCAAATTTAATGGTAGTTTAGAATTATTGCTAGTTAGAATACTTGCTTATTTATAAGTAAAAGAAAGATGAGTGCCAGAAGAAAAAGGCATGGCATAAAAAAAAGGAATCAGTGTGACGGGAGACACTGCACATACGTGTCAGGTTAGGTTTGTCCCGTATTGAGTACTTTGCAGTCATTTTTGACATTACCTGCCTTATTTGCCCCCCTTGAAGGGTAATGTAATATGATATCTTTTTAACAGAAAGCAATATAAAGAAAACATTTTATTTAATAACTCTATTTTAGTTTAACCACGTAGACATATTGCAGTTGTTAATGCTAAAGTAGCTGCAATCACTGGTGCATAATTCACTTCTGCAGTATGTATGCATTGATATTATTGATCGATTCATTTCTGAAAGCTTCATTTACTAAGTTGCCTGCACATTATCAGTTCGGGTATTTGTAAAATGATGTTCACAGATTATTTTTTTCACTTTGTTGTGGCTAAGCTTTTTCTGGTACCTATTGCGGAATACTTCAGTTACCTAATTTTTGAATATTTCAGTTAAAAACATTTATCTAATATCTGGAGCATTTTTTGGACTCGTATATTATGAATGTTAAAAACTGAGATAGGTCCTTTAACACCATGATGTATGTACTTTTTGCTTATAATCATTGCTCAGGAACTGGGATTTGAAGCATCCCCTGTAGCAGTCAACAAGCTGGATGTAGATCATCTTACACATGTTGCTGAAATAAAGAAGTAAGTAGGAGTTTCTTTATGGACCTGTTTTGATCTCTTTGAGGCATGCTAATATAAAACTTCTATTGAAATAAATATAACTGAAGCCTTGCAGAAAAGCCTTACATGAGAGCATATACAGCTCATTCGGTCAAAAAGCCATCACCTTACTCCAGTTTTGGCTTGGCTTTTGTTGAAAGTATTTGAACTATAATAGAAAAAATGGAGGCCTCTAGTTGAGGCGGTGGGCCTTCCTTTACGGAGCGGCTCAGGTATCCACTGAGATACTGGGTCTTTCCTTTCCTATAAACCAATTTATAAATTAAGTGTAAGTGTCCACCAAAAAGTGAGACAGATATTGCACCTTCCTTTCCCCAATAGTCTACTTAAACCAAATATATTTTAAGTTTGCAGAATGAAAATGCAGTGTTAAAGGCACTGGTGTGTTTACTGTTAAGGCGAAGCTTGAGCACCTCCCCAATTTTTTTCTTTTGCCACGGACATTTTTCAAAATGGGGCATAGATTGTTGGCATATTCTTTATGAATGCACATGACATGGTTCATCATTTTAATTTAAAACTGAAAAGCTTGTGTGCTACATTGTTTGGGAAAATCTGCATGAAATAGAAAAAGTGTGTTGTTTGCTAGTACTGCAAATCAAGTAAGGAAAAGGGTGTTTAAGGTGGGTGAAAATTTTGCAGCATTGCTATTTGTTGTTTTGCTTTTTTTAGTGTGTAAAATACAGTACCATAGTTTCTAGTATATAAGTCTCACTTCTTCTAAATAGTATTTTTTCCAGAAGAACAAAATAAAACCCAAGTCACTCCGGCGTATGAGACGCACCTGTTCACTCGGTAGAAAACTTGCTGAGGATCACGCTGTGACAAAGTGTGTCGAAAATACAGGCTTGCGGCAGTCGCCGTATATGCCCCCTATTCTCGTGATACACAGTGCTGACACAGGTGCATGCAGCGTCCAAAGTCTTTATTTATCTAAACTTTTTATTTGGTGCATACAAATGGTATATGCACTTACAAATGGTGTTTAGACAAAACTATCGGAGAAAAAAAAAAAAAAAAAAGGAAAATGAAAGGAGGAGAGAAAGGGGTCCAGAGCAGCGAGGGGGAAATGCAACACCAACTAGGCAATTACCTAGACTTCATGGTTTACTTCGTCGTCTGGAGCACACGGCTTTGGGCCAGTCCAGGATCATTTTTTCGCTAACTGCAAACTGCTTTTCTGCAGTCCAGTACCCATTCTCCTCGTCAAATTCAACTGTACGCAACTTGAATTTTACGTCCAAACCTTTTCGCTTCACAGGCAACGCCATGTTTAGCGAGGAATAAGACACGATGCGACAGATGTGAAGCATGCATGGTAATGGTGGTGAAAAACTCTTATTGGTACAGTCGAACCCGGTTATATCGAACCCGGATATATCGAATTTTGGTTATATCGAACTCTTGAAATATCCCCTTGAAAATCCCATGTAAAAGTATAGGAAAGCCGCGTCATATATCGAACTCAATTTCACCGGTCGTTCGATATATCGAACTTCGCGCCACGCACTGGAAAGTGCGCCTTCCCCAAAGACGATTGCATCACCCTTGGCCGTTTGCCGCGTGACGTTTTCAAGCCACGCTCGGAAGGAATGAGAGGGGACAATTCGGCGACGGCTGGTCTGGGCAGCGCCGCGCCCATTCCCCAAAGGCGCGTGCATCTGCAGTTGTCATTTCCCACGCGCCAGCACATGACGTTTGCAAGCCATGTGCGTGGGTGTGCCCATTCTTTTGCCGAGCTATCTCTCTCCTTCAGCACGCGCAACGCATGCGCCAAGCCAGCTGACCATTTTCAGACAGACATCGGACGCTTTCTCCAGCGTGTGTTGCGAACCCTCTGCATGCGGCGGCGCGACGGCTGACGTGGCTACGGCGCCTGCGGATGTTAAGAAGCGGCAGCTCTCTCTCTCTCTCTCTCTCTCTTTGTTTTGTTTTTTTTGCGAGAGTCATCCTTTCTTATCGTTGTGCTGTACGCGTGGCGTAGCGTAAGATATGGCGGCTGCGGACGTTTAGAAGCGGCAGGTTTGTTTTGTTTTGTTTTTTTGTTTGTTTTTTTTTTTTTTTTGCGGGGATGTTTATTTTTTATTTTTTTTATCGTTTATCCTTGCATGTATGAATCAGCGAAAGCACGTGGTGAGCTGCTGCGATCATAACGCCCGCCCCAAGCGCGGCGTGATAAATCGAACCAGGCTTGTGCAATCAAGCCATCACGGGCACTCTGCCAAGTTCGCTCCCCGCCACCGCAGGAGCTATCAAAAGATAAAGGCGCACCCTGACGTTATCTCCGCACAGCATCTTGGCACGCTGCCAATGAGCTGTGGATGAGACGACCGAAACGGACTGACGCGCCATCGACATGCAAGCAAAAATGCTCGTGATTTCGGCCGCCGCGGCGACACAGAAACCTTGTTTTGAGCTGCCCCGGTGCTCGAGCGGCGAGAGGGATGCAGTTCCAACAAGTTTGAAAATTTTCGCTCTGTCGCTGCCCCTTGTCGCTGAGATCGCTCAGTCGCTTGCATGTGAGCGAGCTGGCCTTAACGCATTTTTTTTTTTTTTTCAAATTCTCGGGTGCAAAAGTGGAGGGTGGGTGGGTTCATTATGCGAGTGGGTTGATTACGCGACAAATACGGTATCGTTTTTTCGCATCGTAAGTGCTGTCACAAGCCGATTTCTGTATATCGAATTATCAATATATCGAACTATTTCGCGATCCCCTTCGAGTTCGATATATCCGGGTTTGACTGTATTAAGGCCAAAAGAAGGAAAATTATGTAGGAGCGTTGTGGGCGGCCTTTGGGCTACCGGTTCTGGCGTCTAGGTTGTTCAAACTATTGCAACGATCAGTGCAATTAAGATGCCATGGCGGACGGAAATGACTGGAACAGAAGTGGCTTGAGAAATAAAACTTGTTGCTCACAAGCTACCATATTTAAATGAACAGCACATTTTCTTCCTTTGGTATTAAACTGTCTATAAAAGCATATGAGCTGCATTTCGTTTTGAAGCAAAAAGCTTCACTAGGCTAGTCAACACTGAGTCTGGCGTGCGTGTGGTCACTTTTAGCCACAGCTGCGCATGTGCGAACTCTCCGAGTGACGTCAGTAGGAGAGGCGCAGGTATTTGAAGCGAAAAGCTTCACTACGACGGTCAGAGCCAAGCTTCGTGTATGCCGTGACGTCACAGCCAAGGCCAAATGCTCAGACCCCTCACCAAGCTCTGCCGGTGTTGCCTAGCTCGCTTAAGGTGTGCGACTCCTCCTCATTAAAAAAGAAATTAGTATCCATCCGGTAATCGAACCTCCATCTCTTGGATCCCCAGCCGAGTGCTTTACCGCTATGTCACGCCGCGGGTCGTGAAGCGCTGCTCATAATTCTGCTTGTCTACCGTGAGGATGATAGCGGGATTCCGCGCGTGACAGGTGCTGCGATTGGCACGCAATTTGAAAGTACCAAAGACTAAATCACTCAGTTAGGGGGACGTCAAGGATGTGGCGTCACCTATCTGCCGTCAGCTATGAGGACCAAGCGGGAACCAGTGTGTTGCATTGCCACCAGGCGGTGCTTCTTGCCTTTCGCGAGTGACAGATACTGCGCCTTTCCTTACCTGTAAACAAATTATAGAACACCGGTGAACTTAGGCGCGCTCAACATGGAAGCCAAGGAGAGTTTAGCTGCTTGCGAACGGCGCAGAAGACTGGAAAAATTGACTTCTTCTGATCCTGAGGTAGTCACTGCTTTTCGCTATGTATATCTAGGCATAGTAGAGCTAAGCCATGTTTAATTTTTTCCAAGGAATTCGCCTTTACTTTTAAGTTCTTTTGAAATGCAGTTGCTGTGCTTGGCAGAAGATGGCGTGTAGTTGTGGCATGTAATTTTCCAACTCGGGTGCATCCATGCACCGCCCATCAAATATTTTGCCATGTAAAAATTGTACATTGTTGGTTTTAACGTCCTAAACTGACATTTGGACATGACCGACGTCGTAGTCATGGGCTCCAGATCAATTTTGACCACCATGGTCTCTTAACCTGCGCTGACATCACGCAGTGCACAGACATCTTTTCAGGGGCAGACAGTGCGTGGCCGCACCATGGCCCAGAAGATTTCTTTTGTACATAAGTCGCTTCGGTGGCTAACACGCAGTGACGAAATTTTCAGAAACAAACCGCAACTTATACACCAGAAAATATGGCACTTAGCAACTGTAAGTAGCTGGTCTGCCTGTTGTACCCCTTAGCTCCAGAAAAGGTTCAACTTATTGGACTTGCAGTCTTTCCAGGTCTCAGAAATTATCAGGGCTACCTAGATTGCAAATGTTGTTCCATTGTGTAAAAGATCTGTCCAACATCCTGTCTGACTATTTTTTAGTCATGAGGTGTGCTGGTGCTTGTAAAAGTGGGTGTTTGTGCTTAAGAATTCCACATTGAACATTTTTGCTATACAGTGTCCTGTGTTCTTTATTTCTTTTTGTCCTGCCGTGGTGTTGCAGTGGTTACGGTGCTCGACTACTGCGCCCGAAGACGTGAGATTGAATCCTGGCCTCGGCGGCCACTTTTCGATGAAGGCGAAAAGCTAGGCGCCCGTGTGCTGTGCGATGTCAGTGCACGTTCAAGAACCCCAGGTGGTTGAAATTTCTGGAGCCCTCCACTATGGCGTCTCTTCTAGCCTGAGTTGCTTTGGGACTTTAAACTCTATAAACCAAGCCATCTTTATTTCTTAGGTTTTTTTTTTTTTTTTTGGTCGTATTGTAAAGTAGTGAGCAAAAATTTTGTATTGAAACTACTGGTAGCAGCTGCAGCAAGATACCACTGTAAAGAAAGATTGTACAGAAGCATTAAGAAATGCAGGCCCTTCCCGTGTTACTGAGAGAAACCTTCAGGGTATTACTATGTAGGCAGCAAATTTAGATACAAAAATGTTTTCTTGGTAAAAAGTTGCCAGGACTCTGAAACTTGCTTGTAATGCTTGCTGTGAGAGTAGTGCTGTGAGAGCAGATGCGAGTGTCACTTTAATCGTGTAGACCCTGCTGATATTGCTGAAAAAAAAAAAAAAAAAAAAAAAAGTTGTAGGCAGTAATGTAATATTGTCCCTCAAAGAATTAGGGGTGTTTAATAAAAAGTAAACTAACTCTGAAACGCAGATTTTATATTTGCTGTTGGAGCAGCGTAAACAAAATAACGTTCATAGTGAACATTCCTATCAGATATTTGTGTCAATGCTTGAGCATGATATAAAATCTTGAATGTGATTTTAGTGCTTGGGAAACCTTGTATCCATGTAGCTTATGTCTAGGTGCATGTGTCCGGTCATTGACTGCTCATCACTTCAGGAAATTAAAGTGCAAATGCACACTATTTGGTAGACATGTTCCTTGTTTCAAGAAGGAGCTACGCAGATCTATGGAGCTGGTTGCATGTGTGGCCATTGGACAAGTAGGGGAGTTGATGTGCAGAGCTCTGAAGCCCGCATGTGGGGCTTATATGCAAAACTATTCAGTTCAGTTCAGTCGTTCAGTCGTGTCCGACCCTTCGTGACCCTGTGGACCTTATCACGCCACGCTTTCGGTCTCTCACTATCTTCCTAACATGACATAACTTCATCTGCAGCACCTCGAGGATTCCATCTAACCACCGCGTTCGCTGCCTACCCCTTCTCCGGTGACCCTCAACCTTTCCCAACATCAAATCTTTCTCCAGCTACTCTTCTCTTCTCATCGATGACCAAAGTAGCTGAGCTAAAAAAATGTTGAAAGAATGTTGAAAACTATTCAGAGGGCTGTATAAATAGAAGGTTTAGTTTTCAGTTCAAACAAACACCAAACATGTACCATTTTTAATTTCATTTTGTCTTGAAAAAGGTCAATATCCTTCACATACACTATCTGGTTTGCTGGTTATTGAGTACGAGTCACGATCGGTCAGAAAAGATAAATAAGAAAGTGTGAAAATCAGAAGTGCTGTGAGGCAACAGTATCGTTGATTAAGCAGTCGAGAGATACGTTATTAAACCAGTCCTGTTCTCCTTTAGAGAAATTTCACGTGGAGACCAAGGTGCTTCCCTATCTCATCAGAATTTGTCTGCTAGCATAGTGCTTCTGCTTACACTGTCCTCACCTTATCTGAGCACTTTATTTTGTTAGAGTTTTTGTACAGCATGTAAGGACACTGGCAATGTTTGTAACATTAAAAAGCCACCATCGTCCCGGAAGCATACAAACAGCTTGACTACAAAGTGCCGTATTCTGGCTTCTGCAGTGGTCCAGAGGTACTTTGACTGCTGTTATCATCCCACAGACTGCATGATGAGAGGCTCTTGAACTTATTCCGGACATTGGCCATGGTCACTTTTTCTCCTTTTCTAATCTGAGGCTTTGTTCCTGTGAAGCATTTGCTACCTTCACAGAAGTTCGTTCAATCACTGAAGAAGTGAGCAGTATGGTATAAGCAACAAATACACATGTATTTGTTACAACCAGATAAAAAAAAAATTGTAAAGTGGATCAGAGAGAAAAGCCCGTTTTCACTTGAGCAAACAAGAAAATTGCCTTTGTTCTTTTGTTGCTTTTGATTTTCTTTAAAAAGTTTTTTGGTTTTTTGAAACCCAGGTGTTAGAAATAAGCTTGCATTTAGCATTACTGGTGATCATACTTCATGCAGCAACCATGGCTCTAAATGTGACCATGTGTGCGTTAGCTACGTGTTCATAGCCCACTCTTACGAACAAGCCACCAAAAATAAACTGTATTTGACTTTTAAGTGCAGAGGGGTGCCACATGTGCCACCAGAAAAAAAAAAAAGAAGTTCAGGAATTTAATATTTGCCAGAAGAAAAAATTACAAATTCTGTTCTGAAATATACACCAAAAAAAGTCTGCCATATTTCGAAAACTGAAAAGCTCAACACCTATGGGTAAAGCAACACTTAAGCCCATATTTGGGGTCTGATGGGATGAAATAAAATACATTGCAAGGTATCATAACAGAGAATAGACACAAAACTATTGCTGCCTTTGAACTGTTAATCTTATGTTTGGAGTGGGTCACATTCTATAAATTGCAATACACAATTACCTAAGAGATGTTTTGTGTAAGTCTACATGCTTTGGATTTGTGTTTTCTTTTTGCTTAGTTATTGCAGCTAAATAAGTATTGTCTACAGCCACATACAGGCTTAAATGCATTTTGTTTACAAGCTGCTGCACTTGACCCCCTTATGCTAAGCTTTGTAGCCGTGAAAGCCCATCCCTGTCTTCTTTTGTCTGTGTTCTTTTTTTTGTATGTAAGGCTGTTCATCGACTTTTCGCTTTTTTTTGCTGTTTGTTAGTTTGTTTTTCCTGCTTTCATGCCGTAGCATAACTTTGCTCTACTATGCTTTGTCACCTCATGGCAGTGGAAAGATAGATTTTATTGTCATGACGTCCAAACACCTGATTTTTACAATTTTATAATACTGGTCAGTGCACACTATTCATGCTTTTGTGATCGTGAGTCTTTTTCAATGCCTTGCTTTGTGTGTCTGAATATGACTGAATTAAGCTGCAGTGGTGGCGGTTATGGTGGCTACACACAAAATGTATGTGTAGTGTAAGCCATCACATAAGGGAGTACCAAAACACCTAGGCTTGCCCAGTGCTATGAGTGTGCTCATTCACGAATACTATGTCGTGAGCCGACAAGTCCCTGGCTCCAAGGGTAAGTTTAGGCTAGGTACAGCATATTCCTGTTGCACAGTTTTCAGAAGGTTTACATAGTGTTTACATGAATTTTGATCTTGTACTGGGCTCATATTTCAGACAAGAAATATAGTGACATAGTTTAGAAATCATTGCATGAAGACCCTGTGATCTTTTGGAGGTTCCAGTTATCATGGTAGGAAAGCGTTTGAAGCTGGACTTTTTGCTTTTTACCAACATACAACAAAAGGATGAGTACATTCAGTATTGTAGGGTAATAAACTTTGTGTTTTTTTTTTTTTCTACTTCACATTTTAGAAATGCTAGGTGTTTTAGAATGATAGGTGCAGAGCTGAAAAGGAACTTGTAAAATATTGCTTGCAGGTTTTGCACCATACAGTCAGGATGTTTCCTTTCCTTTTGGTATGCATTTTTGTATGCGTAATGGAATTTAACTGTCCACATGCATGCATGCTATAGTGTTCTCCTCACTACTTTTGTTCTTTCAGGTGGCGCCGTGCCTTTGTAATTTCCCTGATTTGTGGCATTCCTACAATGGTCATAATGGTGTACTTCATGGTCTTGGCAGACATGGACAATCATTGCTGCCTTATTCCGGGACTCTCCTTGGAAAACCTGCTCCTGTTTATTTTTTCTTCGCCAGTCCAGGTACTTTAATGGATACATACAATAATTGCATGACCATGGCTCGGACCTACGACTAAGAGTAGTATGATAAAGTAATTCTAAAATTATTTCAATTCCGTTTTTGCACTTCTCGTCTTTGTTCAGTGCCTGAAGTGATGCCATGCTTCTACCATTGCTGGGCTGAATCCAATAACAAAGAGAATATGTGGGGCCTAATGTCAGTTTACCCAGTGACAAGTTGCAGAAATCACAAAAATCGAGTAGAGTGGTTTTCAGGATTTTTGTATTACACTGCCCCAGATTTGGATATTTCAAATAAGCTTGTAAAGTGTGCATACCGAGCAGTCATTATTACACCTCCAATGTGAATGCAGTTTTTGTTTTCTTAGAATTTTGCGTTAGTTTGTAGTTGATTTCATAGCTCAGGGTTATATATTAGAAGAAATTGTACTTATGTAAGTATGATACTGAAGCTGTATGTACAGCCTTCGTCGAACGTTTAGAGCCCAGAGGATTTGCTTTTAAAGCGTATATCATGGCTTCTTTAATAATCATGGAAGTCCTAGCCATTGAAAAGGGTAAGACAAAAAATGTTCTGCCTTCAGCAAGTTTGAAAGCCTGGAAATGCATGTTATGGCTCAGAGCAGATCCCCTGAGCTCTAAACGTTTGACAAAGACTGTACCACTAAAGATCGTAGAAATTAGGTACCAAAGCTCTCCCACACTTTCAGTTTGGTATTTCTCTTTCCCCCAATCTTTTTTGACCACTGACAGAATCTGAGCACCTGTTATAAAGAAGCAGCAAAGCATTTGATTGTTCAGTCTTTCTGATTGACCAGTACATGCTTCCTGCCATGTAGCTACCTGAGCACTGTGTTGTTTCCTTTGCAGTATGAAGAAGTTCCTTTGCATCTCTGCAGAGCCTTCATTCCTATTTCCTTTCTTTCCTGCTTCTCTATTTTTGGGTTTAAGTTCGTGTCACATGTTTATCATGTGCTTGTTGGCACACAATTTCTATAGTGAATGCAAGCATGCAATCATTTCAAATTTACTGCTTATGCTTTGCTGCACTCTATAGCTCTTCTGATGTGGTAATAGTGTTTTAGAGTAGCACAATTAATATTTTGCTCTTGTTCTATGCATCCAGATATTACACATGTAACAATACATAAACTGTTTTGGCTCTAAGATCTAACATGATTTCATTCCTCCTTTAGAGAGAAAGATCACTGATGGGGGGGACACTTGTGGAAGATAATGGTTGCCTAACTTATTACAAAAGCCACCTTCCAGAGTACAGCTGAAAAAACTGCAGGGGCACTTAAGTCTCCTTATGGGCTGTGAATGTGCTACTGTTTTGCTGCTAGAGTGTGTTTCTTTAACAGAGTTGGACTTAATTAATGCTTAGTTTTGCACGGTTTAGTGTTTGATTTCGGATTGTGCTCGTTGAGACCTTTTCAATGATATATGATGACATTGTAGACTAAACATAAGTTGTCAACTGCAATTCAATAATTAGTGGCTATCAACTAAGACTGGCAATTAGTGTAGTGCAGTCATACTTGATGTAAGATATCCAACAATATATGACAATGCTGTAGCATGAAGTTCAATTTTTAATCACAGCTTTAACTAATTTACAGTACTTAATTAGGCCCTACAATTAGTTTCATGCAGTTATTTTTGACATATAAGTTATCCAGTGATGTATGACTTAGTGATGCAGCATAAAGCTCAATTTGATCACAAGTTTTGTGTTTTAATTAATGATAATTAATTGAGACCTACAGTTAGTTCATTGCATATGCACTCAATGTAAGCTATCCAATGATATAGCACTTGTGGCTGTTGGACTCGACATAAGCTACACAGCCACTGCTGACTCATTCTGTACAAACATTCAGTACATGGCACGTATGAGCCAATTAATGCTATGCTTTAAAATTGTGGTGATATTGCTTGATTATGTAGCCTGTAACTAGTCCGTTTTCTTGGCAATGCCTAGAGATAAATTCAAATAGAAGAGACTTAAGGGTCTTTCAAGAGGAATTTCTCCTGCAACTTACCTTCCCAAAAGAAACTTTTTAGTTATTGAGTATGATACATGTTGAGTCAGGTGGATGTCAAGCCATGGATATAGTGGCAAGATTGTTTTGGTTTGATTTAGCTAATATTTTATCAGAGCGAGCATTTTCTTCACATTTGCAGCATAGTGTTCATCTTAGATGTCTGGACTTACTGTTATTCTTTCATTTTATAAAAAAAAAATATTTGATTAAAGTTATCCTTATTTTCGTTTTGTAAGAATATTTAAAGACGGGAAAGATTTATTTTGAAGTGGCGTGCATGTGCCCTTTAGTTTTTTAGTTTTTATTTTACTGCAGTCACTGCAATCATTAGTTTCATGTAGTTGTACAGACTCTTCATATTGTGGTGTAAATAAACCAGTGGTTTTTCTGCAGCCAATGCCATAGAATTGTTCTGTTATTGTGTAGGCAGGGTTCTTGGAAGTTCCCTACACAACATTATTGTTCTGATTTTATACTTGTACAGAATTCATAAAAACAATGGAAGCTGGCATTGTTTATTTCAGATGCCTGTGGAAGACATGCACCAATTGGTACAGACATATCCCTAATGCCAAACTACAATCCCTGTGCACAGCTGCAGACCATACAGTATCCACTGTACTCCATAAATCTGATCAAAATGCAATCAGTGCACATGTTGCAAAGCATAATTATCATCAAACACATTAAAACAAAATAAGCATATATATTATGTGCAGGGAAACTTGTGGCTCTAAATACTTCAGTTATGGTGCTATGATTATGTGAAAGTTGATTCACTGAAGTTTTGATATATATATATCTTCATGTATAGAAGCAGTATTGTTTAATTATTGTCAGGTTTCTGTGCAGTGCACATCTAACCCCATAAGCTTAGATGTGTATGTGTACCACTGGGTTATTAAACTGGTATAAATCAAGTCCATATGCAGAATAAGCATCACATTCTACTTGGTACATTCAGAATGGAGCTAAGGTAGTAGGCAATGTACTGCAGCCTTTATTCGAACTTTCTTTGCTTGTACAGCATTGTCCACTCTTAGTGAGAACACTGGTCACTCTATTCAAAGTGCCATTTCGTTTAACCCAGCCATGCATCACAGCCAAGTGGCAGGCCGCGTGAAGCACTGCCTCCAGGTCCCTCTGGCCCCAGGCCACTTTGCTTCGATGTGCGGCCGCATCAGACGCTATGGTACTTTTAATAGAGTGACCAGTGTTTTAGTAAGTGTGGATGTGGATGACCCTGTTCCTGTGGTGTAGAGCAAGCAGGCATGAAGCTGGGTCAGACCAAGGTTTACATAATATTTTTTTTCTTGAATAGTATTTAATCCTTTTATGGCGTCCAATTCTTAACTTTATACAAACTGTGGGACAGAACATACCTAGCTGCTTTGCATTTCTTTAAGACTTGTATATCCTGTTATAATATTGTACTGCTCATTTACTTGTTTCTTTTTGTGTTGCAACTTCATTATGCTTTCCCATGCACAGTCCCTGCAGAGAGTTCATTCCAAATTTATTGCTAATTAATTAGTCTATCTTTCAGCGCAATTGTCATAATCATGTTGTAGTAACATAGTATGTGGTGTGTTGTAGTGATCATCACGTCCAGGAAACGTGTCGGAACATGCCTGCCGTGGCTCTGACAGGCTGCATGACATAGGCTTCCTTCATGACTTCATGCCTTTTCATAGAAAATACGAAAAGGAAAAATTTAACTTACAAATGCCAGGCATTCTAGCATAAGAAAGAAGCTGTCTAGTAATGGATGCTAGGGAGAAAATTGCATCAGTATCAGAGCTGCTTTAATTGCTTGACTGCGCCAGTTATAACTCTGTTAATAAAGACCCATTGCTGGGAAGTGTTGGAGCAATGTGACCTTTTCATAATGCCTCAAACTAACAGAGTATGAGAAAATCTTGTCATCTCAGGATGATCAAAGCTCCCTTAAATATATTTGCTGTTAGTGCTTTTGATTGATATAGTATATGACATTCTCTGTACGCAGTTCGTGGGTGGGCGGCACTTCTACCTGCCAGCGGTACGAGCCCTGCAGCATGGCATGGCCAACATGGATGTGTTGGTGATGTTGGCGACTAATGTGTCCTACCTATACAGCGTCATCATCCTACTCTACTTTGTCGCCATGGGTGCTGACCACAGTCCGACTACATTCTTTGACACCGTGCCCATGCTCATAATTTTTCTCTGTTTGGGCCGCTGGCTCGAACATCTGGCCAAGGTATGTGTAAAATTGTGCTATTTGATGTCACCATTGACTAGAATGACTTGCTACATGGGGAGGGGTTGTGTGCTCATCTCTGTCGCCTGGCCCAGGAGCTGCTCATAGTGCAGCAGATTGATGATGCATTGTTCGCCATTTATTATGTGATAAGCATAAGAGCCCCACAGGGATGAAAAACTGGCGGTGGGGCGCACTTGTCGCCTGGCATCTGGCAAGCAGCAAGTGCCACCTGTCACCTGCAAAGCTTGATAAATGGAAGAGCCTGCTACAACCTTCCACGGCTGGCAGCAATCGAATAACAAACCTATTCGGTCGGTAGTCAAATTTCGAATATTTGCACGCTCTTATTATCGAGCCGTAAAAGTTAGCCAAAGTTAAAAATTAAATGGCAAAACTTCCAGGTAGGGGGATTTGGCAAATGAGGACAAAACTTGGCAAAACTTCCAGGCAGGGGGATTTGGCAAATTAGGAAAACTTCATCCTAATAGCACATTCTGTTTACACAGTTCATTGCATCAGCCCATTTGAGGGCCTGCCATTTTCATCCTTAGTGTAATGGTGTGGCCTATAATGAACACAGGCTTGTTTGGCATCCTTGGATCTTTGTTGCATATATCCTTGTCTTATTAGGGAGTTTCATTATCCAACAGATTATGTGCATTGATATTGAAGTTTCATTATATCTATCGGAAACTTGCATTGCTTCCTTGACATTTTTGTGCAAGCAGGTTGATTTTCTCACCACCTATTGCAAAAAACTAGAAATGCTCTTATTTAGATGTGCTTCACATTAATTTCTATAAGTGGCAGCAGTTAGATGAATCAATGTGCCTTTCACACCCAAAAATGCAAATTTAAAGTGCACTCCTTGACCATGTTGAAAGAATATACTTGTTTTTACATTGTGTCCCCAACTAAGAGGCTAAACCACAGGTAGAAGTCTTTCAGGAGTGCAGGTTTTATTAATGAAATGTAATTTTTTTTTTCTTCGCTTACTCACGCGTGACAAGATTGAAGCGTGTCCTTGCAGTATGCCATGATTGAGAGTATGCATGAAGGAATTCCAACATCATCACCACCACCACCGACCTGACTGCACCCACTGCAGGGCAAAGGCCTCTCCCATATCCCTCTAATTAATCCTATCTTGCGCCAGCTGCATCCATTCGACCCCCGCAAATTTCCCAATCTCATCCGCCCACCTAACTATCTGCTGCACCCTGCTACGCTTGCCTTCCCTTGGAATCCACTCTGTCTTCCTTAGGAACTAGGGGTGTGGAAATATTCAAAATTTTAAATACAAATCAAATATGTTTGTTATTCGATTCATATTTGTATTCGAGGACTCGATATTCAGAATTTCCGAATATATTTGAAAAATTTCAAATTCATCGCAGTTTTTCTGCACTGCGCGCTTCACCACAATGCTTGACCCCGTTTGGCTGTGCAGGGAAGCAACCTCAGAACGCTACAGGGCCGTTTTGTGAAGAAGGAGCCTTCTATTTTGAATAGAGGGCCTTCCCTACTGTTTCTGCAAAGCAAAAAAACTTGATGAGACCGAGAAAAAGCGTTATTCTTACTTTGGTTTCATCTCGTATGCGGACATTCATTGTACAGGTGTTCGTCATGTGCAAATGGTTTTCGGCAGTTTTTCGATGCCCATTTGATAAATCAAGCTTTCATTTAATTCGGACATTTTTTGTAGTCCATTGAAAGTCGAATTAGCGAGAGTTGACTACTCGGCAGCGATATGATAGCGCCACCTGGTTTCATGCAGATCCTTCCTACAAAAAACAGGTACAAGGGATCTTGTATAAAATTTATACTAGATTTTTCAGTAGGGTATACACTTCAGTGCAATTCTAATTTTATTTTATTTGCAATTATGATGTGAATTTTGAAGAAAAAAAAAAAGCAAGATGAACTGTGTTTGCTACTTTTTACTTTTCTGTTTTTCACTGATCAGATATTTGGTATTCAAAGGCAGTTTTTTTTTTTTTTTCTACCTGTTTCATTCATATTCGAAAATTTCAGTATTTGCACACCCCTATTGTGAACCATTGGCTATCTTGTTCCCCTTCGCATTACATGACCTGCCCACAACCATTTCTTCTACAGTCGAGTCCACTTATAACAATATTCGAGTGCCACGAAAATTTTATTGTTATAACCGATAATTGTTATAAACTGTTTGCATGAAAAAAAGCATAACAACTGCAAAGAGGGGCCACAGACGGCAAGTGACATACGAGCTCTGTCGAGGCACCGTTTTGGTGGCCCCGAAAGGGGCCTTGTAAAAGATACGAAAAGGTTGCTACGGCTGCCTCTCAGCTTGAGAAATTCCGAAGTAATGGTGGGGTAAAGAGAGAGGGACAAAACTTTTATTTAAAAGCCGCCACCTGGCTGGAAGTACACATTGTTAATTAGCAGGGCAAACTGCTTTGCCTTTGTGGCCAGAATCAGCCTGGTGATAGGCAAGTTCTGGGCACAGGCACCAAGAAACCACTCGTGGAGGGCCTCCTCCATTTCCTTATAGGCACCTTGTCGAATGCATTTGCAACCACTGTCAAGTGAGGACTTTTCTTTGTCGAACTTCTCAGCAGAGCGGATGATCGTCGACACTGTCGGTTTCGATAGTGCATACTTCTTAACCAAGTCACACATTTTCTTACCCTCTTTGTAGTCCTTCACGATACTGCACTTCATCTCCAAATCGATAGCCGTGCGCTTTCCTTTCACCGGCAACGTCCGATAATCAGCAGGTGGATCAGCCATCTTCCGTTTCGGTGGCGATTCAAACCAGACAGAGAAACCACGTGGCCAGGAATGACCTCGACGCAATCAGCTTGCACAAACAACCAAATCCGTTGGCAGAACCAGCAGAACTGTCTTCAGAATGAAGGGCGAGCGGGCAGATCAGCGCTGTCGGCATAGCTGTTGGCGCATTTGCGAAGTCCATTCGTGTTTCGGAGGGTGGCGCGGCGTAGAGCTATGGGCGCAGCCCATTTGTGTTCGAAGGAGTGGAAGAGCGGCGGGAGAAAGGCGCGCGAAGCTGGCAGTGTGGAGAAGGAGAGAAAACAGGTTCTATTGTATGAGTGTGTGGCAGGGAGGGTGCAGCAGCTGGAATTTTTTTTTTTTTTTTCGCATTCCACTACCTTTTGGCATGAGCACTCAGGGGCCAGACTTCATTGTTATGTATAACCAATAATGCGGCATGGGGGCATTGTATTAAGCGGGTTATTTTACCATGGAAAGCATACAAAAGTGGACGGTGCAGCAGCTTTTCATTGTTGTAACCGATATATTGTTAAAACCGGTATCGTTATAAGTGGACTCGACTGTACTTGATTTGTTTTACTGTGTGCTTTTAATATTTTCATAGTAATAAAAACAATATTGGAGGTATGCATGACAAAGCAGCACTGTAAGCTATGAGGTGCACTGTAGCAGAGGCCTTTGGATTTATTTTAAACCTCCTTGAGTTCTCATAATATACACTAAACTCTAAATCATGGGGGAAATTGTTGTATTTCACCTTTGTCAGGGTGCTGCCACTGCAGCAAAGGATGAAACCTGTAAACCTGTGTTTAGCAGTCAAACACTGTGACTGTTGAACAACTGCAAAAGATATTTTCTGAACAGCTGCATGCTACCTTCAGTTTATTGCCATACATTTAACACATTAATTCTGGCCCCAGCATTGGAAAATTTTCCAGTGTATACACCTGGCTGGCCGCTCTGACATAACCTTGTTTCTCAGCGTCCATTGACTGTTGGAGCTCTTGCTGAATCTGTGTACCCTTTACTTTGTGGCAATTTCAGAGACATACTTCGGATGCATTAACTAAGCTTATATCACTGCAAGCCACTGAAGCTACATTACTGATGACGAATGGTGATGGTGAGGTGGTGTCCGAGCAGAAAATTGATGTCAACCTCATACAGAGGAATGACTCAATAAAGGTAAGATTGAAATAATCTTCATGAGGCTTTCTTTTTTAAGCCAGGAACTTTAAAGGATTGTTTCTGCTCCAGAGCTACTTATTGAAGATAGCGTATTGATATGAGTTGGGGGGGAGTGATTTAACCTTTTTCAAGAACAAGTGCAAACTAGCTGTTTGATGCTTAGTAACTATCTGATGTGAGGCCTGTAAGGTATTTGTAAATAAATAAAGTTGCCTTATATTTTATATAATTTCTCGTGAATTATGATCTGTTACCTGTGCTCACATGTTTTGTTTTTTGTTCTTTGTTCTTTAGTTCTGCACTTATATTATGCTTTTGTTCTAACATCAACCTTTGTATTTGCCCCCTTACACAACGTCTCCCTTGAGGCCTGTAAGGTATTTTTAAGCAAATAAATAAAGTTTATACCAGCTGTTTAGCAGATTTGTTGGTTACAACACACAAGGTCTGACTAGACATTTTTAAGTGGTGGGCTCTCATGATACCTGTAATGCTGCGCTCTACATATTAAAAGTCAATGTCCCTGTCAGTGCTAAATAGATCTCATCAGTGGGTTTTTACATGCCAGTAACTTTCTTTATAGTTGTAATTCATGGTGTAGAGGAAGACGCCAGGTTAATTTTGCATGCACATCAATGTATGGACATTTTGCATCGTAGTTAAGGACATCTGAAGCTACAGGAGTGCTACTACAGGTGCACGGCTGGGCAACAACTTAAATAGTGTTACAGCAGCCTATTTTTGCCCCACATTGGACTGTCTTTTGTGTGTAGCTCTCTAATTGTTCTCTTCTTGACTAAAATGTATATATATATATACCATTCGTTGTAGTTTCAAATATGCACAACCAACTAGCCAGCCATTGCATATTAAAAAGTTACTATGAAATGCCTTATATTGCTTCAGTCATCTATGCCTGACCTGTCCTCAGGAGAGTTCTCCACACAGAGTTTTTGCCACAGTGGTTCAATGGTTAGAGCGCTCGATGGCTAAATCCAAGGATGTGGGTTCACTGAAAATTAATGGCAGATTGGGCTAGTTGGTAACAATTCATAATTGGTCAGCACTGCCATCAAACAGAGAAAGGACACACAGAGTGCCATTCTGTGTGTCCCCTCTCCTACTCTGTCCCGTTTGTTTATGCTGTTCAACTATAATGAGGCACCTTCACTACTGGCCACGACACTTGCTTTTCAAGGCATTCGTGTACTCTGAAATGTCAGTAAAGAACCCCAGGGGGCCGGAAATTCTAGAGCCTTTCCCTACGGCATCCCTTCGGGATAATCCAAACCAAGTGTTAGTTAATATAACATCAGTACTGAATTTCTGCTGTTCTAGGTTTCACATTTGAGAGTTCAAACACCTGAATGCCCATCGTATGTTTCTTTGTAGAGATTTCCTGAAGTAGTGCTGAAGAATAGTTATATGCAGCTTATAAAAATTGGTTTTTACTGGCACTTGTGATGGAATTTGCCATTGTGTATGGGGTTCAAATTATTTTTATTTTTTGTCACTTTATATCAGCACCTTCACTGTGGATGTTACTGTATTTGAAAAAGTAGATACAGTCGAACCTCGATATAACGATCCTCAATGTACACAAATTCGCGATTTAACGCATTTTTAAAAAAGTTTTCAATCTCTGCCCTATTGAAAACCATGTATTTTTTCGTGATTTAAAGAAGTACTTTTATGCTGCAATTTCGATTTAACGAAGTCCTTGCACATCCCATGCATGTATCAGCAGCCACCTTGCCAATGGGATGAGAACTAAAACTTTAGCTGAGACACACCGCGCCCTACATCAAAGTCACTTTGAGGGGAGGGTTCAATATGCGGCACGAAGTAGACTTTTTTTTTTTTACAACAGTTGTCTATCCTTCCACCCATCAAGCGTCAAAGAAAGCATGCGGTCAGCCGCGATCATGACGTGAGCTTTTAGCATCATTCGCTTCAAAAGCTGTTTGCTGCTACACACACTCCAATGATTTTGTGGCAGCGAACAGCACCCACCCCAATCGCTTCATGAACGGAGGGATGCGCTAATGACTAGCTTTTTCTTTCCTTTTCCATTTGTCGGCAGCAAAAGTGTGAGGCAAGTTCATTACGCGTATAAATACGGCAGGTACGTAGGTACGCGTGTGTGAGACTTCAACAAAAGATTGCCCCGCAAAGGTAGCCGCGCCAGCGTGGGCAACTCACTCGCTCTTTGCTCACATGAAGAAAATTGACGCATTCGCATCCGTTTAAACAAGACAACATTCGGCATCCTTATTCGTAATTTTAAAGTTCCCATCTACTAGCAGTGTTCCACTAACCTGTTACTTTATTTGGGCAGCTAGAAGATGGGAACCTTGACGTAACGAAATCTGCGATTTAAAGAAATTTTCGGCTGCAAGTAGGACTTCGTTATATCGAGGTTCGACTGTCCAGTGAGCGATTACGCCCAGCAAGCCCATGCGACATCACATGGACGGTGCGCACGGAATGTGTTGCCCCAATAGGTCGCGAGCGGTCACCGGAGCACTTTTTAAAAATTATTTGTAAATTATACGCTCCACGCAAAGCTTTTAAATTTGACTCGAATACTCATAAGGAGCACCTCTATGGATTTTTTGCATTAGAATATTACCGCAAGTACCATTTCAGGGGCCCTTTAATGTGTTAATGCTGTCGTCACTTGGCCTAAACAAGCTTGTAGTAAGTGGCGTCCGAAGGTCAGTGCATGATATCTTTGGCATAAATCTTATGAATTTGTTTTTGTTTGATTTAGCAGACATATGCACAATATAGCATCTTGGAAATTAAATTAACTTTTTTTGCACTTACTCATTTAGCAACATTTCACTCAAATTGTTCATTCAAGTAGTCTGCCATGCTGCAACTATTTTTAGTTTCGCCAAACAGGGTACTGCTCCTGTCTGGATGTTCTTGGTGCAACTTTCAGCGAAACTTACTTTTCCTTCTTCATTTTCTTGGTAATAGAGTTTGGGCTCCAACATCTTTAGGTAATTTTTGAAATGGGCATTGTTTGATAATTTTTTTTTTTTTTTAAGTGCTTTCAAGAACGAACTTGATATTGCTTGGGAATGTAAATCAGACACCTGCGACATGGTTGTGTATGCCGGAGACTCTTCTGACCCTTTGTGTCTAGCAGTAAATATAGGAACTTCGAGTCTAGCAACACGCAAGATGCACGCAGGTCGGCGGCCTAGTTGGCGGTGCATAATGTTTTTTAAACAAATAAAGCCTGAATAAATTAATGCCGAGCAGAAACGTCGGGCAGTGTAAATATTAATGACCTTATCCTATCATACATCAAGCTTTGTCTCACAAAATGTTAGCTGATGAAAACAATGAAAAATGAAAAGTATTGTAATTTGTTAATTTGAAGTTTATTTGCACTTGACCTTATAGTTGCTATGACGAGTGAAAAGATTGATGGTATAGTTGCTGTGTCGAGTGAAAACATGATTGTGTGAGGTTTTCATGTAGCGGCTATATTTGATAAGCAGGTACTTCATCACTTCATGTCTGTTAAACATGTATTGTTCCTTGGCTGGCTGCAGACAGTGGTTCTACTGAAGCATGTCAGATGGTAACAGAGTATCTTTTTGGGGCTTTCCACTCAGGTTCTCCCTGGTGAAAGGATACCTGTGGATGGCAAGGTTTGCAGTGGATCATCAAATGTGAATGAAGCTCACATCACTGGCGAAGCACTTCCCGTCTTCAAGAAGGTTGGCTCTACTGTGATGGCAGGCTCTATTAATGAAAATGGAGTTCTGATAATCTCAGCAACTCATGTTGGTCAGGACACAACCTTGGCTCAAATTGTACGCCTTGTTGAGGAGGCACAGTCATCTAAGGTGGGTGAATGTTTGATCTCAGCTCCCATTTATGGCTGAAGATGTGTGATCCCATTCTAGTTGCCCGTTTTGTATTTTGAGGCTATTGTCAAGATGGCAGTTTGCAAAGGTATATTTTTGTTTGTGTGGCAGTGCTTTTTGCAAAGTCATTAGAGAAGTATTGAAACTAGATTTTGGTTGCATTTTTTTTTTTTTTTTGATAATGATACATAAGACATTACAGCACATGGATCACTTCGTGGTTTTCACCTAAGACTGCTGAATAATTTCCACTTAAGATTTTTCTCATTCCTGTATTGGTTTCGATTTAAACAGTCAAGGGATGGCTATAATGTCAAAGCTAAGTTAAAATGAAGGATGAAACGAGGTATTATCAGTGCTTTTTGACTCGTTGTAATTCTTATTCTTGAGACAGGTTGTCTCTAGTGGTATAGTGAATTAACACTATAAGAAGCGATTGTATATAATTTTTTTTTGCATCCCTCACGTGACTGAGACTTAACTTTGGGGACATAGCCAACGCTTGGCTCTTGAAGCTGAATTGAAACAGGTGAGAAGAGAAATTCGATTATAAATTATTTAGCAGTCGTTGGCAAATAGCATATGGTTCTTCGAAGAATAAAACATGCAATCAAAAAGCAACCAAAAATGAGGTGTCTATACTTCTTGAATCTTTTACTTGCCAGTGTTCCAAGATTGGATTATTTAAACATCATTTTTTCATTTCCGTTCATTTTTATTTTCACGTACTGTATGGTGATAGCTTAGAACATGACAGCTATAATAATTATTGTCAATCGGTTTTAGTACTTCGAATTACTGCTGGTAAATGAGCCCATTTTGGTCCCTATCACGGGGCCATTTATTTGTTTGGCCATGTACTGGGTGCCAGGCCACCCATACGCGGCAGCGCATAGTTCGAATTATCCATGGCAGAACCGACTCGTATTGAATGAACAGGCTTTTTTATACATAAATTTCAATGAAGCTTGGCCGAGCCAAGTAGTGTAGTTCGAATTATTCAAAAATGTGAATTAATGAGGTTCAAATTAACGAGCTTTCACTGTATTATGCTTCTATTCCAGGTTGCAATTACAGATTTGCAACTGGCAATCATTAACAGCCATTTTGCTTTTCTTAAAAAACGCTCGCCAGTACACAAAATGCAGGGAAAATGAGAGGCTTTAGTTATGAGATAACATCCCTTATGTAATGCCCCATAACAGGGGCCTTTGAGGTACAATAAATAAATAAATAAATAAATAAATAAATAAATAAGAAAGAAGTCGAAAGAGCACGTGATATGAAATTTGAAGGTCATAGATTCGGATCACACTAGCATCTTGTGATTGTTTTTCTTCTATGTTCTGATAAGTAATTGTTCACATTTCATTAATTCACACTTCACTTTAACCAACACAAAAAAAAAAAAAAAAAAAAAAAAACCTTGTGCTTTCCTTTGCATTAGCGGCTGTTGGCCCCTTCTTATGTAACTCATCAGCACATGTCACTCCATGATGCGCATGTCACAAGACTTTCTCTCCAGTCTGCACTGTTTTCAGATTTTCCATCAACACTTATACTGCTATGCAACAAAAGTCATTTTTGTGCCTGAAAATTGCTATTTTTTATAAATTAGCGGTAAACTTTTTGGATCGCCAGCCTAGTGCTTTAACAACTGGTTTCACTGGAAAAAGAAAGGAACATTATTTTTAGTCTGCAATAGTTTGCCATTAGAGGACTTCATTTTGTCATCTGTCGAAGGTGGACGTTACGGAATATGGCGTTACCTCCACGAGGTGGTTTTTGTCTAATCGCTTCTTTGTTACTGAAAACACCTGGTAGAGCTGGTTTTTAAGTTCAGTTCCTCACGAATAATTTATGCAACTTAGCACTGTCTTTCATTGGCATGACGCACTGACAGTGTTGCATTTCCTAGAATGTCTACGGATTAGGACATTTAATGAAAATGTACATTCACTATGGCAGTTCAGAGAGTCTGAGCACATGGAGGGCTTGGTGAATTATGTGCATGGGAGGAGGTAGCCTCTCCATTTTACGATCAAAGCTAGCTACATGCTCATGATTCTGTGCTGCTGCACGCTGTCTAGTAGGTTGAAATCCAACAGCTTATAAAAGTAGGGGTGTGCAAACTTTCAAAATTTCAAATAGTTTTCAATTAGTATTTGCTTTTTTTCTGCCTATAGTTAATGGAGGATTTCATCTGTAATTTAATTTGACAGTATTTAAAAAATGTTCAATTTAGTTAATGCTCAGTTTTCAATGTTCTAATTTGCTTCACACACAAAATGCTGCTATTCGCATAACTGTATATTAAAGCATACAGGGTGTTTATCAAAAACATGGTATAATATTTAGAACAAGGTTTTTTAAAATATATTGTTTACTTTGTCATATTATCGTCATTGAGGGCAGACATCGGAAAACAATTGAGATGCACAAAAGAGAGCTAACAAGCAAGCTGGTTAAGTGACTATTATAGTTAAATTGTCACTAGCTGTTTGTTTCTTATTGTAGTCTGAGGTTTGTAGCTCGCTATTAGTAATACCCTAATCGGTTTCACATTTTCTAAGATGCAGTTCTCATTGGCACTGCAGTACAAACATTCTGTCCATGCCTCAAACCAAACCAAACCAAAAACATATGGCGGAGGAGTGCATGCAGCCACATTTGCCAATGTGCGTCA
This sequence comes from Amblyomma maculatum, assembly GCF_055883805.1. Classification (NCBI taxonomy): domain Eukaryota; kingdom Metazoa; phylum Arthropoda; class Arachnida; order Ixodida; family Ixodidae; genus Amblyomma; species Amblyomma maculatum. The sequence continues at coordinate 158,475,673 of NC_139344.1, read as the reverse complement.
CCAAGCTGCATGTGTGTCATATGCCCTCACCTGCTTGCTGCTCTCACCTGGGCACTGTGAAAAAGGGAATGTAGAGCAATACAGCTTGCTAATATTCATCAAATGGAAAGTTGCAGCTTGCCAGTACCCACTTTGAGGCGAAAACTTAAAAGCCGACAAAAAGGCTTCCACTGCAGCATCCCTCCTAGCCGGAGTCACTCTGAGATGTTAAACCCCATAAACCAGCGAAATCATCAAGCGTTGCATTCTCTCTTTAAAGAGGTTTGGAACAAAATGTCACTTCTAAAACGGCGTTGAAAAGTAGATGAATTATGGCATTCTTAGTAGCTGCCTGTAGCCTGTTGCCTCAGTTCTGAATGGTATTGAATGGTATTGTAACCTGTTTACAAGCATGTTTGTCGCATTAACTAGTAGATGGGCGGTACAAACAAAGAATGGGCACTGACACGATGTTTCCATGCCCATGCCCATTTTTTATTTGTCCTGTCCATTCTTGCAGCCTGTATCTACTAGTCATGTACCAACTAGCCCAACAGTCTATTCTTCTGTTGCAGTAAGTTCTTCAGGCCTAGTCTTAAGGGCGCCGCTACATACTGATGTGCAGGGGTTGCCTTTGCAAACTGGTGGTTTTTGTTGAGTGAGATTTTTTTCTTCCACAGGCCCCTATTCAGCAGTTGGCTGACAAAATTGCAAGCTACTTTGTTCCGGGTGTGGTGGTGCTATCAATTGTGACTCTGGCTGTGTGGCTTGTTTTGGGTTTTATCAGGACTGATCTAGTGTACAGTTACTATGGCAAGGTGGGTCTTTTTTCTGTGTGTCGCATGCACTAGTTATAATCAGTTGCACTGACGTTCATTATAATCGTAGTCTCCTTAGGGAGAGTCATCTCTGATTCCTGGCTCTGGTAAGCATATTTTGGCGACATAAAAATGGAGCATGGTGCTTACGTGATGTGGGGATATTAATTTTAGGCTTGTTTCACCATGATTAGGGCTTAAAACTAGATGTCCATGCTAGACAAGTTGGTGCACTTTGTTACACTTTCTAGTTCTTGCGAATTAAATTTGGATGCTGCAAGTCATAATAGGAAGCACAGACATTCTGTTTCACATCATCTCCCGAGGATATTTGGATGTGCAATGATTCAATTTAGCATACAATACATGCTTTGTTAATTTCAGAGAAATTAAATGCAGGGGCACAGTTACACTGCCATGTGTTTTCGTAGTGGCCCTTTGTTTCGTAGCACTGATGCAATGCCAGTTGCTCATTCATAGTACAAGATCCACTCCCAACATTGTTACGTTCTTAATTTTATGTATGTAGTGTATGCTCACATACTCTAGTAGGCTAGTAGACAGCCTGCAAAATATTACTCCATAAAATTTTCTTCATCAGCCACTATTGATGGTTCATCAATAATATATATTTATTACTCAACAGTACACTCATAAAAAAATGGAGGCACGTATTTAGGGTATGGACTTTTATTTCTTTATTTTTGAAAAATTCAGCTGACTTTTTTTTTTGTATTTCAGAAGTTTCTTCTTTTTTTTTTTTGTTAATATTGTTTTCAGTGAAGGAATTGAGGACTTTTTTTCATGATAATTTTTGGCAGCAATCTTGCTTGGTGAAAAATCACTTGGAGTCTATTCCTGAATTTTTGTGGGCATAAACAGTTCATTTGCCAGTAATAGCCCGCAAATGGTAATACACTTGTACAGTAGGACCTCATAGCAAACACGGATGTCGAGAATTGTCGGATGAAACAAAGTAAAAGCACGGTTTGGTTTGTCCATGCTTTATTTCTATGGGAGTTGTACCTGTATAATGAAATAAGAAATTCAAAATTTCATGCTCAATTGACATAACGAAGCAGTTTTTTGTATTCACAAGCTAAAATTGTGTAAAAGAGCCCAAAAAAATCTTCAAGAAATGCAATGTTAGATTGCTTTAATTGCCCATCGCAGACGTGGGTTCAAATTACCTGTGCATTTGCATGTTGCGCATCTAATGACAGCAACAAAAGCTTGCATCAAGGCTCAGAGGCATGGGACTGGCACGTGATCAAATCATTGCTTAGTCATGCCACGTGCCCGTCAACCAACCCATGCGTGTGCACTACACTCTGAGTCCATTGACTGTGTCACGCAAAATAGCAACTCAGAAGCACGAAGCAGTTTTGCTTGAGGCGAAAATTGAAGTTTTTTTGCAATGCTTGAGAACAGGTACGGAGAAGGGACATTACTGCAGACTTTGCTGCTGCACCTAGCATTGTGTGTGTGTTGACAATCTTGGAACACAAGGCAGAAGATTGAAAAGAACCGCACCAGAGGCGTTGTGGAGAACTTTTGGAAGTGAGCGACAACCCCCTCAAACTGGCACTTCCGAATGTTGCTTTTGAGAAATGCATTATTGAAAAAGCAATGCAAATTAAATGAGATAAATGGCAGACAAAAAAATTTGGCAAACACACTTTAGACTACTTATATGTGAGAATGCTAAGGCAGTGTAATGATTAAGAGTCATGACTGTGTGTAATGTTTGTACATAACCTACAGTGCTTCTGCAGTGCTTCTTGTCAGTTGCTGATTAATGCTGTACAGTAGAATCTCGATGATTCGATTATGACTGATATGAATTTCGGGATGATATGAATTTTAAGAATGCTTTGAACAGACTACATTGTATAGAATATGTTAAGATTCGGGGTGATACGCAGAGTTTCTGAACCCGCCGCGGTTGATATGAACGTGCAAACCAGTGGCGCATGCGAGCAGGCCGGCGCGGCTGGTCTCAAGAGGGTAACATACCAGACGCGGCCGCCGCTAACTCCTCTCCACCTCCCGCCGCAAATGATATGAATGAACGTTGTACAAACGCACAAAGCCACCAAGCGGCTCAGCGCAAGAGCTCACAGGGGGAGAGGGTACCCACCGCGGCTGCTACCTCTCCTTTCCAACCCCTCCCCCCCCACCCCGCCAGCCACCCTACCCCCACCTCCCTTTTGTAGCTAACCGACGAGCACTAGACGACGGCCAAGGCGAGGCACGTGCCCAGTCGTGTATGTCACTCATTTGCTGGCAGCTCATTGGTCTATCGAAAAGTTGTCTCGCCGGCTGTTCCCAGGAGGCCTGTGACGCTGGCTGCCGCTGCAGTAGTTCTCCATTCGCCGCTTCTTTCTGTCGTTCACAGTGACGTGAACTGCCCAAATATTAGAGAAGCGTGTCGACTTAGCAAAAGAGCTAGGGTTGGCACCGTCGACGCTCTGCACCATTGTTGGGCAGCGAGATGTCATCTTGAAGAATGTGCAGCACTTCGGTGCGAATGTGAAGCAGGCTAAAACAGCGACCCATGTCAAGCTGGAAGAGGTTCTGCTGACTTGGTTTCGCGAAGTGACAGCGGCCGGCGTCAACGTGGACGGCAAGGTGCTGCGTGAAAAAGCCGACACCGTCGCGCTTTCGCTTGGAATTGAAAATTTCCAAGCGTCTGGGGAATGGCTGCACCGGTTTAAGGAGCGGCACCGACTTGTCTACCGGGTCGTCTCAGGTGAAGGCAAGAAAGTGGACCAGTCAGCTGTAGATGAGTGGCTGAACACGCTGCCGGCGCTGATTTCGGAGTATGCGCCACGCGACATATTTAATGGCGACGAGGCGGGCCTTTTTTTTAACCTTCAGCTAGAAAGAAGGTTGTGCATAAAAGGCCAGGCATGCCAGGGCGGCCAGAAAAGCAAGGAGAGAGTAACAGTTCTCTTTTGCTGCAACTCGGATGGATCCGAGAAACTCCAGCTTACCGTCATTGGTAAGTCGAAGAAACCGAGGTGTTTCCGATCAGCAGAACGTTTGCCTGTCTTTTATAAAGGTAACCGAAAGGCGTGGATGACTGAAGATTTTTTCCGTGAGTTCTTGACAAGCCTTGATCGAAAAGTGGCGTCAAGAAACCGGAAAATTTTGCTTTTCGTGGACCAGTGCTCTGCCCAGCCAAAGGAAATTACATTCAATGACGTGAAAGTCAGGTTCCTGCCGGCGAACACTACCAGCCATCTTCAGCCACTGGACGCTGGGATAATTAGAAATGTAAAACATCATTTCAAAGGACTTCTAGTGAGGCGTCTGCTGGCAAAAATTGACCGTAAAGAAGCAAACTTGCGGATCAGTCTCTTAGATGCTTTGCACTTTCTAGCTATGTCGTGGGATAGTGTAACTTCAGACACGATCTCGAACTGTTTTAGTAAGTGTGGATTTGCCATTGGACTTGATGCGGCTTCGGCAGGAGATTGTCAAGAGCCAGATGAAGACTACACGACTGATGGCTGGGACAATCTGGAAACTGAAGCTTCGGCTCAGGACTTCGTTACCGCGGACGACAACGTCGCGACCTATGGGCTGAGATCTATTGAAGACTTGGTCAACAAAGCGGATGATTGCGAAAATGAGCCTGACAGCGATGGTGACGCTGACGACGAGTGTGATCAGCTGCCGTCAACGGCAGATACTCTTCACGCTTTGGACGTTCTGCGCCGCACCGTAAGTGCGGGCAGCGTGAGCAACGAAACCGCTGCACGGTTTTATGCCTTTCAGGCGGGGCTTGTCCGCGACATCAACGGCAAAAAAGTGCAGACAAGCATTACGGACTTTTTCGGCCGCAAGTAGTTCGCCATAATAAAGTTTGGTTCATTTTCAATTCATTCCCATGTGGAAGCTGACTTGTTTTGGATCATACGAATTCGGGCTGATACGAATATTTTGCGTGCTCCCTTGGAATTCGTATCATCGAGATTCTACTGTATTGCACAATGTATGCGAGTCTTGGCACTGACTGAGTCAGTCATGGCTTAGAGTCTTCCATTTCATCATTGATGATTACACATGTCCTCTCACATGCATTGTAACAATGCTGATTCGTCTCTCATAGCCCAAGTTGCTTTGGGATGTTAAGCCTCGCAAACCAAACCTACGCGGATTACTTTGCTGGCCCAACAGCACCTACCGGAAGCGCGCTCATGATTTTCGTATCATGGAAAATTTAAGGCTTTAAAGTGCAAGTGGATGTTTAATTACTTCTAAGAACTAGATTCACATACAATATGTTAATAACATGTTGTTGCAATGGGTTCAGCAAGAGGGTGAAGAACCGTGCTCTGCGGGCTGATGAGATCAACGGAACTGCCACTCAGTGGTCGCTACTAGCCAGACAGTGACACTTCTCTGGACAGTGATGCAAAGTTTTGTGTGAGGTTCCTACATGAAGTGGTTAAGTTTACTTATTAGTTTACTTATTGTATTATAAGTTTAAGTTTACTCGCTAAACTAGTGATGATGGTAACAAACAGTGTTTAGCGAGCAGGCATCAAAGGGGTGGGGCTTCACGGTGTGCAGATGTTTGTGAGCTTTAGGAAACAGTCGCACAGCTATGCTATTTATCCAATACCACCATCACATTATGCCTTTGGCTTGCCTGTATGTAACTATTTTTCAACTTTTGACAGCATGTAACTCATGCTCAACAGCCAGCTACCTAGGATTTGCATGCAGAGAATATTGGCCTATATTGGTTTAAAGTTTAAAACTGAATTTCATGGACTTTTATTGGTTTATAACAGCTTAAAATGAAACGTCCAACTCCTACAAATATATAAGTGCTGCTAAGAATCCTAATAGAGTATGCACCCTTCAGGAAAGATTTCTTAGTGGAAGAGCATTTATAAGGTTTTTATTTCAGCTTGAATAAACTCTCTTTTTTTCTCTCTCTCTCTCTGTTTCACAACTAAAAAAAAAAAAGAATGTGAAGCAAGTGCGTAGCACTGCTTATCCCTGCTATACCTTTTCATCACTTGCAGTCGCACAGCCCGTTGTCCTGGAGTTTCTACCGCACGTTTGTTCCTCTTCACTTTGGCATCCGTTTCACGACAACGCTCAGTGTCTTGAGCAGTTTCCTGAGCACGCTCGGCACGTTTCCTCATTCTTTGTGCTTCTAGATTCTTGCACCGTTTAGCTGCAATATCAGAATCAGTACACTCACGATCCCGCTGCCTTCGTAACCATTGTACTTCAACACGTCGAGCATGGCGAACCTGCTCCGCAGTGCCCGATGTCCCGGATTTATTCATTGCGACGCGAAGCAAACACGCGGCGCAGCTGCGTCCTCAGCTTTCCTTACACCATCTTCAGAAATGAGTGAAAACAGGCACAGTGTACACCTTTACAATGCACTTCTCTGCATCCGAAAGGTCTGGGGTAGGATCATAGGGGGAGAGAAAGAGAGAAGAGAGAGGGAAACGCGCTTGAAGTCGAGCGCCAGTTAAGGCGCGGAAGTGAGCACAAGCTGCTTCACGGCATGGCGAGCAGCTCGGAGCCGAGATCCAGAGAGCAGCGCGCGTGAACGTCTGCTGTCCGTAAAGACTGAGGAGTGACCGATGCGAGGGGAGAGATGCCGAAGTTGAGGATGCACGAGCGACACACGACTGCTCACTCCGGAGTAACACAGCCCAGTGACAGCCACCACGCCCGCAACAGACACGCCCCTCTCTCAGTGTCTTACTCTCTCACTGGGTGTATCTATGTGGCCGCTCTGCCCTCTCAGTGTTAACTCGCGTGATGCGGGCATCGCTACTTTCCCTTCGTCCTCTTCAAGTTCACAGAGAGATGGATGGACAGAGAGAGAGAGCAGCTTCTGCTGTGGCTGTTTGGTCACTCCGCCTGCTCAATGATGAGCCTCGCGACGCGCGCGTTGCCACCTTCTCTTTCTCCCTTTAAACTTCACGAAAAGAGAGAGAGTGAGGGGCTTCAGACAGGCATTGGTGAAATCCCTGATTGCGGCTAGTAGTGTTACGTACTAAAAAAAAATTTCTCAGGCTGAATTGCACATTTACTTGAAAATTGCCTCTACCATGTACTGCTCCTGTGCTTAAAAAATGGATTTACACCTTGGTTTAACCCCTTCAGGTGTTTTGTATGCAATGGTGTGCACTACAGATTTACAGATATTTTAGAGTGTGGTACAGTCGAACCCGGATATATCGAACTCACGTAATATCCCCTTGAAAATAACATGTAAATGTATAGGAAAGCCGCGTCATATATCGAACTCAGTTTCACCGGTCATTCGATATATCGAACTCCACACCACGCACTGGAAAGTGTGCCTTCCCCAAAGACGATCACATCACTCTCAGCCGTTTGCCGTGTGACGTTTTTAAGCCACGCGCGTAAGGAATGAGAGGGGACAGTTCGGCGACGGCTGGCCTAGGGCAGCGTTGCGGTTATCGTTTCCCGCACGCCAGCACGTGACGTTTGCAAGCCATGTGCGTGAATGAACCAGAGAAAACCGGTGGGAACGAGAGGGGAAAAACTTTATAGAGCAAAGTGCAAGGGTGTGCCCATTCTTTTACCGAGCTATCTCTCTCTTTCCTCGCTCCCGGCCTTCGTTCGCAGTAGCACGTGCTACGCATGCGCCAAGCCAGCTCTGCCCGTTTTCAGACAGAACGTGGACGCTTTCTACAGCGTGTGTTGTGAACCCTCTGCGCATGGCGGCTGACGTGGCTATGGCGCCTGCGGACATTAAGAAGCTGCAAGTCTCTCTATATTTTTAAATTTTTTTATTTGCGAGGGTCGTCCATTCTTATCGTTGTGCTGTACGCGCGGCGTAGCGTAAGATATGGCGGCTGCAAACGTTAAGAAGCGGCAGATTTTTTTTTTTTTTGTCGAAGTCGTTTATGTTTGCATGTATGAATCTACGAAAGCATGCGGTCAGCTGCGATCATGACACCGGCTTTCAGCATTTTTCGCTTCAAACAGCATTTGCAGCTATCACGCTTTCCAATGATTTTGTGGCAGTGGACTATGCCCGCCCCAAGCGCTGCCTGATAAATCGAACCAGACTTGTGCAATCAAGCCATCACGGGCACTCTGCCAAGTTCGCTCCCTGCCACCTCAAGAGTTATCAAAAGATAAACACGCTGTGACGTTATCGCTGCGCAGCATCTTGGCACGCTGCCAAGAAATGAGCTGTGGATGAGACGACCGAAACGGAGTGACGCGCGCCATCGACATGCAAGCGAAAACGCTCGCAATTTCTGCCGCTGCGACACAGAAACATTGTTTTGAGCTGCCGTGGTGGCTTGAGCGGTGAGAAGGACGCAGGGCCAACAAGTTGGAAATTTTTCGCTCTGTCGCTGCTGCTCGTCGCTGAGATCGCTTAATCGCTTGCATATGAGCGAGCTGGCCTTAACTTTTTTTTTTCCAAATTCTCGGATGCAAAAGTGGACGGTGAATTCATTATGCGAGTAGGTTGATTGCGCGACAAATAAGGTATCGTTTTTTTCGCAACGTAAGTGCCGTCACAAGCCGATTTCTGTATATTGAACTATTTTGCGATCCCCTTCGAGTTCGATATATCTGGGTTCGACTGTATCACTAGCAGTAATTTCTTTGTTTCATATTAATTTAGTGGCCTTCATATTACAAATAGGGTGTTCTTTGTGGATTGAATGCAGCAAATAATAATTCTCTAAACAGAGCTTTGCAGCATGTCCAGCATATTGTCATTTGGGCACTGGCAACAGTGTAGCCTCGCACCCAATACTTTAGGTGTTTTCGTTAGGTCGTGCTTCTGATCACTCTAGTAGGCTTTAAAGGTCCCATCGGGCTTGCCATGATGTTTGGTTTCGTTTGAGATTTTGGCAAATTATGACACAAATCTACAAATACTGTTACGTCAAGTTTCAGCTTAGCATACTTTGAATGAAGAATTCATTGTCACTGAAATTGTTCAAGGTCACATGTAATTTATGTTGGACTCAGTATTTTAACTTGCTTTGTAATTAGTCTCAGGCTATTACTTTTTTTTCAGGCACAAAACATGTCGGAAAGTGAAGTGGTCATCCAGTTTGCATTCCAGTGTGCCCTGACAGTGTTATCGATTGCCTGCCCATGTGCATTAGGCCTTGCCACACCAACGGCAGTTATGGTTGGAACTGGCGTAGGTGCTACAAATGGCATTCTTATCAAAGGGGCTGAGCCACTGGAAACTACTTGCAAGGTCTGACTTTTGAGCTTTTATCCTTATAGCAATTTCTTTTGCCATGCTGCTTTTGATGGGCTTATTGATTAGACTTTATAAAATGAACATACTTATTAGCCTTGATCCCAAATTTTCTGACTGATGGTTTACATGGTAGATGGTTACAGTCCACCACACGTTTTCAGTGTTTTTTTTTTTCTCATTTACTTATTGTACTGCATTTTAACTTTTTCTTGCCTGCGGAAAAAGTGGTGGTCTTTGGATGGTGTCAATAATATATATTTTTTTAAATTAAACTCGCTTAGTATAGGACTGTCTAGTATCAAATTGTAGAGGAGGAATTCCTCTTCACGATGGTATTAGTGACAGTCAACATATTTATTGAATAAGTGATGAAAAAAAAAAAAACTATCAGAAAAAGAATGAAGTTAGAAAAAAAAACGCAGAAAAACATCAGTTTCTTGACACAAATAAAAAATTAAAGCAATTACAAAATATGTGTTTTTTTACAACAGGGGCCAATGCAACATTGCAGCAAATTCTATCTTTCTGTGTACAGTATTCGCTGAGTTAGGAAAGAAAACAGTAGTCGAGGTCTACTACGCCAAGGTCGACCCCTGGCTTTCCTCTAGCGAATAACATAACTCCCTATGTGCCGGCGGCAAGTAATACTGCCCAAAAGACGTTGTTACGCTGCAGATAACAGTTATGACCTTCAGAACAGTGATCTTTTTTGATCAGCGTGTAGCAAAAGCAGAATTTTTGAGGACAAAGGTGAAACTTATCGGAGTATGGCTGTCGACGTTCCGGGTCGGTTTAACATAGTTTCGCTGTCAGTGCTAAAGTCTGAAGAGCTGAATTCATCTTCCGAGTCATCATTGCTGCTGTTCACATCCAAAAACGAGCTTTCTGATGCCTCAACTTCCGCGGAACTGTGCTGTTTCCGCTGAACTCAACATGCTGCAACGCAACGTCGATGCCATGATGTAAAAAAGGAGTGCCGATCACCTGACTCCAGAGACCATCTTAGCAGGCACGGCACGGCGGATAAAATAAAATCAAAAGCAAAACTGAAAGAAGGGTTCATCTATTTCCCACTGGATAACGCCACTCGTCAAGGAGCAATTCGAAAGTGGGAAAATTTGAATTGTGAAGCCATCGCTATCGATGGGAGTAGGCGCGGGCAGGAAAGCGTTACTGAGAATTCAGCGCCGCTTTGTATTCATCTATGAGGCTATCGCTCTTTTATAGACTTCTGTCTTGATAAGTCAATCCCGGATAAATCGAACTTGAACGGAATCGCAAGACAGTTCAATATATTGGTAATTCGATATATAAAAACATGCCAACAGATAAGTATCTCTGTAATCCAGAAGTATGAATACAGTGCGCCCACGCTAGCAGCATGCTTCCTGCAGCGACTCGCTACCTGCGGACATGCCGGCAGCACATCACTTGCCGCGGGTGCAATGACCGGCGAGGCGTATGCGCACACACCTGTGCCAAGCATCACCTTCCGCCAGGAAATGATGTAAAGGAGAGCACACTGGGTACATCTTCATGTACTACTCCGGGGGCCCAAGTACGCTTTCCAAATATGTAGCACAGATAGACCATGGCATCAGAGTTTGCGCTGCTGGTGTCTCGCTCTGCGTGGCACAAGTGCCATTGGAGTTGAGGCCCTCATCCAAGCTGCAGTGGACAGCGCTTTGGGAGAAGGCATTGCAGATCATAAGAGGCCTAATTCTGGTTCTGGTACCTGTCAGCAAAAAAAAAAACTCAAATAAAATTGAGGTACAGTTGATTTCCGCGTTGCCTTCAGCAGCGAAGCAGGCCAATTGAGAGCTACTGCTGTCCTTCTGTAGATAGGCTGGCTTAACCACACGACGACTGGCGCACCAAATGCCAGCTTTCCCGCATGACAGTTAGTGTCATGATGAAAAAAGCACGCCTGACAAAAGGCCGCTCTTAAGCAGACCCGACGTTCACCTCATCACCAGGATTTACAGCATTAATGCACCAGCAGGTGCCCAGGGCCACGCACCTGACCCAGCTGCATGCGCGAAAAGTGATTGTCAAAGAATTATTATAAGCGCCCCTTGCAGGATCGCTATGCACAGTTCAATATATCAAATGTCCGCTGAACGGGAGTTCAATAAATGCAAAAAACAGGGCTATACTTCTGTATGGAATTTTCAAGGTGATATTTTAAGAGTGCAATATATCTGGTATCGACTGTATAGAAAAATATTTTTGGTGCCAGCAGCCACGATGTTTGGACATAAACTGTCCTAGTCAATCGGCACACATTATTTTGCTGAGCCTTTATTTTCAACTTCAAGTTGACTGAATCAAATCTTGAGAGGTTCGTAGTTTATAAATTTGCCCCATGTACCCGGTTGCAATAATCTTGTGTTACCTGATAAGAATGCATTGTTCTTGTGCATTAGTAAATATTGTTTCCAAATTCAGCTACATTAGGTACATGCTTTGACTTTTACGGGACCAACTAATGATTACTGTCACCAGGGATATGTTATCTCCAGTCTTATCAATGTAAGGTTTCATCTGCAAACACTGCCAGAGGTAAACTGTATGTTCAAGGTGAATAGGCAGGTCAAACTAATTTCACAGAGGAGTATAAAGCTAGTATTCTTCAGTAATAGAAATATACTGCAAATGGCTGTTATTACCTTTGCATGGACTATCTCACTATGCTATTTTAAGGCAATGCATTTAAGCTGATGGCTGCTCCTCAGCATTGCACAAGAGCAAGTTTATAGCTTTTTTGGAAAATTAAGCCTACTTTAGTGTGTGCGAGCATGTTTGTTTGAAGTGTCTAGTTACTATCTAATTTTGGAGTATGTTTTGCAGGTGAAGTGCTTCGCATTTGACAAGACTGGTACAATTACAAAGGGGACACCTGTCTTGGTCTATGCTGGTGTGATTACCCAAGCTAAGAGCATAACTCTAAACGTGCTGATGGCCATTGTAGGAACTGCTGAAGCAAGTAGTGAACACCCAATTGCTAGAGCCATTGTGGATTATGCCAAGCAGGTTAGTAGCACTAATTAATTTCTTCTTTATTGGGCATAAATGTCATTTTATAGAGCCTGCAGATTTGAAATATCACTTGTGCCTCTTGCTGACAGTGTGAAAACAAAAGTGCTTGTAAATGATATAGGGTAAAAGGTTGAAGGGAATAGAGGGGCTAACACTTCATTTTTTGTGATTTTTATAAGGAAATAATTTTTTTGTGTTAGCATGGAACAAACCTGATAGCATAGTGTAATATAGTAGCAAAATGAAAATATATATCTTGTTACAGTTAATATTAGCAGTCTTAATTCTCATGTAACTGGAGTGGCACCTACAAAATTTTTGTTACACTTTGTATAGACCATTTTAGTTTCGATGCCTGGGCGCAGCCATCTTAGTTTGATGGTGGCGCCCCGTATGAGCCAAACTGGGAAAGTCTGCTCCGGCCCTCTTGACGCTATCTTGGGCTGTGCTGTGCGTGTTGATGCTGCGATGCGGCTTCTTAAAAGTGCTGTTCTGCAGTGCTCGTGAAAGCTATCCGACACCTTGGTCCTATTTTGTGTTTTATTTGAGCGCGCCAGCAAACCATATATACCATCGGTTTGGCATGCGGCAGCTGTAGCGGCCGGGGCGACTATGAAGGATTGTGCTCCGCTTTCACAGGTCGAACTCGTCTGTGTTAACTGTGAGGATGTATCTGTTGGATCTTTCACAATACATGTATTTTCAATTATATTTTATAATCGCAGTGGTAACTGTACACACGAACAGACAGCTGCCAAACGTGGAATACAGATACTATGAAAGATGCTTTCCACTCATCGCCGCATAGATTTAACGTGAAGCGCGATCCATTTCATGTCGTGTATTTCCTCTCGACAGTGCATATTTATATTCGATATTGCACTGCTTTCATTTCGCATTAAAGGCACAGGTAGCGTTCACTGCGGTTACGCTGCTAACCGCTGCTATCATGTACCGAGCTTGGCGAATGCATACGTGTCTGTGGTGCGCCGGAGACATAGTGCGAAAAGCATATGATCGAGCTGCCCTGCCATGTATACTTTCAAGTTAAACCACGGTTCAAGAACAGCACATAAAAGAAGTAGTGTCTATGTCCGTCGACGTTTTTTATGCAGCCTTGGTGTACGTTCGGCGGCGCAGCAGTATCGTATCCCCGTCCCATCGTAGCAGCATCGTTTTCACGACGTATTGTTGAGCAAAATGTCCAATAATGTGCGCTCTCAGCTGCACCATGAATGAAGACAAATTCGCAGCACATACAGGAGCGCTTACGAAATCGGCGCGGCGGACGACGGCACTCTCGCCGAGCGCTACTCCCTAGTCGTCGCTAGGCCTAAATTGTTTCGCATTGAGGCCACATCCGACGGTGCTTTGAAATTGCTCAGCGCTAGAATAAATGGTTTCTCGTGGAACTGTCTTATTGCCGATCCCATTGTATCAGTAAAAGAAAGATGTAAATTTCGGTGACACCTTAGCAGCGGAGCTAGTGTGCAGACGATGAGCTGTGCGCCGCACCAGCGGCAGCTGGCTGTGCTGAGAAACTTCTTTTTATTGCAAATAACAACAGCAGGGTATGGGTCAGAAATCCGCAAAAAGGATTTTTTTTCTTTTTGCTGTCGGCTTATAGTTTAAGTGAAAAACAGATATTAGCACACTCTTCTCGCGCTGGCCGAAAAGATCCTCCGTGTATCGTTGGCACGGAGGGCTTGCAGGAGACACGGCCGGCGCGGAGTGCATGTTTACTACAGCGGAGGAAGTAAAATGAGCATCATATTTGTGAGTTCTTCATTGGCGATAAGTCTGTCTGGCCTACACAAAACGTTCATAGGCGATTAAATCAGAATGGACTGGAAATTGGTGAAGCAGAAACATATCACAGCCGCACTCGAACTATCATTGCATGTTTCTTGTATATGCTCTCAGCAATCATCTTGTGATTTCTTTGATTGTTTGTACAGTCTACGAACACACATTGTTGTCCCGATGACATTACCACTAAAAAGGGCGCTAATAAAGGTATTGAAGTCTCTTAAACGACAACATACCGAGGTGCAAGGCCACTCTGCTATGCATGAAGCATGCGAATGCACAGCCCGCTTGGGACTGGCAACAATGGGCCGGCGCAATGAATCTGGTTAGAGAGTATTTTCCTCCTTCTGCTTGCTCTCGTTACAACGGTCTATATATACGTTTATTTTTTACAGTTACTGCAGACGGACCTTCTTGGAAGTTGCGAAGGTTTTGAAGCTGTTTCAGGTTTGGGTCTATCGTGCAAAGTCGGGAATGTAGCAAGTGTTCTAAAATATGCTTCAAGTTATGACATTGTACAAGATGCTTACTATATGGAGATTGAGTACATTGGAGAAGAAAGCATTGCCGAAGAAGTGCAAGGTATGCTGCATTGCCTTAACCCACATATGCCTAACGTCCTACATGCACAATGCCATCTTTTGTGATAACTAAATGGTTATTGTGCAAATGCGTGCACTCACTAATGCAAGTTCAAGAGGCTCTGTAAGTACTTTTACTATGAAAACATTGCATTGTGCGTGTTCAGAAAAATGTGCCACTTTTCCTGGGTGCCATTTTCATTTTCAGGTACCCCATAGAATACATTCTGATTTTTCAGTAAAGACAAATAATTTATGCACAATATGATGAGAAAACCATATGTGACAATAACAGTGAGTTTAAAGTAGATGTCAAATGTTTGTAACTTTACCACACATAATAGGTAACAAATTTGCCTGGTACCTTACATTGTAGAAGGACTGAAAACTGTGTTGAGAAAAATATTTCCACCAATAAATTTTGATGTGAAATAAACATTTTATGTAAAAGAATATCTTAATTTTTCAAATGAACTTCTGATTTATTGTTATTCTTTACAAAGCTGATTGCTCACATTTGAAATATTTATTTCTTTCTGAGCCAGTTGAATAGCTGGTGCCATCTGCTAATGCCATTTGATGATTATCCAGTTTGTATTGTAATAGATGGCTTCATTCATGGCTGCGCATTAAGACTGAAGGTGTAAATGTTTAAATGTTGTTTCAAACAAAGTTTAAAAAAAAAAAGTTGCTGTGTGATGTTTTCAGTGTTTTCTTGATAACTGCTTCAGAATGCACCTGTGAGAAAGGCACTAGTTGTGTTTACATCACTCACCAAAACTACTTATGTAAATTGTGTACCTCTTGCAGTCACAGATATTTCTTAGTTGTTCATTGGCATCTGCGAAATTTAAGCCGGTATTTAAGTTCTATAACGGAAACAAATTTATC
Organism: Amblyomma maculatum; assembly: GCF_055883805.1. Lineage (NCBI taxonomy): Eukaryota > Metazoa > Arthropoda > Arachnida > Ixodida > Ixodidae > Amblyomma > Amblyomma maculatum. Next base: position 158,460,308 of record NC_139344.1, on the reverse strand, counting down.
ATTCTGCTAGCTCTCATGCTCCTGTATAGATGAATTCTGGCAGCTGTAATTAAGAAAAGTGTTACTTAATGTTTGGCTGCAAAATGTTTGAGGTGTGCCAGTTCTATTTGTAATCCGCCTTCATAACAAGATGTGGCACCCTCTGGGAGTGGTTGAAAATTCATCTGCTACTGGTTGAAAACATTTTTGGGAGACATAGCTGCCAGCGAAATGGCAATCTGTTCTTGACAGCTACCACCATCTGTTGCATACGCCTCTCACCAATATGAACTGCGCATGGCCTCCGAGATCAGTTCCGGCTGCGCCGATCGCGGAGGCCAAGAACTGCGCATGCACAGTTAGGTTTGATGGTTTGTTTTTAACCAGGGGAGGGGTATGCATTTGCAGAGTGGCCTTTTGAAAAAGGCGGATTGCCTGTGTGATTTGCTGCATGGCATGGCACACCTCTGCGTCTTGCTGCAGGTCATGAAGGTCATCTGATCATCAGGTTGAAAGTGGCAATATCTTACCAATACAGCGTTTTTCAGTGCAGGAAATGGATTTTGAAGAGCGCACATCTTCTGAAGTATCTGGTCGATAAGGGTTGCAATACGTTTAGTTGTGCTAACATTTGTACCATGATCCGAGGTCGATGTAAATGTCATTTTCATTTATATCAGCATAGTGCGGCTAAATCTTGGTGTGCACCATTAGTTCTCATGCTCCATTTGGTTATCAGTCATTTTATGCACTACAAGCTCTTGCCAATGTTTATATATTAATATAGTTAATATGTTGGACTTCTTAAGAATTTATGTAGTGCAAGCTTTCTGCAGATCAGAGCGGAATGAAATTCAGTCTTTGCTCCAACCACAGCAAGGCCTGGTTTGGGTCTCTGTTATTTTTAATTCATTTATTTCAGCCTCAAAGGTCCCTAGGCAGGACATTACTTGAGGGCTGGGTGCTTGAATGGTGGTTAACAATGGCTGTTGTGTCGTGATTACGGAGATGACATAGCTTCTTCAATTGCAGTCTTGAAGTGAGCAGGATCAGACATTAGTGGAAGGCTGCTGGGAAAGTCATTCCAGTCTTTAGCTGTGTACACAAAAAAAAGGCTTCTGGAATGTAGTAATGCAGGCGAGACGTGAGGTGACGCTGTTAGAATGGCTTGTGTGGGACTACTTGAATGAGCTGGCTATCACGGAGTGAACAATGAAAATAATGTGTGATGAAGGCAGAGATGTGAAATCCGATGGCGGGAAATGAGAGAAGGAAGTTGTAGAGTAAGCTTGAAGGCGGATGTGCTAGAGTATCGGGAGTAGTTTGAAAAGATAAAGCGAATAGCATGGTTCTGCACAGATTCAAGAGCTAAGATTAGGTTAGACAGGTGCAGGTCAAAGTTAGCACTAGCATATTGAAGTTTAGGTCGCACAATTGTTTTGTAAATTAATAGATTTATGGAAGAAGGTGCCGTGCGCAGGTTACGACAAAGGTAGCTAATTTTTCGATTTGATGAATTTATAATATTGTTAACGTTAGTAAGACCATGATAAATCACTACTGGGTATTTAAAAGAGTTAGTGGAAGTCGTTAATTTTATGAGCAGGTGAATAAATTAAGGTTGCAGTTGGTTCATTTGTCGTGCGCAGGTTACTACGAAGGTAGCTAATTTTTCGATTTGATGAATTTATAATATCGTTAACGTAGTAAGACCATGATAAATCACTACAAGATATTTAAAATAGTTAATGGAAGTCGTTAATTTTATAAGCAGGTGAATAAGTCAAGGTTACAGTTGGTTCATTTTTCATCAAAGCCATACTTGCAGATTACTTGATATACAAATTTCTGCACCCTTTTTGCTTGTGACAGTGAAGCCCATTAGTGTAGTAGAAATCTGTACCAGTGTGTCTATACTTCATACAATAAATATAAGAGGCTTGTTTACTGGGGAGTTACATAAACCATAATCAACTCTGTACATCTGTTGCATCATTATAATTGCTCAAAAATGTGTGCTGTATCTTGCAACCCTGTAGTCTCTGTAACATCTTTGTTGTGTTTTGTTTGTTCGCCCTGCCATGGTGGCGCAGTGGTTAGGGCGCTCAACTACTGTGCCCACAGCTGCGGTGGCCGCTTCTTGATGAGGGCGAAAAGCAAGGCGCCTGTGTGCTGTGCGATGAGTGCACGTTAAAGAACCCCAGGTGGTCAAATTTTTCGGAGCCTTCCTCTACGGCGTTTCTCACAGCCTCGGCTGCTTTGGGACATTAGAAACCCCATAAACTAAACCAAACCTCTTTGTTTTGTTCGTAACTTTCAATAAAGTACTGTATAGTTTATAGTGTCAAAAGTTTTCTGATATGTACGGACAAGCATTATTTAATGAAATTCTGATGAATGTTTTAATATTGCCATTCGTCTGTACTGAGCTCCAGTACTGAGTAAATGTTTCTATTCTACCATGTGTGTCACATTTTTAGGCTAAGCCTTGAATGTTTTTGTGCTCCAAGTACCAACTATTACCTTTAGTTAAGGTAACAAACAGTTATTTATTTTGATTACTACATTGTAAGAATATGAGCTCCAACCAGTTCTTTATTTATGTGCAGCTTGCATGCAGGGGATAATTCTATAACAGTAGAATCGATAGAAGAGTTTTGTTTGGTTTTATTGCATTCACTTGCCGAACGAAATTGCTGAGAAAATGTAATGCATATTTGTTAATTATGTTTTTATCTACATGTGCAAACTTTGCTTTTTCAGAGAGATGGGATGATACATACCATGTGCTTGTAGGCAACCGAGAATGGATGAAGAGAAATTCTATTGAAGTGTGTTCTTCTATTGACAGCCTCATGACTAAGCGCGAACTGCTGGGGCAGACAGTAATTCTGTGTGCTATAAATGGTATGGCTGGCTCCATTGCATTGTCTTTGACAGTTTCCTGATAAATGGTTTTAACCAGTTTCCTGATAAATGGTTTTCCTGTAAAAAATGAGAATTTCTGAAATTCTTTTCGCAATCATTTAAAGTTTAGCCTTCTTGATCGGAATAATAGCATCATTTTAGTTTGCTAGGCGACAGCGTGGGATAGAGTACTTTTTTTATTTCTCTGGCAGTGTTAATGCTCCTGTTCAGCTGAGAACGCTGGGTTCTCAACTAAACGGCAAGTGTGTCAAAAAAATCTGGATTGGTCAGAAATGTTTGATGCCACATGAGGAGTGGGAAAATTGAAAAGTAAATGAATTGCACTGAAAAGAAAATTGACAGGGGGTGAGGCTGGAATCTAACCTGGGACCCTTGAATCCCCAGTTAGAAATGTTATCGTTAGGCTACGAAGGCAAGTCATATGGCTTGGTTAAAGCAGGGGTTTATACCTGTACTTTTATACCTGTACTGTATGGATTTTTACATAATATGACTGCTTACGACTCTGCGCTAATGCGTATGTGTGAGATTAGAAGGGCGCTGATTAGGGGAGTGGCAATTAAGCTAGTAGTGAAGTGCATGTCAATGATAGGTGAGTGTAAGCAAACAATGATCCGCAAGAGAAGCCATTGACTAGAACCATTAACGGTGCCGTGTCATTCGCTTAAAGGGGAACATTAAAGGGTCCTTCAAATTTTTTCTCTAGGTGCATCCTTAACAGTAATTGTTGCTGGTTTTGGTTTCAGTGTTACTCAGTACCATTTTATTTTAAAACGATTGTCATTACACAGAGTTGTAATATGTCATGAAAATTTTTTAATCTCTATCTTGCCACTGCACCAGATGTAAAATGCTACAAAAAAAGACTTCTGCATGATACATCTTAAACCAAAAATAACTGTTGTTGAAGTTAGAACTGAGAGCATTATATTTTGTGTGATGCATCTTTCTTAGTGAAGCATTAAACTCAAAACATGTACGCACACATTGAAAAACAATGTTATTCCACTGTTTCCACTTGTGCAGCATTGCCATCTTTGCATCACTCACTCCCTTCCCTCTTTTTAACTCTTTTTTTTGTATTCGTAAACAGGATTACAGGAGCTTTTGAACTTATCTTTGTTCGAACTTATAAAATAGGTGAAGTTGCATGTTTGCCGTATCAAGTACATGCTTCCACTAGAGCAAGCATTGTGCATGTTCAAATACCGATGCATCACGTTTCTTCTCTTTTTGTGGCATTCTGGTCATCTGAATTTCTTTTGAGCGGTCATGGTACACCTTGTGTGGGTCCACGAGACTGCTACCATTTGCCTAAACCTCTCAGCAGGAAATGCAACACCTCTGGATAAACCCGACTCATAACCAGCAAACCTTTCATGAAACCTGTGATAGAATCGAGTTCATTTCTGGCCTTGAAACAGTTGTGCGGTTAACTTCTAATTATTTCATATTGTTGATGCAGTTGAACTGCTGAGTTCAGTCAAGTTCAGTTAGTCATTCAGAATAAAAGCTTAGAGTAGGGACAGGTTGAGACCGCAGAAAGCAGTTCACCTGCACGGTCAGGTCTGGTTGAATGACCAGCTTCTCTGAGCGCAGCCAGGCACTCCAGGTTGTGTGTGGGAATAGGGAAAGTGAAGCCAGATTAAGGCAGGGCTACATGTGAAAAGTAGAAGAAATGGTTTTTAAAAGGTAAAAGAAATCATATTTATTGAAGACAGTTTGGGTACTATGAATTACTGCTGATGATGAATAAAGAAATTCAGTGTGGAGGTAATAAAGAAAATGGTTTTTATTTTGCAATGGATTTGAGATAGTATTTCGGTTGGATGTGGGTGGGGGCTTGTTCCTCTCTCATGCAGTTGGGTTCTAATTCTTCATGTTTGACACATGTAAAAAGGCACTTTTGGTGTTTATAGAGCCGTACTTTACTGCTTGCACTTAAAACTGTAGTTTGTTTCTACAGCCTTCAAAGAGGAAAATGTACATCACAGAATGTGACTGTTCTTTCTAGGCTGTGCTTGCATGGATGGAAATAAGAAATAGTTCCCTTATTTCGGGTCACACAGAAGCTGCTGACAACATTAGAACAAGCAAAAAAGAAGCTAGTTTTGAAGTTCAATCACGTGCAAATAGTGCTGTTTTCATTCTTAAACATATCTGGTTTAAAATTGACCAGCTTGCCTGCTACGAAATTTTAGTGTTCATAAAGGTAAAAGAAATAAGAATTAGGATCCTTCTAACTGCTGTAGTGGTTTTGTTCATGAATGGGCACGGAAAGAAAGAAGAAAAATTTTAGGTCATTTTTTATGGAATGGCACTAGCTATTGTAGATTATTTCTCTCTTACTGCATGTATACAGAGCAGCATGAAGGCTACTAGGTTGGAGAGCAGAAGAAGGGGCGGTAGGAGAAGGCATGACTTACTATGATCTATCAAAAATGGTTGGTCTTGTTGACACTGGAACTGACACTGGAATTGACACTGACCAGATTGTTATGATTGCTCAGCTAATCAAAGATTGTATCCATTAGCATCTTTAATAGGGCTGATATCCCTTTTTTTTTGCATTGTGTGAACACATATATGGCTGTCAGGCTTTCCTTAATCATTGTTGTTTTGAGATTGCATGAAGCCAGTGTTCTATCAAATATGTTTGACAAGGTCCTGGTGCAAGTGCCTTCCTTTTCTTTTCTTTTTTTTTTTGTATTGGCTTAGGTAATGCTTTCAGTGTTCATTTCTAATTTAGCCTCACCTTTTGTGGTCAGGTACATAATAGCATATACTGTAGCCTTTGGGTTTCCTAACTGTTTTTCATTGCTTTAGCTACATAGCAGTTTAATTTGCAATTTACAGTATTGGAGAAGCTTCACATTGTTGCATACAACTCACCATGAAGTTCCTCGCTTTAGCTTTTCTTTTTTAACTGCCTGTGTGTCTCATGCTCTTAAGGTGTGCAGGCTAATGAAGCATGTTAATCTAGTTTCTTTATGCTGCAGTGACATTAGTGTGTGCCACTTTTTGTGCTTCTCTTTTTCTAGGTGTCCTGGTAGGGGTACTTGCTGTGTCAGACACACTGAAGCCTGAGTCTAAAGCCACAGTAAATGAATTGAAAGGGATGGGCTTTAAGGTCGTTCTCCTGACTGGAGACAACACACAGACTGCATCGGCCATTGCTCAGCAGGTGAGTATGGTTTTCTCCTCCTTTTGTAGCTGTGACTGGTTGCTATTGTAATAGATCTTTTTCCAGTTGTGCACATCTCCAGCAGCCGCCAGGCAAAACTGCCTGTGCTCCCTCCCATCCTTTTTGTGAAACTTTCCTTATGGTGGCAGAGTGCGCTCACTTTTGGGGAATAGTTGAGATCAGTGATGACTTTCTTTAGCCATAGCAGAAAGGCATGAGTTAATCATCTGTGGACACACCTACTGTCAATGCTGTGCTTAATCCTTGACTCAAAAATGCGGGGTGTACTGAACCAGTTCTCACTTCATCACATAGTTGATTACTCGAGCGATTTTCGTGCAAGAATAGGTGTAGCGAACTCGTCTGCCATTTTCAGCAGACATGCCCAGCGAAAATGGTGGATAGGAGGCTTGGTGCATGCGTAGGATACTACTAAAAACATGTTCGTTGCTGTGGTCGATGTTGTGGGTATTATAAGTGGCAGCTTGCAAAAAACAAAACTTCAAAATGAATTCCATACTGAAAATCTCGGTTCCATAGAATGAAACCTTCAGATATGTAATTTATTGTATTTCTATTGGCGGTAGTCTGGCAATGACAAAATAATTTCAACAAGTAATTTGTGGTGGGCTATTGATGGTGAATTCATGCGCCTTTTATGCGCTTTACTCACATGCATAATGCAGCACACCTTAATCATACTATGACTTAAACAAAATGGTGAACTGCACAGATGTCGTGGTAAGCTACAAAATATGCTGTTTGATATGCTAGCACTATAGGCTTATCTTCTTGTCAACGTTGTTGTTGACTTCCAGTCCAGTTGTTTGGCTGCTGCTTATTCAGCTTCGGCACTGATTTGGTTGTGTATGAGAGTGAATGCATTGTTTAATTCATCTTGGGCAATCCTAGGAGTTTGACATTCTCAGAATACCTAGTCGTTGCTAGTAAGGAGATTCAACACCTAACTGCAAAAGTGCAGTGAGGTGTTGAATATGCTAAGCTAATATTTAAAGAACTGCAGCTGCACTGGTCCAACTTGCTAAAATCTTGGGGTTTGTGTGTCAGTGTGTTTTTCTTGACTTCTGATAGTTGACCTGGGTGATAGTCACTTAGTAAAACAGTCATAGCAGTAACATTTTTGTACCATTTTAAGCCTTAATGGTTTGAGTAATGCATGTCACCCAGCCCTTTGTGATCCTTAAATAATTCTAGTTTCTCACGCAAATGGTGCTTGGGAAGTTGAGGAGGCCAGTAAAGCTGTCCGATGTTTTTCTTTTTTTTTCTTTTTTGCATTGCTTCATTATTTTAGTGCTTCACTCTCTGTCTGAATTTGGATATCACATCAGCATGCTAGTAAAGTTTCTTTGTTTATTTGGCTGTACAGTCGAACCCAGATATATCGAACTCGAAGGGGATCGCGAAATAGTTCGATATATCGATAATTCGACATACAAAAATCGGCTTGTGACGGCACTTACGATGCCAAAAAAACGATACCGTATTTGTCGCGTAATCAACCCACTCGCATAATGAACCCACCGTGCACTTTTGCACGGAGAATTTGAAAAAGAAAAAAAGCGTTAAGGCCAGCTCGCTCACATGCAAGCGATTGAGCGACCTCAGCGACGAACGGCAGCGACAGATTAAAAAATCCCTCGCCACCACGGCAGTTCTAAACAAGGTTTCTGTGTTGCCGCGGCAGAAATCGTGAGGTTTTTCGCTTGCATGTCGCACTCCGTTTTGGTCATCTCATCCACAGCTCATTTCTTGGCAGCGTACCAAGATGCTGCGCAGCGATAACGTCGGGGCGCGTTTATCTTTTGATAGCTGCTGCGGTGGCGGGGAGCGAACTTGGCAGAGTGCCCGTGATGGCTTGATTGCACGTACAAGTCTGGTTCGATTTATCACGCCGCGCTTGGGGCGGGCGTCATGATCGCAGCAGCTGACCGCGTGCTTTCGTTGATTCATACATGCAAGGATAAACGACTCCCGAAAAAAAAAAAAAAAAGAAAAAAAAACCTGCCGCTTTTTAATGTTCGAACAGCACAACGATAAGAAAGGATGACTCGCAAAAAAAAAAAAAAAGAACATACAGAGCTGCCGCTTTTTAACGTCCGCAGGCACCATAGCCACCTCAGCCGCCGCGCGCAGAGGGTTCGCAACACACGCTGGAGAAAGTGGCGTCGACACCTGTCTGAAACGGGCTGAGCTGGCTTGGCGCATGCGCAGCGTGTGCTGAAGGAGAGAGATAGCTTGGCGAAAGGATGGGCACACCCACCCATATGGCTTGCAAACATCATCTGTTGGCGCGCGGAAAACGATAACTGCAGATGCGCGCACCTTTGGGGAATGGGCACGGCGCTGTCCAGAACTGTCCCCTCTCATTCCTTCCGCACGTGGCTTGAAAACGGCACACGGCAAACGGCCAAGGGTGATGCGATCATCTTTGGGGAAGGTACACCTTCCAGTGCGTGGTGCGGAGTTCGATGTATCGAACGACCGGTGAAATTAAGTTCGATATATGACGTGGCTTTCCTATACTTTTACATGGGATTTTCAAGGGGATATTCCGTGAGTTCGATATAACCAAAATTCGATATAGCCGGGTTCGATATAACCGGGTTCGACTGTATATTGAGGGCACAGAGATAAGGAAATGGCTTCTTTGTGTACATTAGGCCTTTCTGAATACTACACTGACAAAGAAAAAAAAGTTGCTAAAATTTTTGCACACAGAGAAGTAGTCGAAGCTAGGGAGATTTTTATGTAAATTGAAAACTTTTAGCGGTATCATAAAACCTAATTTTATTTAGGTAATTGCATGCATAGACAAAATTTCATTAACCATTTTGCACATGTTGTAGCCAGTACAGTTTTAACTCATTTGTTTCCTCTAAAAAGCAAGTGTTAACGAAATGTTTGTTTCATTTTTACTGTCATTTTGGCTAATACAAGCCATCTGTTATTTTTTTTTGAAGCAGTAGCAAGCATCAAAGCTGCTTCTACTTGTTGCAGGTTGGCATTGATGAAGTATTTGCCCAAGTTTTGCCTACTCACAAGGCTGAAAAAATTCAGGAGCTTCAGAGCAGAGGCTTCAAAGTGGCCATGGTTGGAGATGGAATCAATGACTCACCTGCCCTAGTACGAGCTGATGTTGGCATTGCTCTCTCGGATGGCACAGATGTGGCAATTGAAGCTGCAGATGTGGTTTTGATTCGGGTGAGAAATGTGTCAGGATCATGTGATGTGGAGATTGTTTTTATAGTTGTTAACACCACAATGATATGCTTCCATTATTTTTTTTAAGAACTCAGTTTTTTGTTACTCAGGGTAGGCAATTATGAGGTTAGGCATTATGAAGCCCATTGCTGCATTTCTTGTACAGTACAGTGTGCACATTTTCTTTTTACTTTTCTTGTCTTATTCGCCTTTTGTCTTGTTTAGATAAGGCCTTCGTTTCTTTCAGTATTTTATCTTAAATCAGTAAAGGCAATACTTTGCAGGAATAGATAAAAAATTGTAGTGTGTGTGTGCGTGTGTGTGTGTGCATGCGTGCGTGCATGCATTGTGGATCATGGCGGATGTGCCTGGTGTTATCGAGTGACCATTGTCATGGTTAAGCGCCTCTTAGCTCTGACTGCATTAAGTTCCTTTACCTGAGCACTGGTCCCATCATGATTGGTGGGTGTTTCACCTTTCTCATTCCCTGGAGCTTTGCAGCCATATGCTTTCAACCACCACCATGCCAACCGATTTCAACCCCACTCTCCTGCCGCACGGCTACTGCCTGTTGTCAGCACTTGAGGTTTGCGCTAGCTGGCTCATGCTGTTTTGAGTTGTATCAGAGATCACCGTGTTGAGAAATGATTGGCCCCGTACGAGCACGTGAGCACCCAGTAAGTGGAATGGCAGCCTGAAACTCAACAATGTCATGTTAAGGAAAGCCTTTAATGCCTCGTCGTTGCTGACAGAAGGTTGTCAGCAGAGGTGTCACGCTTTCGAGAGTGAGAGTTAAAAAATTAATAAACCTTGTCTCCACTGGGAACCAAACCTCCATCCCTTGGATCTCCAGCCCAGCGGTTTACCAACTGCGCCACACCCCAGATCGTGAAACGCTCTTCATAATTCCCCTTGTCTACCATGAGGATGATAGAAAGATTCCACGAGGGACAGATACTGCGCCTTTCTTTTCCTGTAAACAAATTATAGAACGCCAGTGAACTTAGATGCCTTCAATGAAATGCTGGTTGTGTTCAACAAGGGGCGCGCAATGTACTGTCACGACAGGTCATGACGTCACCAGGCGATTCATGCATATACGTAGGTGACACCGCACTCTCCTGCCGCACGGCTACTGCCTGTTGTCAGCACTTGAGGTTTGCGCTAGCTGGCTCATGCTGTTTTGAGTTGTATCAGAGATCACCGTGTTGAGAAATGATTGGCCCCGTATGAGCACGTGAGCACCCATAGTAAGTGTGATGGCAGCCTGAAACTCAACAATGTCATGTTAAGGAAAGCCTTTAATGCCTCATCGTTGCTGACAGAAGGTTGCCAGCAGAGGTGTCACGCTTTCGAGAGTGAGAGTTAAAAAATTAATAAACCTTGTCTCCACTGGGAACCAAACCTCCATCCCTTGGATCTCTAGCCCAGCGGTTTACCAACTGCGCCACACCCCAGATCGTGAAACGCTCTTCATAATTCCTCTTGTCTACCATGAGGATGATAGAAAGATTCTACGAGGGACAGATACTGCGCCTTTCTTTTCCTGTAAACGAATTATAGAACGCCAGTGAACTTTGTTGCCTTCAATGAAATGCTGGTTGTGTTCAACAAGGGGCGCGCGATGTACTGTCACGACAGGTCATGACGTCACCAGGCGATTCATGCATATACGTAGGTGACACCGCCGGGCGTCCGATCCATGCATCCTTGCGGCGCCTTTCATTTGGCATTGCCTCGAATGCCGCACCACACAGCAAACAGAAGCAGACCCAGATGTCCAGGAGGCATTAGTACAGCAGGCATCAGCGGCTTTTGAAATTGGCTTACAGGATAGAAAAGGTGCAGTATCTGTCAGAATTCTCCGCGAACACATGTACCACGCCTTGAAAGAAGAGAGGAAGGTGGGAGGGAAAGTAGAGAGGGAGATAGAGGTGCGGTAATGGAGGGCTATGATCTACCATGCTATAATGGCTTTTGCCTCATCGCATTTTAAGGGTCCAAAGCGCCCTCTAGAATATTTTTCTATCTTATGGATGTTATGAACCTCTGGTTCTGGAACCACGGGGCAGACATTGAAATGTAGTCAGCCTTCAGAGTAAGCTTCACCAATGTCTTCTGTCAGCCCTTGGTGCACAAGCTGCATGCAGAGCAACGCCTCTGTGGTCATGTGCAGATACCTGATGAGGACTTCACCAGCTACTTTGAAGATGTGGTTGACCTCTTCAAGCGTGTGGATGCTGCTATGAATGAGCACACCAACAGCAATCACATTCTTAAATGCATTGAAGGCAGTGCATTTCAGATGCTATTGGCCTTTAGTTCAGCAAGGGTTGTTGACATCGTCCAAAGTAACGCCGAACTCTACAAGAGACATCATATCAGTTGTTTTCTGCTCTCGTTGCCGGAGCCTCTTGCAGCCCTGACCTCTCACTCTACTCTCACCAGCCACTGCTGACCTAAATCAAGCAGTTCATTTGGAAGGAAGTTACCCATCGGCTTTCTCTGGTGCCCCACAGTACCTGTGCAGCCTCTCCTTTTGTGCTGCCATTGCAATGGGCGATCTGAGAAATGGTTGCTGAAGCTCTTCCCACTCCCTATCCCACTTCATCAGCTGCTGCCTTGATGTATGCTAGAGTTTTGGCATATAGCTACCCTACCCCGGTTGCAGCATTCTTGACATGGGCCAAAATGGCCACACGGTTCATGCCTCCGACATTTTACCGTGTCAGCCCAACTTGTGACCAGGACGGCTCCACGAGTGCCTCTGATTCTTCCTTCATCGCCACCTCTGGCACTGTGCAACCCTTGGCACACATCAGACAATCTTTCAGCCTACCTGTCTTGTGGTTTCCTCGGGCACATGGCCCGCCTGTGTTGTCGTCGCATGGCCGCTACCCATGACACTGTTCCTTCAGCAAACCTACCACAGCTGCTCTGTTCTGCACCTCTAGCCTCACTACTGAATGCGTGCGCTACCGCTCTGTGTCCTTTTGCTTCTTGGCATTTCTCTTTCTTGCGCCACCACTCACTGTCACCTATGCAACGTCGACCTGCCACCGATGACAAGGGAAACTAAGTTCTGCAATTTCTGAGATAGGAAGTGCATCCTGTTCGAAAAGTTCAGGCCCTCATCTTTTACCTACGAATGTCATGTAGGACACTGCCAATGCCCGGCTTGTACGTACACTTGTCAACACAGGGGCTGTGATTTCAGTTATTCATGACAGACATTGCCTTCGATACTGGCCAAACTCATTTGGGCTGGACGCGAACCGTCACTTATTGCATTGACACTGGGTCTCATCTGCCCATTCAGCAGCAGACATATCAAGTGTCTGCAGTTGAGCATTACATGTTAAGTGAACAAGTGGAAGACATTCTGTAACATAGTGGCATTCATGGGTAATCATGAAAAAGAAAGGAGAGTCTATAGACCAACACCGATCTGTGACGTAAGCACGATGCGGTGGCACTTCTGTCGCCAGGCTGGGCCGACTGGGGGTCAAAAGTAGTGTTAGCTTCCATAGGAATACATGGAGCTAAAAGATTTCAAAGCAGTTTTCTCATTTCACAGGGCACATATGATGTCGTGATTTAGCACAGAGCAACCATGAACATCCTAGAACAGATCATGAAAGTATGAAATTTTATTACCGAGGCGAAGTATCTTTAAAACACCGTGAAACGTATGGGGGTGCGAGTTGAGAGGTCGATCCATAGAAATATATGTAAACACAACTTACCGCAACATTTTGCTCGGTTCAGCAGTGTTGAACCCTTCTCATTTTTTGGTGAACGTCTTGTACGACGCCCCGACGTCATATTGCATGACACACTACATTTTCTTGCAAGTAATGCAAGTCTGACGACTTGTGGGACCGTTCACAGCATGATAAACTGACCACGCACAGTTGGAGACGACCATGCACTACCGGCGCTGTCGCTAGCAGACGCTCCGGAGCTGGAGGCGGCCGCGGTGGGTATCGCCAGCTGCGCCGTCGTCTGCTGCAATACGCGAATCTTGTTCGGTCCATATTGTCGTATGGCGTTTTACAACTGCTTTTTAAATGTCATTCTGTCCAGGACGTATCTCTGGAGCGACAGTATTATCAAGCTTATTTACCTTATGCGGCAGCATATCAGACTGTAAGCAAAACTGCGCGATTCGCTACACCCAGCTTGCCTTTTGTTTGGTGGTGTCTGGATTCATAACACAGGTTATTCGGGGAGTTTTAAAAGTAGACTGCCTCAGTAATGACGCACCATACTTTATCACACACTTCTTCAAAGTGCTAGTCAACGTTTAAGGACCGGCCACCACTTCTGAAGCTCTGCAAAGCGATAAAAATGTTGCGGTAAGTTGTGTCTACATGTGTTTCTACGAGTTGCCCTCCCAACTCGCACCCCCACATGTTTCTCAGTATTTTAAAAATACTTTTCCTCGGCAATGAGGTTTCATTATTTGACTATCTGTTCTAGGATGTTCATAGTTGCTTTGTACCAAATAACGACTTCACAGGTGCCCCGTGAAATGAGAAAACTGCTCTGGAATATTTCTATTCCATGTATATCTATGGATATATATGGACGCTTACCCTATTTTTCATCCCCAGTCGGCTGCGACGACGCGAGCGCCCCCTTTGTTCGTAAACACGGTGTTGGTCTATAAAATTTTTCATCGATTACTGCCACTTCAACAGGAATATGCACAAGGATGATTATTTTCTGCCACACATTGATGGTGCTCTTGATTGCCTCCAAAGTACAGAGTACTTTACATCCCTGGAATTAGGTTTCAACTACCATCAAGTGCCGATGGCCACCTATGATTGAGAGAAGATGGGATTTGTTACCCTCGACGGCCCTTATGAATTCACAATTATGTCGTTTGGCCTGTGCAACATGCCTGCCACATTCGAAAGGATGATGGATAACATTTAAACTAGCTAGAGTTGCAGAATTGCCTCTGCTTCTTGGGTGACACCATTATATCTTTTCTTCCAATTTTGTCATGCACTTACAACAGGTTTTGACTTGCCTGACTGATGTTTGTGTTCAGTTGAATCTCAAGAAGACCGCTTCAGAGCCCACAAGTTGACCATCCTGTGCCAAATTGTGTCTAAGGAAAATGTTTTCCTGGCCTGGCTAAGCTTCGTGCTGTGGAGGAGTTTGCTCAACTGACTTTAGTTAACAAGCTTCAAAGCTTCCTATGTCTGTGTTCCTATTTTCAGTGCTTCATATGCAAAGCTCCTTGGAGCCAACACCGACCTGCCTGCCTGGTCAGCCAAGTGTGAAGGATCCCTACTCACTGCCCTGTAAAGTCTTCCGACTTCACCACCAATACTCTAACAGACGTTGCCAAGGACAGAGACATGAATGGCGTCGGGGTCTGAGCTGTATTGGCTCAGTGAAACGACAGTTTGATGAATACGTCATTGCCTATGTGTGAAATCATTGACATCAAAAATATGAGAAATATAGAAAAGTTGTTGACATTGTCCTTGTGGTTATTCCCCTACCCCACCCCCTCAGTATACAATTTGCAAGCTGAAGGGTTAACCATTTCACACCTTGAAAAGATTGGGTTAGTGGCGATTTTGGCCCACTCGCATTCATCTTTCACGGTAGCAAATTATGGATGGTTTGAATTAACGAGTTCATATTATTGAGATCTTGCTAGTATTTACTTCACAAGTACTAACAGGATGTAGTTATGTGTGTGAGCCACACATAGAATATGATTTTAGGAGCACTCTCCTTTCTTAGTTATTTTGATGCTTTAATATAAAAAATTTTAGATGCCCGCATGCTCCCGCTGCTCACATTTAATTTGCATACTTGCTGTAACAGTTGTGCTTGGTGAAAACCATTCTAAAAGCACCAACATAATTATTTGGTGAGCATGGCTATGTAATATCAAGAGTATCTGCTGAATGTGTTCTGTGCTTTCAAGAGTGTTTGTTTTCAAGCCTTTTCCATTATGGCGAAAAAATTAATATTTGATTTCAGAACAACCTTTATGATGTAGTAGCTGCCGTGGACCTCTCAAGGAAAACTGTGCGGAGAATTCGAATCAACTTTTTCCTGGCCAGCATCTACAACTTTGTGGGCATTCCTCTTGCAGCAGGTGAGAGTAGCACATGCATTTCCGTTATGTTACTCTTGTCGCTGTTATCTTGCTGTAAATGGTATTTCAACATTACACACACGTCAAGATGTGGCTTTCTTTTTTTGATGATGTTATATTGTCTCAAGGCATATAGGAAGTTGTTAAGAAAAAC
Source organism: Amblyomma maculatum (assembly GCF_055883805.1). Classification (NCBI taxonomy): domain Eukaryota; kingdom Metazoa; phylum Arthropoda; class Arachnida; order Ixodida; family Ixodidae; genus Amblyomma; species Amblyomma maculatum. Next base: position 158,444,711 of record NC_139344.1, on the reverse strand, counting down.
TTCTTGAGGAGTAATTGTAGACAGTGGCCGAATTCGCTTTCCATCAGAATTGTACTATTTCATTGTGCTGTCCAGTTTGTACAAAATATGTGCATCACTATTTACAAGCGGTAGTTTAAAGGCACAATAAAAATTGGTATAACATATAGCATGGTGCATGTTAAAGAATGAATAAGCTGAAACGGTACGGAATGCAAACCGTTGTGCTGCTATAATCATTTTATTGAATATTGAAGAATTTTAATGCAACTTCTGTTGCTTAAAAATGTGTTTTACTGGCTGTGTTTATCTTATTGTAGTTATAAGGCAGCAGATATTTTAATTACCAGACCTTTCAGCTGTTCTAACTCAAGTAACTATGTTTTCTCCTCAGTTTTTCTTTTTTTTTTTTCTTTTCAGTTGTTGTTTTTGCTCTCATTTCAGCTCTGCTCTAAAAAGACAAGGAAAAAGATCCAATTTATTTTATAATGCATTTTGGAGTATCCAAAATTATGTGATCACCATGGTACGTGGTGTGCATTAACTGATTGCTTACAAGGGCCATATCCAGCGATGGTTTCATTCGGGAACTGGTTCCTTTTGTCGTTCTTAATTGGCTGCCTGTCATCATGTCCGGCATGAGGCAAAACTTCCGGAGGTGGCTCCGCATTTTTCGTCTACGTCACGGGGCGTGGCCACCGCTTCGAAAGGAACCGTGTTGCCGGCTGAGGCAGGAACCTCGGCGAGTTAGTTCACTTCCAGAGGGAACCGATCTGCGCTTGCTATTTATAAACATGGTGCCACGTTTACATTCTCATGACCTTACCCTAGCGGTGGCTCACGCCGCCGTCGCATGAATCCGTCCGTGGTATTTTTTTTTTGCTGAACTTTGCAGCCTTAGTCAACACACGCAGCAAAAAACAAAAATAAATAAAAACGAGAAGGCATCTACTACATATCTGAGGAGGATTTGCAGCAACACTTTAGGCTGCCAAATTAATGCACTAGGAGTGACTAGGTTTTTATTTTATTTATTTATTTATTTACAATATCCTCAGGGCCCGTAAAGGCATTGAAGAGGGGAGTGGGTTAACAACAAAACAAAATAAGCATAACCGTATCGTTTACAAGGATATCTAAAATACAACAATAAATACAAAAAATTATATACAATAAGAAGCAGTGCAAAAAATCCTGTCAGTATACAATATTTAGCTGCTAAAGCAGCACGAAAATTTGAGTTATCATAGATGGAAACAATATCTGCGGGAAGGTGGTTCCATTCAGTCGATGTTCAGGGTATGAATGACTGTAAGAAAGCGTGTGTATTACATTTATCGGGGCCGATTTTATGATGGTGGTCAATGCGATGGGATACATAGTGAGGTTGAAAAAAGAATTCGTCACTCAGGCTAGGATGATGATAGAGCTTGTGGAACAGGACTAAGCGAGATATTTTGCGACGTGATCTTAATGATGGAAGTTGAAGGTCGGACTTCATGGCTGTAATACTTTCGGTTCGGCTGTAATTAGAATAAATGAAACGGACGGAGTTATTTTGAACAAGTTCTATAGCGACGATTAGTTTTTCATAACCTGGATACAATACAGATGATGCTTACTCTAATTTAGGGCGTATTAATGTTTTATATAGCAATAACTTTAATGACGATGAAGCTGTGGAAAGGTACGGCGTAAGTAACCAAGCATGCGGTTAGCGTTGTTAACTACATATTCATAATGGGTTGTCCACGTAAGGTTAGATGAAATAATTATGCCCAGGTACTTATATGAGTTTGTTGATTCCAAAGGAACGTTATTCAAATAGTAAACATGCGGGTCATTAGAAATCTTTGTTACACGCATGCATTTACATTTACTAATATTAAGTTGTATTAACCATTTTTCACACCAGGTAGCAATCGCAGTGAGATCAGTTTGAAGACAGTTAATATCATCTGGGTTTTTGATTTCGCGGAAAATAACGCAATCATCGGCAAAGAGGTGCATATTAGAAGTTATCTTAGAGGGTAGGTCGTTGATGTAAATTAAAAAGAGTAAAGGTCCCAGTACGGATCCTTGAGGTACACCGGAGTTCACATCAGAAAGCGAAGGGTTATGACCGTTAACTGATACGAATTGTGAGCGGTTAGTAAGAAAGCATTCAATCCATTTTAAAACATTCGGCTCAATGTTAAGATGACGAAGTTTGTGAAACAACAGGTTATGACAAACCTTGTCGAAAGCCCTAGAAAAATCTAAAAATATGCAATCAGCAAATGAGGATCGATCTAGAATGTGGTGCAGTTTATGGGTGAAAGATAAGAGCTGAGTCTCACATGAGTACGACTTACGGAAACCATGTTGTGCCATTGTATAGAACGAGTTTGATTCAAGAAATACTGTCACTGCTCTAAAGATTATGTGCTTGAGTAACTTACAGCATGTGCTTGTTAGAAAGATGGGGCGATAATTGTTGGCAATGTTTTTGCTTCCCGGCTTATGAAGAGGAACCACCTTCCCAATCTTCCATTGCGTAGGTAATGTACATGTGTCAAGAGACTGTTGAAAAATCTTTGTTAGTATGATGGAAATGTAAGTGGAAGTGTTTTTCAAAAATTTAGCGTTGATAGAATCGAAACCGGGAGAAGCATGATAGTCGAGATTTTCAATAAGTTTTACAACACCAGCTACGTCTACCAAAATTGGGAACATGGTCGGGTAGTTATAGTTCTGTGATTCAGGAAAGTGAGAACTAGGAGTGCTTGAAAAATTAAAAAAAAATATATCATTTAAGAAAGATGCACATTGGGTGTTGGAAACCTGCCGGCCAGACGAGTTCTGTAATGTAATTAAGTTTTCAGAGGAAGGGTTAACTTTACGGACGTTAGTTTTCAACATGGAAGGCAAAGTATTAGAAAGAAAATTACGCTTAGCGCTTTTTAGGGCGGAGATGTACTCTGAAGAGGCTAGTTTATATGCCGTCCAACGTGAATTAGTAGGCGATGTTTTAGCTGCACGATAGAAGCGTTTCTTTCGGTTAGAAAGGCGTCTGATATGACCGCCGTACCACGGGGCGTGATTATTTGAAATGATGGTGCGGTTTGGAACGTATCTTTCAGTTAAATCTTTTACTTTGGCTGCAAAACTATCCCAGTTTAACTTGTATTACAGCGCGAACCACAAGAAGGGACGACGACAGACAGAGTGAAAAGAGCGCTCTTTTCACTCTGTCTGTCGTCGTCCCTTCTTGTGGTTTGCGCTGTAATACAAGTTAGATATGAACCAACTAGCCCGCCAAGCAACTATCCCAGTTTGTCTGAACAGTACTGTCGTGAAAGTTAATCAAAAAATTGTCCAGAAAGGCCGATAATTCTCTATTGATAGCTTCAAAGTTGGCTTTTTTGTAATCGAAAATCAATTTGCTTTTTTTGTTCGGCTTAGGGCAATCCAGGCTGAGACTGAAGTTTAGCAATGAATGATCACTTATACCGGGTAGAAATATAATATCAACAGCAAGGTTAGGCCAGGTAGTTAGAATCAAATCCAGGGTGTTTGCAACATGGTCGGTGACTCTTGTGGGACACGATACCAATTGTGTTAGGGAGAAAATAGAACAAACGTCTAGAAATTCTTTGGCTTGGGCTGAAAAGGATAAGCTAGGAAAAGGATCGTTCCAAGTAATATTTAGAAAATTAAAATCACCAAGCAAGAATAGGGGGGACGAAGGATATAATGCATAAGCCACGTTGATAGCGTCATGAAAGTCGTTATTAAATGTAGAGGGATATGAAGGGGAGCGATAACATGCACCAAATATCACTTTCACATGACCTAGGGTTACTAGTGACCAGACTATTTCTTGATTAGTGTCTATTTGGATGCGGAATGAGGGAATGTCGCTTGAAATAGCAACAAGAACGCCCCCTCTGCGGTGGCCATTTCGATCACAACGGTAAATTGTGAAGTCACGCGCATTTTCGAAAATTTCAAAATCTTGTATATGTGCAGAAAGCCATGTCTCAGTCAAAACGGTTATGTTTGAAGAACTAGAGTCGACTGCTGATGATAAGGAATCAGATTTATTAACGACGCTTCTAATATTAGTAAAAGGAACAGAAACGGGAGCTACTCTTAAATGGCTACTACCCTTCACTCTCTCCTATGTTGCGGCTTCGTTAAACAAGGTAGCATCGGTATTAACGTTGCTATCGCTTGACTTTTTTTTCTTAACACTGCAAGAAATGGGATCGTAAATGTAGCACTTGTGGTTTAGAAGCATTTTGTTGTAACGTAATTTAAACTTGGGAGACCCATCCAGACTGTTGCCAAATTCGATTAATTTTTTACGAGCGAGACGGGTAGAGGCCGAGAAGTCTTCACTAACACCAATGTCCTTGTCTTTGAAATCACTACGCACAGCAAGTATCTTTTATTTTATTTTGTAGTTGCCGAACCTAACAATGATCGGACGACACTTATTAGGCGCAAAGGAACCTATGCGATGCGCGCTATCAGTTGAGTCTGCTGAAAATGTGGATAATGACGAGTTTAGAAGCGATGTTATTTTTGCTTCAGTTTCCTGCCAAGATTCTTCTAGTTCATCGAGCCGGGATTGACATTGGTTATTTTGCGTTGACATTTCATGTACAGAAGACTGAATAGCGGAAAAATCGGCGTCGTACTGCTCGAACACTTTGGTTTTTTCTTTAAGTCGTCTATTCTTTTGTGAATACTGGCGATTTTAGTTTCCATGTTCTTTTGACTATTCTTGATAGATTTGATATCAGCCGCCAATTCAACGTGACTTTTCGAAGTTTGCAGTGAGCGAGAGTGAACATCTTTCAGTAAACGAAAAAGAGTGTTAATTTGCTCAGCAGGATCGTCCGGCAATGAGTCGATTTCCATAAGTGATTCGGATCGCGTATTAGGGCCAGGGTTGGACTCAATGTCCTCGGAGCAGAGCAATAACAGCGCTACAGAGAAGCACTCGCAAATTGGTTCACAGAACACCTGTGGGCACGGGAACAGTAAAAGGAAGGGGTCGTCGCATTTCTTTGTAAATAATGGAAAGGTTGCACACACCTGCATTGTAGGAGGATGAGCGTAAAACATCATGCCACAAGCTCTGCCCCTGTGCCCACTGAAGGTGAAACAGACAGGCAGTCCACTTGTATCGGCTGTCGAAGATGATGGCATGGTTGATGCGGCTGGTAGATCGTAGGCGGGCATCACGGCAGGAACTGGGCTGAAGAAGGCCACCGTATCACTTTCGTCTTTGGTGATGCTTCTAACATGTGTCGAGCCTCAGGATGATGCTGACGGCCAAAACGCGAAAAGCGCAAGTAGAACCTGCATTGTAGGAGGATTAGCATAAACCATCATGCTGCAAGCTCTGCCCCCATGCCCACTTTGCCAGGCTGTAACAGATCTCAAAATACATGTATCAAAATACATCACAGAAAGAATTCACCCGCCAACTCCTGCTAATATGGCTAAGACAGTGCCAATCATGAAGGGAAGTGAAGACAAAGGGGTAGGCCGGGCTACCGTCAGAAGTAAAGGTGCTCTACGCTCTTCGATCGCTGCTTTGCGATCAGGAGCTCTCGGTCAACAGCTGTATGACCATTTGAATCCCACAGTGGTAGAGACAAATAATTTGCATCCGTAAGTGTTGTGGGCTGGGTTTTTTTTTTTTTTCCTTCTACATCAGCAGATAAGGAGCAGATGGTGGCCGGCTGGATCGAGTACGGTTGGATTTCCTGTGTCATCGGCTGCGTCCTACATTGACAGCTATTCATGGAAAGTTCACTCACACTCATGACGCTTGAGCAGTCAATAAGGCTGAGGACACTGCCCCGCTGCGTAGGCAGGTGTTCGTGCCGGCGTGGTGCCCATATCAAGCAGCTAGACGGCTGCAGCAACCCCTCGGTCATAGAGCTAGCGTGATTCGAACTGCATCATTATCGGCAGTGTAGACCTAGTTCTTAGGATATGTGCCATTTTGTGCGAAAGAAGAACTTATAAAGACCTCACTGTGCAAGGAAGCAGACGCCGACGCCACGCGTGCGGCACCATTTAGCGGTGGAAAAAGTACTCATGAGCAAAGAAAATTGCTCGGCAGTTGTTAACGGGAAGTTTCCAACAATATTTCGGTCTGTTATTTACTAGTTTGAATTACTATGGCAATTATTAGATTTATTTCGTGCAACACCACTTCGGTACACATATTTGGTCCCAGAAAATGCCACATACTCATGGCGGACACGCCTACGATTTGGCGCCTGGCTGCTGCCTTTTTCGTGCTCCCCATGAGGTGGCACTTGCTGTCTTGCTGACGTCAAATTGACGTCATCGTGAAAGAGAACGGTTCTCGAAAGGAACCTCTGCTGGATACGGCCCCAATAATCAGATGGAACAACCCACTCCCAATCATTGCCCCATTTTATGGCGGAAAGGGTGGAGAGGGGATGTTAACATCATAAGCATTCCCTGTGCTGCATCCCTGGCTCCATTTGGGTCATGTGACAATTTAATAGGGCCCAGCACAAACAAGGTTTTTGCTTTTGCACAGTTAGGACAGCAGAAGCTGGACGTTAGAACTGATCTGACTAGCCGCACAATTGGCCAATCGTGTGCCGATGTAGCCAGCACACAGTCATTACATGAGCCAGTGATTGTGACTCGTTACGAGGCGTGTTGAAATTTTGTTTTTTCAGCTGGACATTTTCACAAATGAAAAAGTTACACTGTTCTGTTCATAAAGCTAAATGCAAAAAACTGTCAAAGTTGAAAGCGCAGTAAGTTGCTTTCACAGGTGCTCTGTGGTCTTAATGTTTTGTTCTGGCTAGTAGGAAAGTATGAGCAGGTTTCCACATTTTACAGTCGTCTTAGATTTTCAACTGTAATTCTTTCCATGTGATGGGATGCAAATTTGCTGGCACTACTTTGATAATTCTGTGCAACCGGGATCAAAATCCTGAAGCCAGAAGATTTTCGTCTCAGCAACAAAATGAAGCCATCACGGCACCATTAAAGACGGTGAAATGCTGTGAGACAGTTTGTTTCTGTGATAAGAAAAACTTTCCTAACATTTTAAATGCCCTTTGGCCTTTAATGATGGCATGACGGCTCCATTTTACGGCTGAAACAAAAATCCTTTGACTTCGACTTTGGCCAAAGCTGTACATAACATAGTGAAGCTTAAAAAGCAATTTCAAACTTTCTTTTTTATCTCCAAGCTTCCAGCTCCATTGGAGAGTCGTACTGGCTGAATATATAGTACATAAAATTTTTAAGAAATATCAGTAGGCTGCCATTCGTCACTTGGAGGTTTGTGTAAAGGTCACTTCTGCCCATTCTTTTGCTGTTGCCACTTCCTTCTGTGTTGATTGATTTTGTTCACATGCAGCTGCGGGAATAAGCGTTGGCTGCAGCGTTGCATTCAGTTCCCTTGAAGGTACTTGCTGAAGGTAGAAAAAGAAATGCTTTAATGTGTTTGTATCACCTTGCATCTGTTTTTCACTTGAAAATCTCTAAATTTATTATTTATCTCGAAAGGTGTGTTCATGCCACTTGGCATTGCCCTGTTGCCATGGATGGGAGCTGCTGCTATGGCCCTGTCCTCTGTTTCTGTGGTCACATCATCTTTACTGTTGCACTTGTAAGTTTGACCTCTGCATTCCATTGCTCCAACAAAAAAAAAAAAAAAAAAAAAAAAAAAAAAAAAAAAAAAAAAAAAGAAGATTTTCGTGTGTTGCAGGACATCAAAAAATGTGTTTTTCTTTGTTTCAGAAAATTATATGGCATCGTCTTGTTGATGGCTTTGAACTCCCCATTAGGGCTAACCACCCAAGCGATAATTAAAATGTTAATTAGTGGGAATTATTCAATTAGCTGGATAATTAGAGGAGCTTTGCAGTGTGTTGTGCCCACCATGGCAGAGCACCAGCAAATATTTTCTTTCTATTTTATACCCACTGTTTATTAAAATTACTAGTCTTCCCTGAAACACCCTGTACAACTTCAAGTAATGAGGGTTAGCTGTGAGCACTTTCAAGGTAACTTTTTTAAAATTAATTCTTATTATGCATTGTTCTTTCTAGTCTCAATGCAAAAACTGCATGCTATAACGAAAACCGGGATGTATTGAAAAATCGCTGACATTTTAAAATTTCGTTATAACCAGATTTAACTTTACTTTTAAAGTGTGATGCATGCAGTTAGATAAGGGGGAGTGAATCATCTAGTATTGATGGTAACAATCTTTATTTTTTTCATTATTAGCTTGTTTGCAGTTCTTTGCATAAGAGCTGTATTTAGTGAAAAAAAAAAAAAGAAAAAGGTGATATCAGTTTGACCTAATGCTCGCATGAAAGGAGCTTACTGAATGCTGTCATGGATCATGAGTGTGTTGTAATTTGGCCTCTTTACTCGATGCCTCCTCAGTAATCACCTGTTAAGCAAAAACGTAAATATTTAGGTGTCACTTTTTATCACATAAACAATCTAAAGAAGAAAGCTTCCCAAGCCCTTAATGTACTGAAAAGTTTGTTGCAAAAACGCTAGGGATCCGATAGGGCATGCCTGTTACGTATTTATTGTTCTCTGGTACGCTTCAAGTTAGGCTATGGCCACATAGTATACGATTCAGCAAGACCATCCCACTTGAAATGATTAGATCCAGTCCATCATCTTGGTTTACAGCTACCATTCGGTGCTTATAGAACATCCCCAATAGCCAACCTTTATGTAGAGGCAAATGAACCTGCCTTAGAAGATCGAACTGACTAACTTATACCTACATCCTCAAAATCCATTCTCAGCCTAAACATCTGTTTTTCTGTTGTGATAAAATGCCCATCCCAAGTACTCAACAGCAAGCCCAAGGAAATTTAGCCACTGCTTTTACGGTTCAAACAAAAATGCCAAGGGTTAGGTACAATCGAACCCGGATATATCGAACTCGAAGGGGACCGCGAAATGGTATATATAATTTGATATACAGAAATTGGCTTGAGACGCCATTTGCGATCGGGCAAAGTGATACTGTATTTGTCGCATAATCAACCCACTCGCATAATGAACCCACCCTCCACTTTTGCACCTGAGAATTAAAAAAAAAAAAAAGTGTTCGGTGGCGCGTCCCTTCGTTTCGGCTGTCGCATTCAGAGCTTATTGGTAATGCGCCAAGATGCTGCGTAGCAATAACGTCGCGGCGTGTTTATCTTTTGACTATACTTTTGATAGATCCTGCGGTGGCGAGAAGCGAACTTGGCAGAGTGCCCGTGATGGCTTGATTGCACAAGCCTGGTTCGATTTATCACGCCGCGCTTCTGTTTTGGATTTGGATGTAATGCACTTGTGTCTTGTTTGTTTCTTACTGATTTGCTCTGCAGTAACTTTACTATGTGCCAATGTGTGTGTGTGTTTTCTTCTTTTTCTTTGCTTTGTTGTTGTTCTCTCGGTGGACCATAATTTGTTAACGTACGTGATGTACCCACTCCTGTCTTGGCTACCAAAAGGTGGCCGGCAGTATTGAATAAATAAATAAATAAGAGTATCTCGCGCTGCTAGAAGAATACAGAAATTACATGGCATTCTATACTGAAAGGTGAAAAACTGAAGCCATGTTGAAAGTGCAATAACAGGGTATCTAGCAACTGGGAAAACCTGGAAAACCGGGAATTGTCAGGGCAATTTAATGCACGGGGAAAAGCCAGGGAAATGTCAGGGAAACCATAAAAAATTTTGCCAAGTCAGGGAAAATGGCATGATATATTTTGCTGTGCATTTTCATTTTAAGCTGGCGCACAACAAGTATGTTATTCATGCAGACTTCTTTTTTTTTTGTGCTGATCGCGCTGCCTCCACTGCGGCTATGCAGCAAGACGAGGCACAATATATTACATTGATGCCAGCGCATGGCTGAGCTGCCGCAATAGAAGAAGCAGTACGCACGTGAGTTGGGTACTGAATAAAATATGTGGAAGTGCTGCGTGAGAGTAGTACGTGACAAAAAGCAGGAATAATTGCGCCGGCAGCGGCCAGTGCGAAAGCGACCGGCGAGCTGAGCTACAGCTGAGGTCCGTTGTGACACTCCAGCGGTTGACCACTCATGTCTTCACAATCTCGCCGCAGATGCTGCGCTTCGTGTGCGCGATAAAATTGCTTAACACTCATTTGTCCACAATCATGAATTCGGTACCTGCATCGCATTCCCGCTAACGCCGACGTGAAACTCACAATGGATCGCAGACTTAACCCAACAGAATGGACTTCTACTGTAGAGCAGTACGCGGCGGTGGCATCAACTCAGTGTACCGTGATCCGGGATGCAATTCACTCTGTAATTTGAACCCACAGTGGCGTCATCGGGCAGCATGGTTGATGTTCCCTGCACATCTAACAAGTCTGTCGGCTGTAACTCAGGTCTCGACGGCACGCTTGTGGCCGGCATCTTCAGGTTTTTGTTCCACGACCGTTTCTTACGGCTTTCAAAGGCTCGTTGTGAGCACGGTTATAATCTACTATTTTCCCGCATCTCGATCGCAAGGAAACACTGCACAAAGCTGTGCATCGAGAAACACTAGTGCAAACGTAGACGTCCATGAAGTGGCGGCCACAGTGGCGAATGCAAAACAGCAAGAAAAAAGCAATGACGTGCCGATCACGCCTGCCAAGCGCGCTGCGGGAGAGTTAATCAGAGACCATAGCGCAAATTGTGCACAAAGAAAAGTTTTAAACCAAGCCAAGATAGCAATGATCTGCCGGCTGCAATGACCGCGGCGCGCAGGGGGGAATTTTGAACAAAATTTCTCTTTTCGCAGGGCATTTCGTGGCTGTCATGACGTTTTAAAAGCCGATTATATCGCATTTCCTGACCGAATTCAGTGTTAATAATTTGAGTGCAGGTGCTCGAAAAAATAAACATTCCGAAAAAAGTGTTTTTGTTTTTTGTTTTTTTTCAAAATCGATTTTTGGCCGTTTTCAGCCGAACTCTACGGCTGTTATATTTAAGAATTTTCGCTATGCATGTCTTCAGATAATTTTATTTTGCAGCTGATTATGCATTTATCAACAATCTGAAAGTTCGCAACTTCGATGCAGTTTCCTTTAATGGCCGCAGGCGCCGCCACTATTATGCACATAGACACTCTCAGCACGCTCTCCCTCGAGATTGGACGAGGCACCCTATATACACCCGAATTTTTACCAATCAAAATCGCCGTTTTTTGATACATGGGGTCTATAGGAAATTTCAAAACTCTTAGTATCAAAGAGCTCTGCTGAGGCTGGCGTCAGTGCGCTTTTAATTTTCAGTAAACGTGCGACGTTTTTACCCATCATTAACACTAATAACAGCCTTTCACTACTGTAAATTGGAGAATATGATTAATAAAGAGAATTTTTGGGGGACTTATTCGTCCGTGCTTATTATCATCCGCAGCTACGTTTTTGAGCTTCTTCACTCGTCTGGGAATTTAACCTGAAATAGTCAGGGAAAACCTGGAAAAGTCAGTGATTTTGGAAATAGTAGTTAGCTAGACACCCTGAATAATACAAGACAAAACTGAAAACGCAAAAAGGCTGCCTTAACGTACAACAGTTTTACAACTCGACTGCATCAACAGCCTCCACCTCCGCTGCGGCTCGCATGATGTGTCTACGAGGGAGTGGAGAAAGGAGGGTGGAGGAAAAATTGGTCAATTGGTCTTGGGGAGAGCGCGTGCGGTCATAGATTGTTTGCGCCGCTACCAAGCAAAGAGGCACTTGCGTGCCTTCACGCATGTTCCCGCTCACCCACCGCTGTTGCCCCAGGAAATCGACTCTGCTTTGCGTTGCCAGCATGGCCCACTGTTTCCGCTACCAACACGTGGGAGCCTGGCAGATGCCACATGGCAACGATAGACACATACTGCTCGCGGGCCCCCCGTGTTCTTTTGAAGGGGAGGCTTCACTATGGGGCGGAAACTTCCTATACCTTCCAGCGGCCACGAATTACAGTGCTAGCGGCAATTTTTTCTTCAGTTACAGTTTATCATTTAGAGGCCCAACTATGGGCTGAACCACGTTTGGCTCTGGGGGAAGGGTAATTCACACAGCGGGCACTTTTAAATGCGCTCTAAAAAGCGGGGGGGGGGGGGGGTTTGTGTGGTCTTCAGAGATTGTACGGTGTATGCGCGTATGTGCTCGAGCGAGCTACGTTTAATGCACCTTTTCACCTACTTTGCCATTGCTGCTGGAAACTGGTCGTAGTGTCGCATCTGGCATGACCAGCTTGCAGCAGCAATGGCAAAGTAGGTGAAGTGCATTGAAGTCAGCTCGCTCGTGGGCATACGCGTGCACGGAGTGCGATCTCTGGAGAGTGCACATCAGCCAAACACTACGTTCAGCATGATCTGCTGGCAGCAGCAATGGCAGATTGGGGAAAAAAGTGCATTAAAACTTGAGAGAGCTCTTTCGCATGCGACCTCACTCGTGAACAGCTAGCATTCACTGAAGCAATAAGAGAGTGCTTAAATACACAACTGAATGCCTTGCACGCCCTTTATTCAAAATTTGCACGTGAGCTGAATCTCTGTTCTGAAAATGGGACATTCATGAAAACGCAGCATACATAAAATACATACATCATGTGCAGGCGAACAGACACTGTGTGCACTCGTCTTCATGTGCTCGGCCATCCACTGTCTTCAAAGACGTACCGGCTATTCTGTGTGTCGATCCAAGTTATATTTGAACAATTTTGAAAAGAAACAATGCATAAGTGGTGCTGTCCAAAGCTAAGTGCTGCCCTTCAGTGACTCATAGGAATCTTAAAAGGCTCGGGCTGGCGCTTCACGAGATAGGGACAGATTTTGAGTGTCAAGGGCACAAAACCAAACACTTGTAGGTGTGGTTGCACTGACATGATGAAATTACCAGCACGTGAAGGAACAACACAATAAAGTGACCGGAGACCAAAATCTGCACACCAACAGCAACACCGGCAAAGCGGCTGGCGAAGCTCCCAAAACACACACACACCATTCAAATGACACCAACGACTCGCGATCCAATGGTCGCGGGGTGGCGGCGGCGCGGCAGTCGAAAATTCATAAAGAACAGACAAGAGACGGAAAAGAGATAGATCGAGAGAAAAGAAGTGTAGGCTTTTCCTCCTCGCGCTTACACCTCGGCCTCCAAGGCTAAAGAGGTTCGTCGAATGAGCCGGGACTGACGTGGGTCGCACTTTCCTCCCTGTGGCTTCACTACATCATGTAAAGCCAAAGTCACCATGCATTGCACAAGCCGCTACTGCGCATGGGCCGTATCCATAGCAACCAGCTGCACCGTTCCACAGGTATTCCGCCACTACGCTTGCTACAGAGAGGAGGGGGAGCATAGTAGCATCCCAGCAGATGCACGCGCTGGCGCGGAGAGTAGAAAGGTAGTTTCCGCACTGTGCATGCACGTGCCACCACAGAGAGCTGAGTTTAGCAGGAAAGCGTCTGTCAGCATCACATGAGTAGGACATAAAAATGAATTCTGTCTATTTTTCTTTTCTGTAAATTTTTGCTGCTTTTAAGCGTGAAGTATTGTAGTGCCAAGTTCCAAAAACGAAAGCAAGGGAGACTGTTGCGTTTGCCCTGTAGATGCACCATCGGCGCTGATACATAGCATGTTAATTTTATCAACTGCGGTCGCTCGTTGCTATCATTAGACGTTTCTCTCACGTCAATACATGTTTTATGGTCCTAAAAAAGGTTCTGCCAAACTTCCAGTAATTCAGCACTAGCTAACAGATAGTCAACGTCGAGAGTTTGTTACATCAAGGTCAACCGCCACAACATGTTTGTTACATAGAGTTTTCAAATACACGCAATTCAACAGGGGCAATGTTGGGGAATTGGCAAACTGCGTAATATCGAGGAATTATTTGCATGGAGGTTCCTTACATAAAGGTTTAAATGTTAAAGAAATGCCACATGGTGCATTTTCTACATCAATATTAGGCAATTGGTTTCTCTTTCTCATGTGTAATTTATTTTTAAATTGCCACATGTACATATGAATTGTGTTTTTATTGAAGGCTAGTGGCAGTGCCGTTTATCCTTCGTTTTTCTGGAGCGTCCTTCCTGTCACTTTGCTAATTTAGACACTGCTTATATAATTGCACAGAAGGGGACTAATGTGTTCAAACTTGTGTGACTGTCTTGATCTCTGGTGCTTTCATAATCTGCATCATGCACCTTGCTTTTTGTGTATTTTATGTGCAGGTATCAAAAGCCCGTCCTGGCTAAAACTGCTTGCCTGAGTGAGCCAAAATGGTCACCAAAAAAGGACATAAACCAAGCTGAAGACATTTCAGACAGTGCCAAGCATCTCACTGCAGCAGTGGCCAAGAATACCTCCATCCATAGTTTTCCTCTGAGAGACTCATTTTTGCCAGAAGTGTGCATCCAGCGAGAACATGAATCACTAGGCAATGAGAACATACAGCACCTACTTTAAGTTGCAGAAAGTGTACCTTTCCGCTCTTTTTTTTAATTCACTTTTGGTAATATAATGTTTACTATATTTTCAATGTTTGGAAAGCTTGTTATGCACGGGCAAGCATTTCTTGGGTGCCCTTATACATTGTATATTTTGATACCAAAGTGCCAGTTTTGAAGTATTTATTCCTTTGCAAAAAAGTGTGCTGATGGACAGAACACCTAGTCATTTGCATAATATTTGAAAGTTTTCTGGTATTCTTGCTGCACTTGCGTGGATACTTGAGCTTATTTACTCGCTGCAAAATAGCTTTGTGGTTTTGTGGTTTTTGCAGTGAGCGTCGCTTTTAATTTACAATGTAAAGGCTGCAAAATGGCTTTCAATCGCATAGGCTTATGTACTGTGTGCGCATGTACTTGTTAAATAGCATTGTTGCTATTTAAAAGCTTCGCAATATATTGTATCGGTACCACCAGCCTTATTTACTGCTCGCACTTCGAAACCAAGAGGTATAGCTTCTCTCAGGGGAGCAAGTATGGTTTCCCCGCTTGCCTGATGCTGGTGGCCAAACATGTCCCTGCAATATGGTCGCTAATGCTGCAGAGTGTAAGCCGGCCACACACAGAGGGCCTTGCTCTTAATAGGCAAGGAATGTGACACATGCTAACATGAATGACATTTATTGCTGCTAAAACATGTGGGGTTAGGTGAAACCTCCGCGCGCATAATGCCGGTTTGCCTCAGAGCAAGCTCAGAGCACAGCCAGCATTCACCACGTGGCCTGCACTCTCACTTCAAAAGAAAAGAGGCTCGTTAAGGGTACAAGTGCTTATTACACAGCAAGCTTCATTACAAAACACAGCACCCCAGACATCAGTACATATCATGGCCCCAGGTCCATATTCAGGGTTTACTTCATTTTCAGAAGTGTCATCTCCCTGACCTGAAGTCATCTGATTGGTGGAAACAACACTGGAACCTGAAGTGGTAGTGACATTTGGCTGTAGTGCTTTCATGGATCAGATGACTCAAGGTCAGGGAGATAGCGACACTTCTGAACTTACAAACTCTGAATACGGACCCTGCCGCAGCACCCAAGTGGAGCCATGAAGCCACTGGCACAAGGTAGAAACTATCACCCAAATGATTTATTGCTACAACTGAGGCAGCATATAAAGAAACCAGACGAGTAAGTAGTAACAAAAAAAAAAAAAATCATACAACCCAATTGAAATCATGCATTGCCATTGATTAAGATACGCACATTCTTTTGGGAAGAGAGGTATCGACGGGCTGCTGATGCATGTATGTATCACTCAGCCTTTTGTATACTGTAGGCCTTGGAAATGAGCCTGGAGGTCTTATCTTTATACAGGGCAGTGGTCCGATTGAAAAGTGCTTCACATTTCCTCACTGCGTTCAATGGTTTCTGTATGACCATTTCTCTATGCCTTTTGCATGTTCACGCAGCCAATTTTTTATGCAGCAATATCAAAATCAAATCGCGAATACAAACAACATAACAGAAATTGCTGCTATGTTTCGAAGTGTGAAGGTGTGAAGCCTACCACTCCATATCAGTTTGCATTCAGCTCTGCTCATCAAATGGAAATAACGCAGAGTAAACGAACAATTCAGTCTCTGCTAGCACTTATATAGGGTGATAAGGCTGCAGCTATTAATACCGGTTCGGATCTAAACTTGGTACCATACTTGTCGGAAACGGTTCATGCCTGTCCCACCCACAAATGGCACACGCATCTTACTCCAGTCTGCAGTATAAGGGAAAGAGCAAGCTATACTAAGGCAGATGTGCTTGGTTAAAGTCATTTGGCACATATCAGAGGGTGAAAAATCTGGCTTGTCAAGGCTGTCACATATGAATAACAAGGATCCTGTAGCGCCCCTCGCGCTGCTTATCGCAAGCCACTGCACGGCGCGGGAAAAGAGAAAAGGTTTGCACTAGGCGCCTCAGCGCGAGCAGCGCAATAAAAAAAAAAAAAAAAAAGCAGTTCGAAACTGAACGCTGTCGGAGCTGGTTATTCCTCGTCTTAGCTCCGACATATTTGATGACACGTTGAAGGCGGCTCTCTTTGACCGCAAATCGGCGTCCGAGCGCAGCCGCCTCCAGCAGCTCGATCGCCGTTACAGAACTCTGTGATAGCCGTCCTTCGCAGCTCCTCCATCGCATGCGACAGCTGCTTGGGGACTCCCCCTGAGTTGCGTGAGTCGTTTCTCCAGCGACTTCCCCAGAACATGGTCCATCGTCCTTGCGACGGCGGGTGATATATCACGGACAAGCTCGCCCGAAGCGTATTTCCGAACTGTAAACCGCCCAACACCGAATAAAAACATAACCAAAACAAAACATGCCCTTCACGCTTTTTCATTTTAAGCTGGCGCACACCAAATAGGTTATTGCCGATTTTTTTCTTCTTTTCCTTTTTCTGAGCGCAGCCCCGCGCCGCAAGGCGAGGCGCGGTATGTTACTTTGGCGCCACCAATATGCACTTGAGTACTCAATAGAATATGCGGAAGCGCTTCGTGGGAGTAGCACGCGAAAAAAAAAACGAAAAAAAAAAAACGAGGGTCTCGGGTGTCTCGTCAGGATATTGCAGGCGAAAGCCTACCCTTCCTATTCTATAATTTTGCCTCCCATCGTTAGCCTCTTGTCGGCATTCGTTGCAGTGCTACATATAATTTGCTTACAGGAAAGGAAAGGCGCAGTATCCATCACAGTTTCTCCGGCAAGTGTGAGTTAATTTGGACGGCACACCATCATACTCCTGTCGCGTGGCGTTCCTTGGCGCGCGTTCAAGTGATATGTGGCATTGCAGATAGCAGGAACGCATCCCGCCATCGGCCAATCAGAACGCCGCAAAAGCAGGATACACTTTGTCCACGACAGTATGAGCCATTAAAGGCTTTCGCCTTAAAAGCAGGAATAATCGCGCCGGCAGCGGCCAGCGCGAAAGCGATGGGCGAGCTACAGCTGAGGTCCGTTGTGACACGTACTCCAACTGTTGACCGCTCACGTCTTCGTGATCTCCGCAGGTTCCGCGCTTCGTATGTGCGATAGAATGATAAAATTGCTTAACATTTTCATCTCCGCAATTACGAACTCGGTACCGGCATCGCATTCCGCGCTAACGGCGAGGTGAAACTCGCGTTGGATCGCGGACTTAATTCTTAACAGAACGGACTTTGCGCCGGCTCCGCTGTAGACGTAGTACGCGGCGGTGGCGTCAATTCAAAACGCAACGTGATCCGGGCTGCAATTCGCGCTGTAATTTGAACCCGCGGTGTCGTCATCGGGCAGCGTGGTTGATGTTCCCTGCACAAACTCTGGCACCGGCTGTAACTCGGGTCCCGACGGCACGCTTGTGGCCGCGGCGTCTTCTGGTTTTTGTTACACGCCCATTTCTTACAGCTTCCAAAGGCTCGTTGCGTGCACGGTTACAATCTACTGTTTTCCGGCATCTCGATCGCAAGGAAAAAAACTTCACAAACCGGTGCATCGAGGACACGAGCGTAAACGGACGCGCATGAACCGGCGGCCGCGGCGGCGAACACATAAGAGCAAGAAAAAAAAAACAAAACAAAAACAAATGACGCACCGATCACACCAGCCAGTGTACTATAAGCCAGTGGGAGACGCGGAACGCCCCGCTTGAAAAGCGCGCCCGCCACGTGAGAGCTAATCATGCTAATCATAGACCATAAAAGGCCTTCGGAAATACGGCGCGCGCAGCCAGTCTGCTTGAGCGGAGCTATTTTGAGATAACGTAAATTGCGAACAAAGAAAACAGTTTTAAATAATTCTTACACCGTGCTTTAAACCAAGCCTGAGTTGGCGGTGATCGGCAATAAAATCGGCCGGCTGCAACGCCTGCGGCGCATGTGGGAATTTCGAACAAAATTCCTCTTTTTGGAGGGCATTTCGTGGCTGCCATGACGCTTTGAAAGCCGATCTTATCGCATAATTCCTGACCGAATTCATCGTTAATAATTTGATTGCAGGTGCTCGAAAGGATAAACGTTCCAAAAATGAGTTTTTCTCAAAATCGATTTTTGACCGTTTTCGGACGATAACGGCCGATCGCCCGACGACGGCCGCCAGTACAGTGTGCACGTGCGTGCGTCGTGAATAGTTGCATGGACGCAGAGCTATTGCGGAGGCCCGCCCGATGTCTCAGTGACCCTAAGATAGTTGCAGGTGGGCCTCAAGCAAACTACTGTATAATGTACTATCGGCCGGAAAATAAAATGGACCACCGCTCAGGGTAGCAGAGTGGCTGCGGGGCCGCACAGGGGCGCTGTTATCTCGCGCCGCTTAAAACCCCTTGATACTTTGAAAGTTACGCCAACGATTGAACTTTGCCGCCGCCGCGCTACCTCCTCGCCTCCTACTCGCTCCTTGCGCGCCGCTTCGCTGAAGGCCGGCTCTCCGCCCGATTTCCTGAGCGACGATTGGTCTCCCTGCCGTTGCCCTTGGAAACCGACGCGCGTCCGGCGCTTTCCTTGTGTTTTCTTTTTCCTTCGCGCCATTTTTCTCCTAGTCTCGGCGAGCGAATATTGCGCGCTGTGCTTTTATTGCAGCGTGCAAGCTCTATGCCGTGCTGTTGCGCGTACAACTGCAGCAAGCGGCCTGAAGATGGTTATGCGGTAATCATGATATCTCAAGGCAAGCGTGACGGCTTGCGCACGAGTCAATAGATTCACAAGATTAGTCGAAAGACGTTTATTCCTAGAAAGAACAGAGTTGTTTGCGACGAAATGTGCCTTTCTCACTCCCCGTAATAACGCGTCACCTGACGCTGCGTTTTTTATTCCTGCTTGCTCCTCAATATTTTTGCGCCGGCAACATGTTCACTGTATAAAAATAAGATTGTCCTCTGCAGCATGCTGAATATTCTGCGAGGCTCCAAGGCTCCATCATTTACCACGCTTCGACTTCTGTACAGTCAGAAATAGGGCGCTATAATCTGCTTTTTGCTGCCAGAGATAATTGGAAAATTACAGTCTCTCTATTGCATTTGTCGCGATTATGCTAGGATCCCTGGCCTCCTTCACTAAAAATCAAAATTCGGGCTTGTAGAGGAGCTAGCCTTTCCAGCTTGTACTTGTAGTGTGCGTCAGTTACTCGGCAGCAATGAATGCTGGCCCTGAAAAACTCTTTGGCAAGTAAACCCGAGGTATTGCGGGTAATCTGCACTAATTAGGTCGTACGGCATGTATATTTATTTTTTTCAATTCTTGAATGTGTCTTGCCATGCTTCGACGCACGCGTGGGTTAAAAAGTATGCGTTCGTTTTATCAGGGATACGGCCAATGTACAGGAGGTGTTCACATGATCACACGCGCTTCACTTTGACCATGACTACTAGGCGTTGGCAGGTTACCCTCGCTTTGAAAGCTGGAGCTCTAAAACCGCGATTCCGCGTATTCATTTACTGCGAGAAAGGTTTTCCCATCGATTTCAAATCAGCCGGAATCATTGCATCAATTTTCTGTATTTACGGAACTTAAACAATCAATAATGATTATGGTTATGATGTAAAAATAAGGGAACATTTTGCGAGCAACAATTCTTAGCACTGTAACATATTACTCATTTCAATTGTACGCAAGATTTTTTTTTCACCTAGCCTGAGTGATTAACTCATCGCTCTATGTTCTAGCTACATTTCACTGAAGACCAGTTTGAGCCGCCAATATTGCACGAACTCGAAAAAAAGACAGGCCCAACGCAGTTCCATCAATTTTCCCTCACCGACCTGCCCTGAAGTAAAGGAAGCCTCCTCGACAGAGACATGAACCTCGCGCTGATAGTAGTCAGTTATTTCTGTGGCTTGCTCTTTTCCCACCTCCATTTATGAGAAAATAAGAAAGTATAAGAATTAAATGTCAATGTATAGTTGTCTCGTCGGATATTATGAGGTAATAGAGATATGACTGGCAACGTAAGTCAATGAAAATTGAAGTATATATCAATGGGTCATGGGACGGCATCAGATTAAATAGTGATGGTTAGGAATAGTGATAGCTAATGATGGTGACTGTTACGGATATTAATGGTAAGTGATAGTAATAGGCCCGGATAGTGAGGTGATAGTGTTCGTGGCGAATAGTGACAGTTATGATAGGTCACTTGACGGCATTAGTAGATATAGTGATATGATAGCAATAGTTAATGAATTGGCAGTTATATGCTTTCTCATTTCCGCACGTTGAAGACCTATGTGCACCCTGTAATTTTTTTATTTTATTGTTGCGTTCAATGAAATCCAGCTCTTTTACATAGCGCATGAGGCCACAGCATGCTTGTCCCAGAACTTCAGTGTGTCGGCAATAGGCTCCACCACTTCTCCCAGTGTACCCTGCTGTCTTTTAACCACACGTGAAGTCAGTGAGTGGCCGCGTACTCACTGCCGTGGCAAACCTGTTCCTTGCCTCGAAGCGGCAAGGAACAAACAGCTCAAAATTTGGTTTTATACAAAATTAACTAATTAACGCAGATTATCGCGGATCGCTAACTAGCACAGTGCCATTACACTTGGCCTAAGCTTTTCAACGGTATACGGTTCGATGTTGCTGCTAAAATTTAGATTTTAATTGCAATTACTAAATATCAATTTGGCCCTGTAATTGATCAAAATACATGTACAATTAACCAATAATCCAATCTCATGGTTGATCACGTGACATATACTATGCTTAGAGAGATAGCTTGACAGTAGCGAAATAGACTAGGTCCTGCTTTGGCCTTCTCTGATCTTGAAGTTCAAAGCACCAGCCTAGATCGTTTTCCGAAGTTTTACCGCGGTGACAGATTTCACGCTCCAAAAAAAAAACACACAAAGTCAGAGGCTGTGCTAGATTAGGTGCACAAAGTAAAACCTTAATATGTGACTTAAAAAGTGTCTGTAGCACAGAACTCGCCTGAAGACTTTGTTTATCAGTATTCCCCATTCAAACAGTTCTAAGAAGAAACCAATCAATTCATGAACTTTACTTTCGGCATTCTCAATGCTTTTCTCGCAATTTTTCAAAAATTTTGTGCACTCCTGGAGCGCAGACCTGGCCCAAAAGCTCGCGCTTCACTCACTGCTGCGGCCGGCCGGCGGGCGTCAAGGAGAAAAAGCGTGTCGTGCGCAGCGCTCGCCATCGCCGCGCGAGGAGAATCGAGGAGGAAAGCGCGGCGCGGAGGAGAGTGTCGCTACTTTCAAATTACCAAGGGATTTTAGCGCCGCTCGCTGGCAGCCAGAGTGCCCCGAGTGACGACAAACTTCGCCCTCACCCTCACGCGGGGGCTTGTCGCGCTTATTAAATATCTAGTGTTGCGTTCAGCTGCTCTGCTGTTGACGGTCCCGACGAAGGGGAGCGCGCATCGCCTATTCATCGAGCACATCGGGCTGTGGCAGATCAGTTGGACAGCCGCAGTCCGCAAAACCGCGGCTGTGGGAAGAAACGAGTCAGAATTTTGTTTTTCGTTGTCGTTTTATATTGTCCTCATGTTAGATGTTACTGCTTATCCCCTGCATCCACCATAGCCGGATTTTAGGCAACGCGGTCAAAGACGCCGCATCGGCAGCCACCGTGACGGGCGCTTTTTCACGCCAGTGAGATAACAGAGACTGCGAACTTCCCTGCGGGCGCTGCTTCTCTTTCGAAGCTGTCGCGTATTGGCACTGTCTTCGCAATAAGCTTGCTATTGTGTTCAGCAAAACATCTGCAAATGTTTTTCTTTAATTGAGGTCTACGATATAGTCTTTGACGATAATTTCTTTACAATAGTTCAGTCCCGAAGAGATTCTTAGGAAGACGAATCACACAAATTATTGCCAGTGATGAAATTTATTTGCGAAAGCAGATCAGAAATCTCATTGGCATTCTTCAGAGTTACCTTAGTGAGACGAAAAGTTGCCGTCTGCCGCGATGACTTGACTTAGTTGTCTTGGCATAGAGTCATATAGTGCCGCCACGAGGTCTGGACGTCGGCGCAGGGCCCATTCCTCTTTAACGGCCTGCCAGAGCTAGTCAGCTGTGCCACCACAAAGGTGCCGTGAGGAAAGTTCCTTCTTCATGACTCCCCAGATGTTTTCGATGGGGTTGAGGTCAGCCCCGTTAGGCGGCAACGGGAGCTGACGCACGGCGCAGCGCTCAAGAAGGTCGCTTACAGCACGCGCCTTGTGTACGGGGCTGCGGTCGTGCTGGAACACGTAGCAACCATCCGGGAACGATCCGTCCAGGACGTAGGGAACCATGTGACCGGTAAAGATCTCGCAGTACCTCGGTCTGATGCTCAACCTGACTACACCCACAACGTGCTCAGCAGTGGCCGGTGTTCAGTCAGCGTCTGGGGCGCCATCAGTAGGGACGGCCTCGGCCCACTCGTGCGGATCGAGGGCTCTTTCACAGAGGCGACCAGGTGTCCGGAGGCGACCAGGTGTCCGGCATCAAAGGGTGAGTCCCTTCTGTTTCGTGCCGGCTTGAGCATTGCTGTCCAGATAGGCTTGGGTAGATTGCATGGACACACGCTTCGCCCATTTAAACCATGATAGGCAGAAAGCGAGGGCGATGAGTGACTCAGATGATACATTACTTGGTGAAGGTGAGTCTAGCGAGACGGAGACGTCAGTAATCCCGAAGGCGCAGGAGATGGAAGGTATGAACCCAAAAATTCAGGCCGAACTACTGCTGGTTCAGGAGAAATGTCGGCTAGCAAAATTGCAACTAGAGCTCGCACAGGTGAATCAGCGGGGAAGCGCTGGGGTGGCTTTGGCAGTGTTGGAGAGAGGCAGGAGAGGCACAGTGAGCGGCGACACTATTCAAAATTGCTAGCGGGGATACTCCCAAAGTTCCCAAGTGACGCGGAAGTGCCAGTCTGGTTCGAGGCGGCGGAGAACGCACTGGAGGCATACGATGTACCGAAGGAGCGGTGGGGCCAAATTGTTTTCCCGCTCGTGGCGGACAATGTGCAGTTTCTGTTGACTCGGCTAGCGCCAACTCAGCACAGGGATTACGAGGCCGTAAAGAAAGCCGTGCTAGAGGAGCTGAAACTTTCAGCGGGAGAGTATCTCAGCAGGTTTCAAGGCGCGAAGAAGCGGAACGCTGAAGGATGGAGAGCATACGCGACGTGACTCCAGAGCTATTTACGCTTCTACGTAGATGCGCGGAATGTGACTACCTTTGAGCAGCTACTGGAACTGTTAGTGGCAGACCAGTTGAAAAACAACCTCTCAGAAGCAGCATTAAAGTACGTGACGTTGCAAGAGGGCACTGGGTGGCGAAAGGCTGCTGAACTGGCGACGCTGCTACAAACCTTCGAAGAGGCGGAGGGGAAAACAGCGCCGGTAGACGGGTAGAGCAGAAAAGTACGGATACCCAAAGTGCAGACGCAAAGAAGCTGGTTAGGGAACCTCCTAAATACGTTCAAGGTTGAGCACAAGGGACACAGGGGAAACCACGGCCAAGGGGTTGCTTCATCTGCGGAGCAGTAGAGCATCAAAAGGCGAGCTGTCCGCATGCTAAAAAGGAGGACGCACGAAACACACCGAATGAAAGGAGCAGGCTGTCCGCGCGCGTGGCGATACGGGAGGAGGCAGCATCGCAACACCAGCGTGAGCCGCTAACGCTTACCTGTCAGGATGGGGAGATTCAGGCCATTCTAGACACAGGAGCAGACGTCACAATAGTGCGAGAGAGTGTTGTGCCGCCAGAATTGGTGAAACCTCACGGGCGATTAGCTTGATCTCCGCGTTCGGGGAAAAAGTGCAGGCGAGGTTAACGGTCCTACCCCTCACGTTAAAGAGAAACGCGGGCGCATTTGCCGACATCCGAGAGGCCGTGCCGGTCCTGTGTGCACTGACAGACAGGCTGGTGTCACAGACTGATCGTTTGCTGTCAGCGGAAGCGTGGGAGTCTCTAAAGCAGGAGGGTGAGACTTTAGGAGTCGTTACCGACAGGGCAACACAGAGCGAGGGTTACACGCAGCCCGAGGCAAAGCAGTACCTGCCCGAAGCAGAGGTGGTAGACGCAGACACAGAAAGCACCGTTGCCCAGGTATCAGTGCAAGGCGAACGACGCACGAGCACAGAGCGCTCCATGGAAGTTACACCGATAGGAGAAAAAAGCGCTTCAGAAATAGTCCGGGAAAAGCAGCGAACTGACGAGACATTACAGGGAGCTTGGAAAGACGCCAAGGCAGGAAAGAGGGGCATGACAGTGGTAGACGGAATTTTGTACCACAAGGATAAGCTTCTGGGCCGGACACTGATGCAGCTGGTGTTGCCAGTTTGCCGCCGCGGGGAAGTTCTGCAGTTAGCACATGAGTCAAGCTGGGGAGGGCATTTGGGTTTTAGAAAGACCATCATCATCATCATCAACCTGATTATACCCACTGCAGGGCGAAGGCCTCTCCCATATTTCTCCACTTAACCCGGTTCTGTGCTAGCTGCATCCACTTGACCCCTGCGAACTTCTTAATCTCATCCGCCTACCTAACTTTCTGCCGCCCCCTGCTACGCTTTCCTTCCCTTGGAATCCAGTTTGTTACCCTCAGCGACCATCGGTTATCCTCTCTTCGCACTACATGTCCTGCCCATGCCCATTTCTTCTTCTTAATTTCTACTAGAATGTCGGTAACTTGAGTTATTTCTCTGACCCACTCTGCACGCTTTCTATCTCTTAATGTTACCCCTACCATTTTTCGTTCCATAGCCCTCTGGGTTGTCCTCAACTTAAGTAGAACTCTCTTGGTTAGCCTCCATGTTTCAGCCCCATAGGTGAGTACAGGCAAGATGCAACTGTTGTATACTTTCCTCTTGAGCGATACCGGTAAGCTGCTAGTCATAATCTGCGAGTACTTGCCAAATGCGCTCCATCCCAATCTTATTCTTGTTATTTCCTTTTCATGGTTCAGATCTGCGGTTACTACCTGTCCTAAGTATACATATTCGCCTACTATTTCCAGTATTTCGCTACCTAATGTAAACTGCTGTTCCTTCCCGAGGCTGTTGAACATTACCTTAGTCTTCTGCATATTGATTTTCAAGCCTACCTTTCTACTTTTCCTGTCTAGGTCATCAATCATTATTTGCAGTTCATCCCCCGAATTGCTTAGCAAGGCAATGTCATCGGCAAATCGCAGATCACTGATGTATTCTCCATCCATCTTTCCATGAAGGGTACGCCAATACCACAAGTGGAGAAGCTTCGAGTGTACACACGCAGTACATTTCCAAAAACAAACGTCTCAAATCACCCACATGCTAAGACGGGTTTTCCAACCGACGGAGCGGCGCATAGTACAGGCGCTCATCATCAGTCGCCTCACGTATCACCTGTCGTACCATCACCTCAATCGGGCCGAACTAGAAAACCTTAACGCGGCACTCCGGTCGGGTGCAAAGACGGCACTGGTTGTCCCTCCCTACGCGGCCACTCAACGCCTTCTTCACTTAGGCATCCACAATTAGGTGGAAGAATTAATTGAAGCACAGCGAGTAGGACAGGTAACTATAGCTACGAAGCAAGGTACCAGACGTGCCCTACTCGCGAGACTCGGGTATCTAGCCCCCAGCACCCCCTTACCACCAGATCCGAAACTCATGGACCCCTTAATGAGAGCAAAGATCCAAGTGACCCCAATTCTGAAAAACATTCACCCAGACCACAATTCGGGCCGATGGCAGGCCTGAGTACAGGCACTTCAACGTACGTTAAGAAATAACGGATTCGTATTATACGCCGACGCAACAAGTTACCCCGGCAAACCCGCCACGCGAGCCTGGCCGTCACGAACGATGACGGTCAGGTACAGGCTTCATCCTCACGACCTCGATAAAAACGGATGAAGGGACAGCCATATAGCCCTCGTCATCCGATACATCTCATCTTGCCCCCAAGACAAACACTTGAAAACCTGCACTATTCTCACAGACTCACGGGCAGCATGCTGAGCCTTCTCAACCGACCTGCTGTATCCCAAAGCCCACAAAATCCTACGTCAGTGCAAAGAAAAGACGTACACGCCGCCTGTTGGAATACTTTGGGCACCAGGCCACGCATTCCTTTCTGGCAACAAGCGCGCACTCGCGCTCGCCCGCGAATGAACTTGCCGGGCATCAGGAAGGGAGACGGGAGACGGCCGATTATCAGTTAATACGGAAACCGGAGAGGAAGATGCTCCGAGGCCACCACCAAGCTCTCAGCTATCAACCACCGCAGAACCACTCACGTACACACTTACCCTCGAATACTAGAGACAACAACGAAGAATACTACCCGCACCGCACAAACCCCTTTCCAGAGCAAATGCCACTGCCTAGCGACAACTCCAAACACACACGTTCCCGACATCTACCACAAACACCTTTTCTTTTCCTCGCAGTACCCTTTGAGCTGCCAATCGTGCGGCAGCTTGAAACCACCCCTCCTTATGGGCGAAGCCGCAAGGCTTCCCGCCCATTCCCCACCCCATTGTCTCCTCTTGGGAAGCTGCTCTATCTAGCTCACACCTGCAAGATCAGCAACGGCTGATCGAGCGGGCGTGCGGGATAGCAGCGGCTGCCGGCATCCTGAACTGAGGAGGCCGCCTGAAGAGGACTCGACCACTTACTCACCAGTGCACAATTATTGGGTTTAAATAAATGTTTTTTCTTCCTCCTCCTTTTCAACAGAGAGACCTGTGTACAAGTTAAGGTTGTGGTATAGAGACCCGAATTTGGCAGGCTAATATGGTCGCTCGGGTCACTGCCATTTGTATATTTTGACTTTTGTTGCACTTTTTGCTTCCATATGCGTTTCGAGAAACTGTTGTTAGTTCCCGCAAAGTCGGGAGTGGTGTACTGTAAGCAGCAAGCAAGAAACCTGGTGAGGCTTTTTGCAATTGGCTAGGATTCACATGTGGGCTGGGCCCCGAGGCACTAAAACTCCGAAGTCCCGGGGCCCAGTCGAGGTTCTGTGCTATGGTTTACCTCGTCATCTTCGGCTATGCCGAGCTAGCCAGGTCCATGTTACTCAAGCTTGCTTTATATATTGCAAAGTTTTTGTATAAATTTCAGTTAATCTATTCGTTTATCTCAAGTGGTGTCGTCTTCCATTATATATATATACAGGGTTACAAGGAAGACTAAGTAATTTTAAAAAAATAGTCGGTACATAATACAAACGAAATATTTCCGGGAACACACTCCCTGTCCTGGACCACATAATATTGTGCAAGCTTCTCTAATTATTCATGTAATTAACGTAAACACACTAATTAACTTTTTTTTTATTATTGTATTTGGGCGGTTAGTCCAAATGTAAAAATTCATGTCATGAACGATACGAAGCTATGCCAGTTTTTGAAACGAAGAAAAGCTCATTTTCTAGAGCCCTGCAGTGCGAGGAAATCAGACGCTTTTTTCCGCATGCAACCGCAACTGAGCGCACGAGGAGCGGATAAAGTGTGACGCAAGCGCAACGTTCTCTGGTGACGTGTCGTAATGAATGCAGCGCCCTATTCGAAACGCGTGTCCTAACTTCTCTGGCTAGGGAGCCTCGCCGCTCAGCTTAGACCGCGGCCAGCGTTATCGTCTGCTTCGTTGCTCGACGTAATAGAAAGGATAGTCGTCGTCAGCTATGGGAACGCCGACTTTGAGAGCCTTGATAAGCGCTGGCCTGGCACTCTGCCAGTTGGATTACTTCCGAAGGGAGCATTTTTATCCTTTTAATTTCGTCGCTAGCTTTATGAAAGGATGGATGGATGGAAACAACTTTATTTAATAAAAACAAAAGAAAAGTCTTCCAGGGTGGTCCCCTACTAGTCCAGGACTCCACGGGCTTTTGCTTCACATAGAGCCCGATCGACCAGCTATTTCTGACCGGCGGGTTGAGCTGTCCGCAAAGCAGCCTCCCAAGAAGAAAAGGTGGGATGGGGGATGGGGGCACTGCCTGGGGGGAAGGACATTCCCACAGGTAGTGGAAAAGTGAGGATTTTGGCTTGCCACAGGTGTCGCAGTGAGGGGGCAAGCCAGGGTGAAGGCATGAGAGACGGCAGGGGGAAATGAAACAATCCGTCTGCAATTGTCGCCATGTAGCACTGGATAAGGGTGACAAGGTGCTGTGGGGTGGTGGCAGTGTCATGCGCTTGTGTTTGTAGAATGTGGTGATTTGGTGGTATGTAGAAAGGACCGATACGGCCTCCTGCGCGGAGTTGGGTGCCTGATCATCCGGGGCTCGGGTAGAGAGTTCTCGAGCCAGCGCATGAACGCGCTCATTACCGGGGATCGAGACATGCCCTGGGATCCACGTTAGATTAACCGTTCGGTCGAGAGAGGTGGCGGTGGTAAGAATATGATGCGCGGCCGGTGTCGCCACGCCGTTTAGGTAGTGGCGGTATGCCGCCTGAGAATCTGTACAAATTTCGGTAATGGCTTCGTCAATGGCTGAATGGGCAAGCGCGAGTGCGATGGCGGCTCCTTCCGCTTCTGCAGGCGAATTAGTTCGGATAGTGGCGGCGGACCCCACTCTGCCATCCTCGTAGGCAGCGACTGCAGTGAAAAATCCTACTTTAGAATTCCCTGCCGCGTCGACATAGAGGATATCAGAGCGGTTGCGGTATCTTTTGGTGTAATAGCTGGCTCTAACTTTCCGCCTTCCCTGATAAAGGCAAGCGCCCATGTTGCGTGGTAGGGGCTTCTGGTATATGTGATCCTGCGTGCCCGCAGAGATCATGAAAGGTGTAGCACTTGCTGGGGTGGCGATGGGTGGATTGAGACGGAGTTGTCGCAGTAGGCATCGTCCTGTTTCCGTGCGACTCAGGCGGACTAATTGGTTGGTGCGTTGAGCTTCTATTAATTCGTTCACGGTATTGTGAGTACCAGTGGCCAGCAGACGTTCTGTGCTAACCGTCCGTGGAAGACATAGGGCGGAGGTTACGGCCATGCGTATTAGGATGTCCGCCTGCTCTGTTTGGCGCTGAGTGAGTATGTGATATGGGAGGTGGTATGTGATTCGGTTAATGATTAACGCATTGATCATAATGAGGGTTTCCCGTTCCGACAGCCCATGGTTGCGCGCAGCCACACGCCTGATTAGTCTGTCTTTGCAAGAGTTGAAGGGTGGCGGTTGCATCACACACCACGCATCTGTGACAGCGTGCAGATTGCTGGTATATTGGCATTATTTGTATTGGCGTTATTTCAGTAAAGTTGAAAATTTTGTTCTTAGCGTATCCGCTGAGGAAGGTATTCAGTGGTGAGAAATTGGGTGACCTAGAAGGTCAGGTTGTTTTTCTCCCATGCCCAATGTTGTGATTGGGAAAGGTTCTGTCCTGGAATTAAAAGGCCGAAGGAAAAAAATGCAGTGGGGCTTTTTCATACTGAAGCCTAAAATCATTATTGTTTTCTACATGACCAGTGATCGCTCAGCTGTAAATTCAGAGACGGCGCCGTTTAGAACGCAGTGTGTGTACTTTTCCCATTAAGGCTTCCGCCGATGAAGGACCGACAATACGGCCGTCATAAGTGCCACACCGAACATTTGCTCAGTCTTACTTTATGCTTGTGCTGACGTATAGCCAATGTGGGTTCTTGTCGCGCGAATAATGGGTATTGTGTAAATTGCCATTCAAGTTCCTGCTTAGGCCTCGTCTATCCCAAGAATTTGTGGAGAAATTCCGAGTCTTCATTACATTTTTTTTAGGCGCCATTCGCAAAAACCAATCCATTAGGTATCAGATTCATTTGAAGACACGCATAGGGTTTGCAACTGTGTCTTTAAAATGACCAAGTGGAGCCGGACTGGCTCCGTCATCATCATCATCAGCCTGATTATACCCACTGCAGGGCGAAGGCCTCTCTCATATTTCTCCATTTAACCCGGTTCTGTGCTAGCTGCATCCACTTGACCCCTGCGAACTTCTTAATCTCATCCGCCTACCTAACTTTCTGCCGCCCCCTGCTACGCTTTCCTTCTCTTGGAATCCAGTTTGTTACCCCCAGCGACCATCGGTTATCCTCTCTTCGCACTACATGTCCTGCCCATGTCCATTTCTTCTTCTTAATTTCTACTAGAATGTCGGTAACTTGAGTTATTTCTCTGACCCACTCTGCACGCTTTCTATCTCTTAATGTTACCCCTACCATTTTTCGTTCCATAGCCCTCTGGGTTGTCCTCAACTTAAGTAGAACTCTCTTGGTTAGCCTCCATGTTTCAGCCCCATAGGTGAGTACAGGCAAGATGCAACTGTTGTATACTTTCCTCTTCAGCGATACCGGTAAGCTGCTAGTCATAATCTGCGAGTACTTGCGAAATGCGCTCCATCCCAATCTTATTCTTGCTATTTCCTTTTCATGGTCCAAATCTGCGGTTACTACCTGTCCTAAGTATACATATTCGCCTACTATTTCCAGTATTTCGCTACCTAATGTAAACTGCTGTTCCTTCCCGAGGCTGTTGAACATTACCTTAGTCTTCTGCATATTGATTTTCAAGCCTACCTTTCTACTTTTCCTGTCTAGGTCATCAATCATTATTTGCAGTTCATCCCCCGAATTGCTTAGCAAGGCAATGTCATCGGCAAATCGCAGATCACTGAGGTATTCTCCATCTACCCTTATCCCTAACTGCTCCCATTCGAAGTCTCTGAATACTTCCTCTAAACAAGCTGTGAATAGTACTGGGGAGATTGTGTCTCCTTGCCTAACACCTTTCTTTATGGGAATTTTGTTACTTTCTTATGCAAAACTATGGTTGCGGTGCAGCCACTATATATATCTTCCAGCACTTTCACGTACGACTCGTCTACCCCCTGATTTCGCAATGCCTGCATCACCGCCGAGGTTTCAACTGAGTCAAATGCTTTTTCGTAATCAATGAATGCTATGTATAAGGGCTGGTTATATTCCGAGCATTTTTCTATCACCTGACTGATGGTATGGATATGATCGATAGTAGAGTACCGTTTCCGAAACCCTGCTTGATCCTTTGCTTGATTCCAGTCTAAGGTTGTCCTGATTCTATTAGCGATTACCTTAGTAAATATCTTGTACGTAACAGACAGTAAGCTGATTGGTCTGTAATTTTTAAGGTCCTCAGTGTCCCCTTTCTTCTGAATGAGGATAATGTTTGCATTCTTCCATGGTTCCGGTACCGTCGATGACACCAGGCACTGCGTATACAGGGTGACCAGGGTGGCTCCGTACGCGTTGGCAACTTACCTAACACTTGCTCCCGGCCTGAGAGCAACGTTGCGAGGACATCAAAGTCATCAATTCCACCCATTGGTCTTTTTTCTGAACATGGACTCTTAAATCGATTAAATATCGATATTAATGGGGGAAGGGTCAGCACACAACGACCAGGTTGTTGGACAGCATATAGCATGCATGGATGCCAGCTTCGTGTCCATTACTGCGCTGAAATAAGCAATCACAATGTCCACCTTCCCGGCTGTGAAGTACCGGAGTTGCGCTGGCGTGGCCAAATTCCCACAATTAACACGATGCGGCATGACTCTTTCATCTCAGGCGGCATTACCACACATTGAAGTGATTTGAAACACTTGCACTGCAATGGCCTTGTCAAATGTTCACCTAAAAAAAGGCATCTCATATGCAAACGTGTGAGCCTTTTAAGAAACAGGAGCTAATTCATGCTTAGAACAACCAACCGCAAAACAACAGCCTGACATCATACAGCCACTGCCGCTCAAATCCCCCTTGATACGCAGACATGCCTTTTTTTTTCAAACACCGTTCACCCCATATGCAGGGATTATGGGAAACTAGAAGCTCAACCTAATGACTAAATTAATGCATGATGACGACTCAAATCGAGCTCGCCGGGCAGTCATAACAGAAATGGCAAATATATAAAAATAAAACTGGGCTCTCAGAACCGATATCCTCGCGGCTGACGATGACTATCCTTTCCTTACGCCGAGCGACGAAGTAGGAGTACACCAAGCTTCCCCGATGTTAGTGTATTCAGACTGCACAACGGAACGACAAGGAGTTGGCGCTGCTTTTAATGCAGCAAGTTCCCGGACCCTGCGACCTCATTCTGCATTCGTGACGATCTATTTATTATGCAGGAAGAACTACTGGTCAGTAGGTCTCTTCTGGTAGTTCTTACAAGTCTTCGGTGTTAGGTTTTTCGGGTAATGCACGACGATGCGACAGCTGGACACTTGGGTTTTGCCAGGACAATAAAGAGTACTAAGGAACGTTTTTATTGGCTGAGATATGCGTCAAACTACTCAGCGTTAGGTGGCCAGCTTCCTCCGGTGCCAGCGTTTCAAGCATCCAACCTGCTCTACGCCGGGTCATCTTCAGCCTATAACGCAGCCACGAACCCCATTCGAACAGGCGGGTAATTGACCTTTTAGGACCGTTTCCCCGTTCCGTGCACCAACAGAAAGCGTTGGATCATCGAGTGCATAGACTATCCTTATACGCAGTACTGTGAAACTGCTGTCATACCGTCAGCCAGTGCTTCTGATGCCTCGGCCTTTCTCCTATGGTTCATCATTCTTCGTCATGGATCTCCTTGTGATAAGTGACCGTGGCCGACAGTTTACGGCAGAAGTTGTAGTAGAACTTCTTCGCCTCTGCTCATGCCATATTCGCCATTAAACTCCTTACCACCCACAAATAGACGGTCTTGCCGAACGTACCAATCGTACGCTTAGCAATATGCTCGCAATGTATGTCGACTCCCGCCACTAAAACTAGAATGAAGTCCTCCCGTTTATAACATACGCATTTAACTCTGCTATAAACGCGAAACAACAGGCTACAGTTTGTTTTTTCTTCTTTACGCCCGACTTCCACGCAATACTCTGGACATGTTTTTTGTCTTTCTCACTCCCTGCGTAAATTTCGCCAGCGCATACTCTCTCTTTGGCTGAAGAAGCTTGTCGACTCACTAGACTTCGCACTATAGCCTCCCAAGATCACTCTAAGCAATGCTACGACAAGCGTCATCAAGATGTTGATTATGCCCCTGGTGACGGTGTGGCTTTGGGCGCCGTTGTGTAAGCGCGGCTTGTCCCAGAAACTGTTGCATCAGTATACTGGCCCTTTCGTTGAACTGGAATGCCTCAGCGCACTCAACTTTGTAGTCTCTCGCCTGATCACCTATAAGGTCGCCGTTCTGGGAAGACTCAAGTAGTTCACGTGGTGCGCATGAAGCACTGTTATCAACGTGACGAACCTTGACTCGCCCTGCGGGCATCATCTGCGAAGGGGGCAGTGTCACACACTTCCCACGGTCCTGTATTGGAGGAAGATGGCCTGTCCGCTGTTGATGTGCTAACAACCAGCGCATCCTAACGTACTACGTGTAAATAAACCTCGTAAAAATATATATAACTGTACCTAATATAGGATGATTGACAGTTCGTGCGGGTATGCACTCTGTCTACATGCATCGAAAATTAACCCTTGATTTACAGCTCATACAGGAAACTTCTCTGTCAGAGGCAGGTGTTTCGCGAGTAGTAATAGCCACGCCACCAGCAATCACTGGCTTACTGGTGCGACGTTCAACAATACCGAAAACGATGACCCTCAGACACACGCTGCACTTTTGTTCATTGGCAGGAGCCATCCTTTCGTTCTCGTGTGAAACAAACGCGAGTTCACTTAGCCGTTCAGCAGCTGTACAGAGCTGTTTTCTTTACGTCTCCATACACGAAGGTGCAACAAGTTTAAGCAGCGGAATGTTTGTTTCGTATGTGGAAGTGTTAAAATTCAATGTAGCGTGCCCGCGGCGAACCGGCTGCAGCTAGTTCACACACGTCGGTGCCTCTAAAAATCTCACTAAAGAAACAAAACTTCGGTGATATACTGGGATAAGTGGGTGCAGGCGCTGGTGGGTGAGCAGTGTACCAGTCGCACCCAAGCACAACCTAAATGATGCTAAAGGTCCATAACGGCACGTCCCCTAGTTTTCACAGTTCTGGAGCGGTTGTGACTTACTCCTTCAGCTGCAGCAGGACAGCCTGAGTGATGAAGCCTCTTCACAAGCCTTACAGTGGGCCCGGGAAGAAGCGGGCTGCTTCGAGTTGCGGATTTAGGCGGACGAGTACCACGTGCTCTACCAGTTTGCCTATGAATAAGGTGAGAGATCGGGTGAAGGTTGAGCAGTAAGAGTGGGCTACCTTGGGATGAGGATGACGTTCGCGTGCTCCTGCAGAAGTGAGCTGGACAATGGCGCGATTGTACAGGTTCTTAAGAGTCCTGTATCGAGGGCCCTTCCATATCCATTGGTATAGGACATGTCCTTTTATAACAAAAATTACATGTAGAAAGTGATCGAAAGGGGAATGAATGCAGCGGCTGTGCGAGAATCCCCTCATCTTGCGGCATCGGCAACTGCTACACCAACACTGAACTGTACGCTTAGCATATCAATATCTGAGTTTCTATGCGCCTGCTGCTGAGCCAGAAAACGAAAGCTCTCAAAGCACGAATAACCGCAGCAAAAGAACTTACAAGGGCTGGGACTGAAATGTAGCAGATTTAACTCATCCGTATCTACATGACCTACACATGCGCACATTCAGAGTCAGGGCCTTTTAATGCAGCAGCACTCATGCAGCCACGCCTCCCCTCATGGTCATATTGTTTGTGATCGGCCCTGTGCCAGCGGTGCCACCGCCATACCAACTGTGACGCCAGCCGTTGTCGAGCCACCGAAGCGGCCATTTCTCTTCACTTGCAAGCCGTTCGCTAGTACGGTATCAGTAACGAACGTCATCCAAAATTGAGGAGCAGATGTACGAGCTGCATGATGCTGCGAAAGAAGAACTAGCTTCAAGGCTGGAGACTGATCTTAATCGAAAGAATGTTAAACACGCTATTCAACCAGAACGTCGTACCGCTTTTGCACGACCATTAATTTAACCACGCTTAAACGTGCCTAACCTTTATGCACATTTGGTGTCAATGATCTAAGTATGTGATTTTTCTTTTCATTGTACTTTTATCGTAGAATACCAGCTACACTGTCTATCACTTCTCACGTATGCGCCCTTGGCATCGAAAACTCCACGGTGAAGAAAATAAAAACGTACCTATTCGAACGTGAATCAATGCCACTACACCTTGGCCGATTCTCCCATGTGAGTATGTGTCATGTTTAAAGAGGCGAAGAAGCAGACGGTCCAGATGACAGCCCAGTGACAAACCATGCACCGCTGACAAAATACCTCATCGCAGGACGACTCTCGGTTCGCTTATAATAAAAGCTTCCCAATTGCCAAGCGCGACACAAAATGCCGCAAATCCGTACACAATTTCAGTTCTGTGCTATCACTAATCGCAATTTCCTAGTAATTACTACTGAAATATTACTCAGAATTTATACCTTGAAATCTGCTCTACGTCAATGTTTAGTCATCATAATCATTACAAGTTGTGGCGCGAGTCTCACGAAAACGACCGTCTCTTTCAATGTCAACGCATCGTCTTTCAGGTTTAGCAAAGCCGCTTCCCCGTGAATATTCTTGGCATGCTTCTTTAAATTGTATTAGAGAACGGCAAGTCGCAGCACTTCGGAATTGTTGGCGGTATAATTCGAAGCAACACCATGCTTGCGAGAGTCTAGGTAACAGGCCTCACCGTCTCCATGAACAACCTGCGCCAGAGAACAGGGCGCGAGCATGGTACTTCCTCAAAGAGTTAAACACTTTTACTGTTAGTTCAAGCCGAATGTTCCCCAAAAGTCCCTACAATTTGATGTAGAGCAGTGCAGTGACATTTGTTTCCGGCCGGCAAATTGCAACGAGGGTCATACTCTTCGGTTTACGCGACTCGGCAATGTAAGTGCTTAGAATATGCCAATATATTCAGGCATGTCGGGAAGACAAGACTTCGGGTGTGGCTTGTTCACTGTGTTTACGGAGTGGACCTTTTTGGTTCTTCACTTTCGTTTTCGTCACTGTTTTGTGTGCTTTTGCGTCGTGTGGTTATTCATCCACATAATCAGTTCATTTCTCAACTAAAATTAGTTGTGATTAACTCTGGTTAACCCTTGTTGAATTGCGATAGCAACGGCGGCATCTTCTTTTGCCTGCTACATTATTCCCCTACCACTCCCTATCAGTGTAAGGTGCTACATTATTGGGGACACTTCAGCTCATCCTTTAAGAGTATGACACAAGAGCGTAAGCTACCAGCCCACATATAAATGAGAAGGGTTCAATTCTGCTGAATCGAATGTGGAGCGAAAACATTAGCTGCCGGTGACCGAGCGTTCCTTTTCTTCTTGTTGTGCCCTCCGCCGGGACGTGGTCTCCGCCGGGACTAAGCGACGACTCTAAACCTGGCGCAGTATCGCTATTGCAATAAAATCGACCCTGGCTCTACGTTGGCCCAAGGGCGACATACCTGACTTTGGCGCATGCTTGGTCGACAAGGTTGGGCCGAGGTCGTCTTTGGCTACTGTCCTTGGGCCGACCGCCATAGTAGGCTCCACATGACCCTGTGTAGGCCCGACATCGACAAGTAGCCTGGTCGAGTCCCAGTACGGGTATCGAGGTTCGACCGAGGTTAGGCTAAGGCCAGAGGCCAACCTTGCAGACAATGTCCACCTACGTGAAACGTTGCCTGATAGATGCAAATGTCAGTCTGTAACGTTACCAACAAAACACGCACATTATTCGTGAAAAAACGGGTGGTCCTAAGAATATTCTGCAATGCTGAAGCAAACACCGGTGACTTTTGAGACAAAATATAGCAAGGAGCAGATGTCTGGCAGTGAACATAGCATAAGCATTTTTATGGCGACCGGGTTTGTCATGTTAATCTTACAAGAAACACTCCACCAAAGAAACACTACGAAACGAGACACCACCGCGCTGCACACGCACACACTTAAAGCAACATTCAGCCTGCTTATATATCCCCCACATGAAGCGCTGATTTTAAGCCAGTGACCTCTGCAAGTTGAGAGAAGTTATTTAAATCATTTTTAAGCTTACGACGGCAAAATGGAAAATAAGAGGACATGCTCATGTTGCTGGTAATGTTTATTTAAAATCTTTTTGCTGCATTCGTGCGAACATTATGCAAATGCATAAGCAAAAAACATCCGTGTTATTTGGCTAACCTCGTGGGCAGTCAACCATGACCCTATACTTTGGACCATATTTGGCTGCTGAACATTGGGTACCGACTAATTCTGTATCATTTGCAGATATGTGGCTGGCTCAGAGTACATTGCCAACCTCGTAGTTCGCCAGCCACTGTCATACTTTGGGTCATATGTTTGGCTGCCGAGCGTTGGGCGCCGTATAATTATCTACCACTTGCCGATAGTTGACTGAAAGCCTTTGGCCAACTATTAAACAGCGTAATTGGCAACCAACCCGACCCACCTTTTGGCCATGCATTGGCTGGCCGAAGATACATGCTACAGAGAGCTCTGCCCAGTCGTTTACAGTCGGTCGGTAGTCAGCCAATTTCAGTGGGTTGGGACCCGAAGCATCCGAAGGCTGCAATGACGGCACTGAGAGGAGTATGCATGACCACTATAAAAATGTGCATGTAGAGTAACTGTGCTTCTGCGTGGTAAAATTCAAAGTCGTAATCAGCCTTCGCTGTGAAGAGCGTCGACCATTTCACGTGAAGTCGCGTGAACATGCTTTGTATGTCGATCGAGGCAGCAAACGAATATTAAAGAATGCCCTCGCCAGTCTGGTTTTTCTTACTACGTATGTGCACCGACATGCCGCTGCGGTGAAGACCGGATTTATGAACATCTCTGGATAAGTGGAAGTCCGCGGTATCGAGAACATCTAATGCGTGATTCATTTCAACCTAGGCCGAAAAGCTCGGTCATGCGGAGTGAACCCGAATAGCAGGTAACATTAATGAAACATTTCATGCTTTTAAGGCTAAAGCCGCTCATGGAACAAAATCCCGTGCGCTATAGAGTTGCGCGCGGGATCTGTGCGTCGATCTCTGTGCATGGGGTCTGCGCATCAGATCTGTGCACTGATGACGTCATCAGAAACAAAAATCCTGTTTCCACTGAGAATCGAACCTCCATCCCTCGGATCCCCAGCCGAGCGCTTTAACGAACTGCGCCACGCCTGGGATCGTGAAGCGCACATCAAATTCTCCTTGTCTACCGTTAGGATACTAGTAACGGTGGCAATAAGGCTGAAATGAGTGATAATGACAATGAAAACAGCAGCAGTGATAATTAAGGTACAGTTAGTTGATAATGATAATGAAAGCAAACGTGATGCACCGTGTGCAACAGCAACGCTCAGGCTTTCGCATTTCTGCATTGTAGATTCAACAGTGCTCTCGATTTTTTTTACAATGACAATACGAACGCTGCTTAAGTGTACTATTTTAGGGGTTAGCGCAATTTTTGCAAAAATATTTTCTCTAAAAATGGGCCTGTTAAACGCAAAAAAAAAATGTTTTCAATGGTTTGCTATATTTGGCGACATGAAGAGAAGGCCCTCTCTCACCATAGGTAAATATCGCGCTCATTTGCTTGTATTTGCTTCTCTTTTCATTTATTTCAATGTACAGTAGGCAGATTTTGCTTAAACATATTTTGAGAGTCACGGCTTTGGGTCATCATGACGTCCGGGGTCATCTGCCCCGGAAAGGCGGTGGTGCCGGGTTCGATTCCCGGATCAGGACGAATTTTTCTTTACCTACGAAGTTTCTGAGGAAGCTGTATAGCTTTCCTTTGTAGCCGTATGGCTGCGCTTGGGTGGATGTCAATGAGTAATTACTCCCTTATTAGAAACTTACTCCACTTTGGGGGCTTCCCTTAAGTATTTGACCAACACTATTCCCATTTCGAGTTATAGATCAATTCGCTCTCGCCCTACCATCTGTTCTGCTAGCCGTCCTGGTTAGCTCAGTCGGTAGAGCGACTGCCCTGGAAAGGCGGTGGTGCCTGGTTCGATTCCCAGATCAGGACGAATTTTTCTTGAACTACGAAGTTTCTGAGGAAGCTGTATAGCTTTTCTTTGTAGCCGTATGGCTCCGCTTGGGTGGATGTCAATGAGTAATTACTCCCCTATTATATTCTTTGGTTTCCTTTTATATGGAATGTGTGTAGCAAAAAAAAAAAATATCTCCACAGTTCACAACCACACATCGAAAATGCGACGATGCTAGAGCACTTGCTTCAAGCAGTAGTTATGGAGGTTGTCGAGCTTTGCCACCTTCTTCATTATGCGCTTTGGCCGAACGCACACGAATTTTTTCACGCAACAGTCGTCCATCTCAAAACAGTTAACCCCGGCAGCACGACCTGCGTCTCCACTGTGGTGTCTGCGGCTCCTAGTTGTGCACCTTGCTGCTCCGTTGGATAGCGAAAAAATCGCATTTATCTACGCCAGCCCTTAAGAAACCAACACAGTCTATGCTAAACTTTGACTATTGAGACCGTACTCATCTCAATACGGATGGCTCGGTAACCTCAGCTAGTTTTGCTTGCGCAGTGGTCGTTTCTGCGAGACACGCTGGGATAACCCTACTAATTCTAGACAGGACAACTTCTACTGAGGCAAAATTGGTCGCACTTTGTCCGGCTGTAAAGTACATTTCTCAGCAAACACCTCAAAAGTAGGCTGTGTTCTTTGACAGTAAACCTGCCCTACAATGTCTCCAAGCTGCCGTGAACCATGGTGACCATGAGCGATTTGTAGCGGAGATACGAAACCTGCATTACCAGGCAATAGAAGAGGGTCACGAAATCATCTACCAGTGGCTGCCAGTCCACAGTGGCATTGTTGGCAACGACGTAGCTGATGATGCTGCTCTAACGGCTCACAATACAGCCAATGTTGCCCAGATTACACTCAAAAGAGCTGACGCAACAGGATCCGACACCTTCGACTGCTTGCCTGAAACTAGGCAGACATGGTCTACTAGGAGGCTGGACGTCATGTTCGCACCATTTCGATTCCTTACCAGAAGAGTAAATGCCAGTCGGCGGCCCCCGCCCTGACGCTACGCTGTTGTGCCGCCTGTGCGTTTACTAACATCTATTCCCATCTCATCGCAATGACAGGGCTTTCCAATGTGATAACAATGCGTGTGTGACGAACCCATCGGCCCCACAATTTGTGACTGCCCTCGGTTTGAGCAAAAGCGTGTCTTCCTGGCTGCTACACTCCGCCGCTGGGCTCCCGTCCTCTTACGAAAGAAAATATTCTAGGACATTGGACAAAACATTCGCGATTATAACTTTAAGTGTGCGCCCTCTGTCCCTTTAACTTTTGAACTTTGGACACGTAAAAATATAATTTTATTACCGCTATTTCTTTCCTTGTTTTCTCCTCTTTTTTATTCTCCCTTTGCTCCCCTTCCCACGTGTAGGGCAGCCTACCGGACATCGCCTAGTTAAGCTCCCTGCCTTTCCCTCTCTCTTGAATATTTGTTTGGGGGGTGGGGAGCTAGAGAATGATATCGGGCTCTTTGACTCAATGGCGTCTTGCGACCTGTTGCCAAAGGTCCAGTTGGAAGTGGAACATGGCGGTCGCCTTTCGATGGAGGTGATTTTTGTAGGGTGCACATTCCCTAGATTTTCTAGGTG
Source organism: Amblyomma maculatum (assembly GCF_055883805.1). Taxonomy (NCBI): domain Eukaryota; kingdom Metazoa; phylum Arthropoda; class Arachnida; order Ixodida; family Ixodidae; genus Amblyomma; species Amblyomma maculatum. The sequence goes on along the minus strand of NC_139344.1, from coordinate 158,403,686 downwards.
AAGGATGGGTCAGTAGATGAGAGAGTGGTTGGTGGTTGTCTGATATATTTTGGGGAGGGGATATAGACGAGGGAGCTCCTGTTCACTGCACCTTCGCACACTTTCACACACTCTCGCACTTGATGACATGTACCCCACCCCCCGATGATTCTGACGTGAGGGCGAGGAAGAAGTCGTTGAGGTGGTTTAGATGGCGGCACTAGGGAGGTGAAGGCTTAGGAAGAAGTCGTTGAGATGGTGTTGATGGCGGCACTAGGGAGGCGAAGGCCGATTCCTTCGCCTCCCTAGCGCCGCCATCTACACCACCTCAACAACTTCTTCCTCGCCCTCACGTCAGAATCCGCCTAGGGTGCCTCGATAGGCGCCCTACACGGCACACATGAAGCGCGTGCCCTCTTGCATGATGGAGTCGTGCTGTACGATTCGCCACCGTTATGTGCGACAGCCGACGCAGCGAACGCATGAGCCTCAGTCAAATCAGCGAGCATTTCGGTCATTTCAGCGCCGTGCAGTTGACCGCCCAATCCTTCCTCCCACGGACATGGTCCGACGTGTTCAATTTACACGTGCCGTAATGTGTGTGCATGCGTGTGTGCAAACGTTGGCCAACCCTTACAAAAATGAGTTTTGAATCTCTATTGTGGGACTATCGACCGCCTTTTGAATTTACTGAATTTCGATAGACATTCAACCCCAGCTGAGTGCAATCTTTACAGGGCCAACAGAATTTTCATTGTGTTCTACCCAATAGACTTTTTGTGGTATTTTTTCTATGTGCTTTTTGTTGTCAGTTTTCAACGTTCACGAACAATTAGCGTGTACTGTTCATGCTGACCCATGTTTTTAAGTAGTTTTAGGCACCAATGATAAGAACATGATGTAACAATTTCGTTATGAATTTTTGGTCTCACTTTTAATCAACTATTGGCCACATTCTGCAAAGGGAAATATAAGAGCAGCATGCAGTTGCGTGCTCGTTCATGTTATATAAAAGTACATATTAACGGAGCACACTTAGCTCAAGCTTCGCAACACAGTGAAAATATGCCCTAAAAACTTCATGATGGCAAAGCCTCCACTAATAATGCAAATACATCGTTGAATGTCAATCAGAATCCGTAAAGGATCAGCTTCTGTATGTCGCAGAAGGTAGGACATATTTTATATTTATCACAAAATAAGTTCAATGAGTCATCATACTAACAAACAGAATCCTAGATTGAACCTACCATGTAGGGCAGGACAGAGCCTTTTTAAACCAGTTGCAAAGTTCACTATATATATGCTTCAGGGTCTGACATTCTGCCCAAGCCTAGCTATTTTTGCCCGTAGCTTTTGCCGCAAAATGAGGTGCAGTCTGTATTGGAATCCTTAACCGCTGTATGTCCTTGGAGAATTTTACTGTTATTTTTTTCTTTTCCTTCCTTTCTTAAAGTGGACACCATGCTAAAATGAAGTCACTTTAAACATTGATGGGTTCTAATAATCACGGATTGATCCCACGGACACTATAGAGTTAATACGCACAGCAAAAACATTCGCGTATGAAAAAAAAAGAAAAAAAAAACAAGATTGCATGCGTCTTCTATCAGCGACTCATTTTTTCAAAGAAGCATTCGGCCGCCGCCTTGCTCCTGTCCGTACCCACTTCCCCCGTGTCCCGCGAACGGCGCCAGCATGTCCGGAGGGGTCGGCTGGGGGGAAAAAAGGAGGGGTGGGAGGGAGTGGGGTGCTCCCCGCTCTCTGCCTTCTCCGTGGTTTGTCTTCACGGAGATGGCCTTGGCTTCAGCATAGCCGGAGCCACGCAGGGGGGGCGGCGTCTTCCCCTTTTCACCGAAGCTGTTCTTCTGCGCCCCGTTTTCTTAGCACGCAGACGCGGGTACGCTGAGTGCGGCGATGTGCCAGTTGGCGTTTTCCCGCCACCGTGGTCGCATCTTGCACTCTGAGCGAAGCACCGTATGTAGGTTTTTCGCTGGTGATTATCACGAAGATCGTTTTGTTCAAATTGGAGCGCGAACGTACGCATTTAAGTCTTCGGAGGAATCCGCTCTTGGGCGGCAGCTTCTGCGCAAGGAGGGCGTGTTTAAGAAGTTCAACAGTCGCAGGCGTTTTGGATTCTAGGCGAAAAGCCGGCGCGGGCGGAGGGAGCGTCTGCACTTTGGTGAGTATTTTACTTTTTCCTATTCATGTTTGTGCCAGTCTTGTACAGGGTGTGCTACAAGGTGAAGCACGCATGTAAATATTTCTAGCAGGCAAACCAGCCTCGTCGGGAAAAAAAGGAGGGGGAGAGAGAGAGAGAACGAGGCTTGTCTCTACGCGGACGCTGGGGCCGATGGAACGCCAGCTGGGGTGGCGACATTTTCTTTCTTTTTTTTTAACCGGTGACCGTTTTTGACGGATTGTTCGGCACAGTGCTGTACTCTTTCGATACGCTACTCGCGCTGAGACGGACACATTATCGAGATCATAATATGCCCCTGTCACACATTGTGGATTATTGAATCTGTGCAGCTCCACCATTTTTGCAATGTTTGTTTTTGTTTCCACTCATTTTAGTGCATATAGTTGGTAATTTTGCTTCAAGTTTTCTGGGTAGTAATGCTTGTGACCTGCGCTTTGCTATTTATATTCACAATGGGATCTTTGACGGCACCATATATTGTTATCAGGGAAAAATGAACGATGTAGTAGTGCTGCCGAGCTGTGGAGGCAGCGGTCGATGCCATCTAAGCAGTGAAAGAGTGACAACTCATTTTAGACAAGAAATTTCTTGAGCTATGACGTGGAGCAGCGCACAAATGCCTTTGCTCTATTTTTAGGTTAGTATATACCGCAACTTAATTATGATTTATATTGTTTATTTCAGCATCACATGCGAGGAGTTCCCGGACGTATCAGCGTTTTACGCAAAGAACAGCCTGGCGTCATACCTTGCACATGAATTGAAATAAAGCAAATAAACAACCCAGCTCATGTTATGGGTTCACCAAAGATGCATATTTTTTCTTTCTCATTAACGCGCATTTTTTTATTCTGTGTTCCCTTTCCGCTGTGGATTAACAGAAAATGCTGCGTGACCAACGGTTAGCCAGGAGCAGGCACGAGGTGGTTTACGTTAATGCAAAAGTAGCACAGCATATATCCTTGCTGCGGTCAGTCAACACATTCTATGTTCTGCTCGACGAATCAACAATTTAGTCAGTTTAGTGTAGGTTAATGAGTGAGTAAGTATAATGGGGCTTAAAAGATCAAGATCTGTTTTGTTCTTTTAAGCCTCACTATGCTTATCATTAACCAACACTAATCAGACAGGATTGTTGATTGGTCGGGCAGAACATAGAATGTGGTGACTTATCGCAGCTAGGAGATGTACTGCACTACTTTTGCATTAATGAAAATCACCTCGTGTCTGCTCCTGGCAAACCGATGGTCGTGTACTATTTTCTGTTGTTCAGGAGTGGAAAGGTAGCAGAAAATCAAAAAGCGTCACTTGCAGAGTTTCTGAAGCATTTGAGCCTGAAATCAACAGAATTTCAGTGGCGCGAATTCCAAAAGCGCTCTTAAGAAACACATGGGCCACTATTCCAAAAGACCTCAACATGGGGTCAACACGGCACCTTCAAAGATGTCGATGATTATCGATAGAGTTTCAACAGCGTATGTTGACACATCTGATCCGAATTTCTATAGACACCCAAACACCCAACAGGCATTTTTGTAAGGGAAGTCCGGCGCTCGATGGAGAGAGCGTCGCCCTCGCCCGTTAACAGGAGGTTGAGGAGGTTCATCCACGACGCTGTGACTGAGTGGCTGTCAGCAGAGCTTGCTCTGACATGAATTCTCCCTTTCCATCTGTACTGCCGAGTGTATAAAAAACAGCGGCTGTTTCCGCTGCGAGAGAGACTACGCAGAGAGAACGCCCAGATTCCTACTTTGTGAGCGTGCAAGTTTTCTCTCCGGGTCTGCTTCTCTGCCCGTTCCTACGTGATGCTGTATTAAACGTTGTTTTTGTTAGTCGACACCTCGTCTTTGTCGGGGATGCTGATGCTTTACGCCGAGCTACCGAGCCGCAAGGCCGACGCTACCGACGGGGCCTCGAGCCACATCTAACAACTGATGGCAGCGGTGGGATGACCCAGGCGTGGCCGTGGTCTAACGTGGCAGCGCTGGGATGTCCCAGGCGTGATCCGTGCAACAAGCAGCTCAACGGCAAGCCGGGAGCAACGAGCCCTGTATGATGACTGGTTGCTTGCAGCGGAACGACTGCGCTGGATTCTTGGCTGCGAGGTTTGGTGAGTGCGGGACTTTCTTCTACTGAATTTTGCCAGGCTTTTGTTAGTGTTGTTGTGGTTGTTGTTGTTGCAGTAGTAGTAGTATTAGTAGTAGTAGTAGTAGCAGTAGTAGTAGTAGTAGTAGTAGTAGTAGTAGTAAGTAGTAGTAGTAGTAGCAGTAGTAAGTAGTAGTAGTAGTAGTAGTAGTAGTAGTAGTAGTAGTAGTAGTAGTAGTAGTAGTAGTAGTAGTAGTAGTAGTAGTAGTAGTAGTAGTGTTTGTGTGTGTGTGGTGGTGGTGTTGGTGTCCTGTATTAATGCGAGTATCATGTAGAACGTGACTGGCCTGTCAAAAAAGTCACGTGTTTCAAATTTGTTCCGCGAAATTGCGGTCTGCCGAAATGGCTTTTTGTGGTGATCTACAAAATGATGTGAGCATGAAAACGGATTTTTAGCAATGCTATTCATGATGCCTGGATGGTATACATAAGTAATTCTGGAGGGAAAACGAAGGTATAGATGGTAGAGAGGAAAGCATTTACGCTTGTATTATGAATGGAGTGAAATTAACTGCCCACTGTCAATAGCCACCTCCAGAAATCTGTTTGGCTGACATTGTGTAGTGGAAAATACGTCATGCATAAACATTATATGATGTCAAAATGACGTTTGGCTACGTAAAGGATGTGCTGCCATTGCTGTGAATGACCAAAGTTGGGCGTCACATTTCGGACCACTTAAGGCGACCGCGTAAAAAACATGGCGAATTCGACGTGGAGTATAGGCAGCTGTTAGCTCACCACAGTTTGGTAGACAGCTTGGTGGGTGGTGAAGTAAGCTGAGAAATCTTGTTGTAATTGCATAAAGCACTGATGTAATAAGGGTACTTTTACAGCTTTGCCCTCATAGAGAAACCATCGATGATCCGCGCGGTTGGCCAAGCGCAGCAATGGCAGCCTGCCAACTCAACCGGTTGATCTGCGCGAGACGAAGGATTTCCGAGAGCACCGCGATGCTTTCAGGGATCTATCATCTTGCCCCTTCTCTTTAATCTGGCCATGGTGCCGATAGCGAGGAAATTGGAAAGCATACCTGGAATTCGTCACGCACTCTATACGCCGACGACATTACGGTGTGGACGACGACAGGATCAGCGGGAGAAAAGGAAGACAAATTGCTAAGAGCTCTGGATGGCATTGAAGAAATTGCAAGACGAAACGGCATGCAATGCGCCCCTGAAAAAACCAAGTTCATTAGAATCCACAAGAAAAACTTCAAGGCAGAGCCGATTCAAATCCGACTTCAAAACCAAGAAATCAAAGAAGTAAAAACCTTGAGGATATTAGGTATGTGGTTACAGAGCCACGTGGAAAGAACGCACACAAGCAAGCTATTAACTCGGGCAACCAGTCAGGTCTGCGGCATGATTCGAAAAATAGCAAACAGGAACGGAGGGTTAAAGGAGAAGGACGTGATCAGAATAGTAACGGCGATGATAGTATCCCGCTGGACCTATAGCCTCCAGTACCACAACGTCACCAGAACGGAATCACAGAAAATTGATGCGCAGTTTCGGAAAGCTTATAAGCTAGCACTCGGATTACCAAGTCATGCATCCAATGAGGCTGTTATGGCAATGGGCATCTCGGCCATCTACGAAGAACACAAAGAAGCAATCCTGGTCTGCCAAGAACGCAGACTAGAACAAAGTCGGACTGGTAGGCTCCTACTGAACATCATGGGACGACCCATCGACGAGAAAACTAACCCCCTAAGAGAAACATTCACTTCCGAAAGCAGAGCTGAATACCAGGTCCTTCCAATTCCCAAAAACATGGACCCCCTACACAACAGCGAAAGACGAAAAGCGAGAAGTCGCCACATATAAAACAACGTCGTCAGAAAGAATAGCGAAATACTCTATGTAGACGCCAGTCCATATCTGGGGAGAAAAGCGTCGGTAGCCACTGCAGTTGACCATACCGGAAGAGAGGTGACCAGCTCGTCAATCAAGGCCAATAACTACATAGAAGATGCCGAGGAAGCTGCAATCGCCCTTGCAGTTAAACACGCCAGCAGCAGGCGCATAGCCAGGGGGGGGGGGGGGGGGGGGGGGGGGGCGGGGCTTATGGGGCTTCAGCCCCCCCCCCCCCCCCCCCCCCCCCCCCCGAAATGTTTTCGTGCTGTCATGCACCGTCGACCAAAACAACCACCGGCGCTCGAAAGCATTCTAGGTTTTGTCTACAATATCTTTTTCCGGTTCGTTCGAAAATACATTTCGGCACGAACATTACGAACTTGGGGGCTACATTTCGTAGCAACGCCCATGCAGACGGAGTCACGTAAAGCCAGGAACCATTTCCGAGCACTAAGTTTCAAGGGCGTTTAGATAGCGAGCGGGCTCGTCGCGTCAACTCGCGCCGGCCGCGGAGGTGGGGGTGGACGACGAAACAAGACAGGTTTCCATTCCCGCTCAGTGTTTCAAAGGCGGTATTTCCCTCGCCTTCGACTCCCCGCTTCCACAAAATCCCTGTGTCTCTCTTTTGGGGCTTTCTTTTTTCTCGTGCCTTTTTCGAATCCTCACCGTGCTGTAGCAGCTCTTAGTGGTACTCCCTCGCCCTTCTCCCCGTACACTATGCTCTCTCCGTGGTTGCGCTTTTTGTTTGTGGTTGATTTTTTTTTCGTTTTCACGCTTGTTCCTACGCGCCGAAGAGAAGGAGCTGAACATTGATTGGCCCAGGAGCGTTTTGGTTTTTTTATTGCACCTCGTTTTTTTTCCTACACCGCTCTACGCCGCCTTACGCATCTTGCGGACGCCGGTGAGCGATCGCGGCCAAAAGGCATCGAAGCGGCGCCGATGGCGGCGGAGTGACCGTTTGTCTCCTGATGAGGCGCCCAAGCCTCCTCCCCGCCACCCCCTTTTTCGCGATGGAGACGGAGACGAGCTGCCCTTTCAGACCTTAATCCCCCTTAAAACAGAAACTGACCTTGCGGGCGCCGGTGAGCGACCGTGACCAAAGGCACCGAAGCGGCGCCGACAGCGGCGGAGTGATCCTTTGTCTCCTACTGCGGCGCCCAAGCCCCCCCCCCCCCCCTCTCCTTTCGCGATGGAGACGGAGAGGAGCTGCTCTTTCAGACCTTAATCCTATTGGCACCCGCGGCGACGACCACGGGAAGCTGATCTTTTGTTTAAAGGTTCGGAGGCGCGTCGCCGATCAGCATTGACCCTGCATTGACAAAAATGTAAACAAGCTTCTTGGATGACAGATTCAATAAAGCATTTCCCGTCAAAGTGTTCATTTCTTGGCCTTTACGTTTCCATATCAGCGGTATGCACTGTTTTGCTGGTTTAGAACTGATAGAGTTCTAGATTTCGTTTAATATCGGGCAGTGGCGCGGGCAGGAGCGCTCGCGCTAGGCCCGCGAACATTCATTAAACGTCATCTACCATCTTCATCGGTCATGTTCTGTCTCCTGTCTTCATCGGCTTGCCGCTTCGTAACATTTGGTTGGAGGTGCGGCGTACGGCATCCCCATCCTCGCCTTGGAGCTTCAACGCCATCTTAAAGCGGGGCCATCACCGAGGGCCCAGGGACATCGCCGAGCAGCTTCGCCCCAGCCCTTCAAGCCCAGACCTGAACAACTACCACCGCCCAGCCCCCAGCCCGGACCCGAAGATAAGAAGAACAGACATACCGATCAGAACCGAGATGAAGGACCCGAAAGACCCGAATGACCCGAAGGAACCGATGGACACGAACACGCAACCCCCGCCCAAGCTGCCCGACGTGACCTCGAGCCATCGGTCCCATGGACTCTGGTGACGGATGGTTGACAGCTCCAAGGGAGGCGGATCACCCACGCATCATACATCGTACCGGCAAGCCGTTTTATTCTTCCTTCTTCCTCTTCTTCTTCAAGCATTCAGACACGCCCATCATCATGCCATAAAATCATTAGCATCGCTAAACTTCCTCGTCCACGATCGGGACGATCGCTCGGTGGCCCCGGGTCATGTTACGGACGACAAGGAAGAAGAAGCGGGCAGTGGCGCGGGCAGGAGCGCTCGGGCTAGGCCCGCGAACATTCATTAAACGTCATCTACCATCTTCATCGGCCATGTTCTGTCTCCTGTCTTCATCGGCTTGCCGCTTCGTAACGATATTTTCTGTACTTATTCAACAGACAGAATCAGGGAAGCATTGATGTCAGTTATTTCTGCCACAATGTTTGTCACATACATATATGTTCTTTTATAATAAAATTAATATTTTATATTTTTCTTGGCAGTGCGTACTGCGTGGCATTCAAGAATTCGTTTGCAGCACCTAATACACAATGGCTATTGGCTATTGGCTGGAATTAATCATATTTGATCCATCGATAAATTCTATATGGAGGAGGACGCGCTGCAACGTGAGCCCCCTCCCCCAAACAAAATTTCTGGCTACGCCACTGGCCAGCAGCAAAGGTAGAAAACACATAATACTGAGCGATTCCCAAAAGGCCTGTCGTGCCTTCCTCCTGGGGCGCGTATGCAAACAGGCACATCGAATAATGGAGCAGGAAAAAAAAGACGGGCAACATGAAGCACACAATCATGTGGATACCGGCACACGAGGGAATCGACGGCAACGAGGCTGCCGACAGGATAGCCCGAGGGCATACTTTCCGGGCATCTGCGTCAGCTGCCCCAGAGCCTTCAACCCCTCTCACATACGCGGAACTAATACAGTACTTCAAATTAGAAAGAAAACGGTACGCAGGACCGCACAAAGACCTCAGCAAACAGGAAGCATTAACCTGGAGGAACATACAGGTTAGGACATTCCTAAACCTAGCAAAGTACCACGAAATCTGGCCCGAAAAATCCAAAAATAACACATGCACTGCATGCGGTGAAGTCTCGGACATCCTTCACATGATATGGAACAGCAAAGAGCAATTAGAGAAATATAAAGCTCGAGCGCTCAGCCAAGCGGAGTGGGAGGCACAGCTGGCCCACACGGGTCTCTCTGAGCAGCGCAGCCTGCTCACCAGAGCCCGGGAGACAGCCCAGGCCAACGGTATCCTGGACTGAGGAAACCTATTCCGTCAAACAATTAAAGTTTACTCTTTCCATCTCTCTAATCATATGTCTGGACGATTCATGAGTACAACCTGAGGGAGCATATGGTGCTGGCTGTGCAGGAACTTCGTGCGACAGGCAGCGAGGGATCACCAACGACTATACCTTAAACGTCGGCCCTAAACAATGCCTTTTTTTTTTATCTAGCACTACGCACTCACTGCAATGTTAATAAATTGAAAGAACCTTTCCACGATGGAAGAAGCTACCAAAAATACTGACAGCTTCAATTTTAATAAAGGAATGTATGTGCCATGTACATGGCACATGCTTGCTTGCCACATGTGATCGTGTTTCATGTTTAGCTTTCTTTTGATATGCATGCAGGCTCGCCATCTGCTTACCTTTTACAAAAAAAAAAAAAATAAGACTCCAGAGCACGTTATGACGATACGCTTTAGTCATATGACGTTACTAATTGACATTTTGTGCTGATTTTATTTTTTTAATGCAGCCAGAAAATAATAAAATAATTGTTTCACAGGAAGGGAAAGGCACAGTATCTGTCACACTTGCTATGTGGACACCTGAACCGCGCCGTAAGGGAAGGAATGAAGGTGGGAGTGAAAGTGGAAAGAGATAAAGAGGAGTTGTAGTGGAGGGCTACGGAGTAATTTCGACCACCTGGGGATCTTTAACGTGCGCTGACATCGCACAGCACACGGACGCCACTTCGTTTCGCCTCCATCGAAACGCAGCCGCCGTGGTCGGGTTCGAACCCGGGAACTCCGGACAGTGGTCGGGCGTCTTACCACCTTTATTGATTTCCAATTTGCCGTTTCGGCAGTAAGGAATACACGCGCGCGGCGCCACCCTAGCTTCATACCACGATTTCCTTAGTCATCTTTCGCTTTCTTTCCTTTTTCTCCGTTTATCCCCCTCTGCACGTGTACGGTAGCCTACTGGGCTTCGCCAATGTTAACCTCTCTGCTATTCTGTTCTTCTGTTTCTGTCTCTTTCTAAGACACCTTTCGCGTCTCACAGGAGCATTTCGCACGCCACCGCATTAAAATTTAACCAACTAGGTGTAAGGCCAAACGTGTGTCTTCTACTTTATCGGTTGTGTGTGTGTGTGTGTGTGTGTGTGTGTGTGTGTGTGTGTGTGTGTGTGTGTGTGTGTGTGTGTGTGTGTGTGTGTGTGTGTGTGTGTGTGTGTGTGTGTGTGTGTGTGTGTGTGTGTGCGTGCGTGCGATGATCATACTCTCTCTGGCCCTCTCTCTCTCTCCCTCCCTCTCCCCCCCCTCTCTCTCTTTCTCTCTGCGCTGCTTTCCGCGCTCTGCAGAACTCAAGCCGACACAAGATGTTAGAAACTTAAGCAGACTTGTTGACCTAACGGTAGCTGGTCATAACGCGGCTGTTCGAGAAAGATGGGTAGCACAGCCAGTACCTAACCGTAATTGATACTTTGAAACGGCGAGCGTTGTTCTCGGACATGTACGATGCCGGCTGCGCGGATGGAGCTACTTCGGAAATCTGTCAATTCCTTCTGTTTACGACGAGGTCCTTAATTAAACGTTTTAGTTCCTGCATTTAAAAGCCGCTGATAAGTCAACGTGAGAGGTCATCGGCGCTTATGAGGAGCAATGCCATTTTCCGCTCTCATTCTGCGCCAACTCACTGCGAATATTCCGTTGCCCTTCTTACTCTTCAGCTGTAACGCTCGTCGCGTTAATAACCCGCTCAGCCTCTCCGTGCGTAGCTGGTGCCGAATGTCCGACCGCAAGTATGTCATGACACACTGAGACCGCAACGCCACATCATATTTCACTCGCCCTCACTGTAACCCGAGGCTACCGAATCCCGGAATGCACTGCAGCGGCTCGGTTCCTGGAACATCGTCGTTTTTTCATGCTTGGCGCTAATATATAGTAGCAGACGATGCGCTAAAAGCAATAAAACAGCCAACTAGGGAGGGCTGGGAGGCGGTCCTGTCCAGCTCGACCTGGAGGCCCAGCGTGTCCTGGTCCAGAGAGCTCGGGCAGCGGCGGCGGCCAATGGCGTCCCGGAATAAGGTCTGCCACTCAGCTCCACAATGAAACGCACCTCCCTTCCCAAATCATATCATCGTAAATCAATGTTTTCTCCTCCTCCTCCTTCTCTACCACTTTTTTTTCCCTCGTTTTCTCCAGAATACGTAGCGCGATTGTGTGCTTACGTAATCTGGCGCAGTCCTACTGCACGCGTCACGCATACGCCACAATTTGAACAAAATGGCGATTTGTATATGGAGCTTGCACGAAACGCCGAGGGCGCCATTTTCCTGTACAGTGCAGCAGTCGACCGTGGAGTGGGCCGCGCAAATAGTACCAAAGCGATGGTTTAGCGCGGTCGTGGGCTCCGCTGAAGCATACTGAAGCGCAAAAGGTAAAGTCTGGACAAAACGACTGCGGGTTTTTCAATATACCAAAGGTACAATTGCACGAATGCGACAAGACCAGGAGCGATTGGAACGTCGCAGACGAGAATGGCTTGCACGCATCAACAGGCGGCATTCACAGAAATATGGACAAATACCAAGAGTGTGCACGTCATTTCGTGTCAGGATTGCAGTCATTGAAAAGTTTAAACGGCCGACCTGCAAAATGAGCACGTGAAGCAAGAATGGCGAGTTCCTGCAGCAATCCGTGCCTCAATGTACAACATTCGAGGTACACGAAGCCACTCTCGTCTGCGACGTTCCGATCGCTGGTCTTGTTGTCGCATTCGTGCAAGCGTACCTTTGGTATATTGAAAAACCCTCAGTCGTCTTGTCCGGGCTTCACCTTTCGCGCTTTAGTCTGCGTTCGGCTATTACAGCCGACGACCGCACAGTAGACCATCGATTTGACTATTTTCGCGGCCCGCTCCACTGTCGACTGCTGCAGTGTACAAGAAAATGGCGCTCTCAGCGTTTCATGCAAGCTCTTTATAGAATAGGGCACCCGGGCACATGCCTCTCACAAACGTAGTCTTTTGATTGTATAGGTCGATCCTTTTCTTGGTATGCTGTCTGCCGGCTGCCACAGCTGAAGTCGTTGTCTTTTGGCACCGAAAAAGGCGAAACATTTTTCCTAGCAGGATTTGTAGCCCGTATTCCAGCGGGGAACAAGACACTTTTTTTCCACATTACACGTCATGAGCATCACCAAGGCCATAAAAATATGATTCTATTGTAAACAGAACCCGTGAAAAATTTATTTGGGCATCGTAATTATACTTGAGGATTCTGTAATTCTAGTGCATAACTGAGACAGCTTTTCATAAAGGCAGTTCAGCTTAACCTCTAATGCACCACAAGAGTGACTATTGGTGTTTGAGTGACTAATGTAATCACTACCTGCGAAGCTGTGAACCGAACAGAAAAAGTAAAAACACCTGCAACTGTGACTACGATACTCCACTGTATGTTTGTGATAGCCATATTTTGCATTAATTCGGTGGGTGGGAGGGGGGTGGGGTTGCAAAGAAGCGAGAATAGATTTGGAGAAGCAACCTTAGGGCTGAAATTTCTTTACAGTGTATGACGATGTATTTTGAACAAAGTCACTCGCTTAATATCTGGTTTCAGCGTTGTTCAGAACCTCCCTTGGTAATAAGTGATGTTTCAAGCTTTTTTGTTGCTAATCTCCGCTGAATTACCAAAAATGAGCGAAAATGCTTCACTATTTTTGAGGCCGCTTAAAAGTTGAGGTGTGTCTGGGAAGACTAAGGAGAGATAACTTTTTGTTGAAGTGGTGCCTATAGCCGTGGGAAAGTTATTGTGTTCTGCTAACTTAAATTCCTCCATACATGACTCAAACAGAACGACGAAAAATAGCTTACCAGAAGTTTTTGCAGCCCCGCATGTTGCATTCTAAAGCGCACCAAATATTTGTGTTGGAAAAGGTGTTGGAATATTTGTGTTGGAGGGGGGGGGGGGGGGTTGGAAAAGGCGGAGAGGCAAATAAAAAAAAAACGTTTAGCTATTCATTTTCGGTGAGGCAACGAGACTTCTCGAAATATTTGGCTGCGTGAAATTTTGCGCCTTTGTGGGTTAGTGCCTATTGTTCAGTGGGCGGTCGTGTCAGATTTGGGAATGTTCGCTGCGAAGAGAGACTGAATGGAACTTTCATCGCAGTAAAGAACATTTTGCTTGGCTGTTGTTGTACTCGCGGCTGTAGTTGCCTCGACACAAAAGTCGTGTGTCATGTGATTTGAACCACGCCGATTTTCCTCCCAGTCTGCAGGCCTAAAGCCCGGGCCCTGAGAGAGAAAAAAAAAAAAAAAAAACTTTCTGTGGGCGCGTGCCAACGAATATCCAATAGCCATAAATTGAAGTGCATTGCCGAACATATGCATTTTTGCGGCCTGCCAGTAGTTCGCACGCACGCCCGAGAACTAAAAGCTTGCGCACTCACTCACACATACCCAGACGAGCGCGAGCACAGATATGCGCACAGTTCGCCGCAAAAGGATAGCGGCAGCCAGCTACGTGGAAGTTGCTTTTGAGAGCAATGAAGCAAAGAAAGAGCCGCGGTACATCACCAAAAAAACCGTTTGAATCATTGCAACACGTCACCAGCAGGTGTTGCATTTGCACCGAACCTCCCTTTTATTTTATTATTTTTTTTTCTTTTACGAAAAAAAGTTACCAAACTTTCTTGTGCAACAGAGCTCTAGAGAGCGACTTTTTCTTCGTTTTCCTGGGTTTGCTAACTCATCATTGTCCCTAAACTAAGCTAAATAAAAGGTTAAGTAGCGAAATTTAAGTTGAGTAATCATACAAATAGCTCGCTATATTTGTCTTCAAGATCACTGACGATCAAAATTTTAAAGAGTGCGTTGATGGGCTAGTCGGTCAGACATATATTCAAGGTATACTGCGCACACACAAACAAGGACGAGAAGGGTACACCTTTCTCGTGTTATGTACCCTTCTTGTCCTTGTTTGTGTGTGCGCAGTATACCTTGAAGATATCACTGACGATCGTTGCTGCTGACGGTTTGTTTCTGTTTTCGGTGCATATAGAGTGTTCATCCTTGGGGTGACCATCAGGCCAGGGAGAAGGACTGCTCGGAGACGTGTCGCGAGTGAGGGCATGTGCTCGTTGGTTCCCTTCTATAAGTTCAATTATGTGGCATCCGGGGACCCATTCCGGAAGGACGTGTAGATTTGGGTGCTAGTAAAGGTCGCTGCTTAGCTGGTAGTGAATATGATCCCGGAAGCACGCAGGTGACGAAATTTACGGAAGGAGTTCTGGCTGTTTGTGCGCATTACTTGTGATGATGTTAGTTTGGTGAGAGTCGTGAAAGATCGTTTCAGCGACTGATTGTGTTTAATCTGAGATCGGATCAAGAACGCCGGCCTGATGGCGGACTTCCTGATGACCGAGACCTGCAAACAAAGTTGTAGCGTTTGATTCACCGAAAGTTTCATCTATGTGGTATGTGGCTGTTATAGATGTAGTCACAAGCTGACATTCTCTTGCTTTTCGATATGCCCAATCCCTCTCCTGGTTAATATTGCGGAAGGTGACACAAATCTTGGGCCCAGTGTTGGTGCTGTGTTGGCAATATCCGGCCCAATGTAGGACCGTACTTTGCCAACGTATGCTGAAAGCTAAACACTTCGACAAATTTGCCTGTCTGGTTGGGTTGTTAAGTGAAACTTGAAAATTTGGCTCCGAGACGTCGGGTTTCTGTAAAATAGAAAAGTGATGGTTGGAGAATTTTCAAGTTTCACTTATTTGCAAACGTAGTACCAACACTGGGTCCAAGGTTCGTGCTGCCTGGCTTATAGCCTATATGCCTTTGACGCGCGGTGGATGGTCCCACGGCGGTCGAGATATGAGCAGACATAAGCCAGAAAAAATAAAACTGGTCTCTCCCGCGCGCTAATGTTTCGCGAACGGAATATGGCCTGTTTGGCTTGCGAAAATGTGCGTTGGCACCGCATTAAACAGCGCACATATTTTAACTCGTGAATGTTAGTACTGTCAGTTTAGAAAAAAAAAAAAAAGAAGTCTGGCGGCATCGGCGGGGACGACCGTTTGAAGAAGGCCTCTGGCAGGTGGTAGTTGGCAGGTGGCATGGCTGGGTAGTGGTTAGTCGGTGGGTTGTGGCACGCCACGAGACCACATGACGTGGTTCTTTTGACAGGCACTGTCAACTCGGGTTTCTGCTTTGAGATAAGAGGGGGAATCCAACCTGCACCCTTGCACACCGATACAAACAAGCTACTCCTAGGCCATGCAGGCACGTTCGTAGGCCGTAATTAAAAGGGAACGACGGTATATATTTTGACGGGTAAGCCTCTCATGTAATTTGGCAGCTTACAGCTGTATTTTAGTAAGTATCTCTGAGATGATGGTGGAACAAATTAAGGTATTAGTTCTTAGTACAGTAAAGCACATGTACGCGAGCGAACGTCCGCAAGGGGAGCTGCAGACAGGAACCATTAGTGCTTCGGGTCATATCCATAAAGGCCGCGCTTAATAAGTGGCGCAAATGTCTGTCAAATCACAAAGAGTCTGTGTCAACCCAGCGAAACATCTGCATAGTTCTCGTCTTCCACAACCAAGGAGTACTCAGAGGGGCTAGATCAATTAGTCTTCACTTCTGTGACTGCGAGGCTATGTCCCTTTCATTTCTTTTCATCGACGATAACATAATCATATATCATGAGGTAGACAAGTAACACTCACACGTATAGGCTTCATAGAGCTCATTGATCATCTTCGAATTTTTTGTCTATACTTGAAAGGCAACTCTGGATGTTTTTTGACATTCGAATATTCTAGTAAATTTTTTTAAATAGGTTCTCCGCTCCGTTCTGACGCATCCTACAAAATTTCGGCGCCGCACGATAATCCGTTCACGCGCAAAGCGGCTTTAAAATATGCCGTTTTCAAGGCTTAAGTTGAGAGTATTTCTGCGGGCAACACTAGGTTTCTGACGTCACAAACAGTATACCGGCGTTACTGCCCACTTCTCGCGTGGTTATCAAATTGTGAGGCTTATACTGAACTACCTCAGACATTTTATGCAGTTCGTCATGATTTTCATACTTTCTTTTCACCTTTCAACGCACGTACGAGTGTTTTTCTAATATCTGTGTGTGACGTCACCATTTCGTCAACTGGGACGTCGTTTCTGGCCGTGAAAGCAGTTTTGGTTTCGATTTGCTATTTTTAATTTTTAGAAATACTTCTAATTGGAATTTTGAAAAACGTTTTTATTTGTGTGTGTGTGTGTGTGTGTGTGTGTGTGTGTGTGTGTGTGTGTGTGTGTGTGTGTGTGTGTGTGTGTGTGTGTGTGTGTGTGTGTGTGTGTGTGTGTGTGTGTGTGTGTGTGCGTGTGTGTGTGTGTGTGTGTGTGTGTGTGTGTGTCGAAGTCAGGACATGCCGAGGAATATAACCAACTAAAAACACAAATCATGAAAAACACAACCGGAGTTGCCCTTTAACCGCCACACAGGAATGAGGTAAAATGTCGCTATCTTCGGTTTTATACTTGCTCGAAATAGACAGCTGTAGTACGTGTAGTAATCCCAACTTTCTGTGAAAGGCGGTATTTTTTTTCTCTGAAATTTAGAATGTTTTCATTAGATATGAGCGCCGTAACTGAGAAGTGAAATGGAATAGAGCTCCCAGGCCGAGTAAACTGATCACCACAAAACTTTATTCACTGCTTTCTGAAGGAGCTTTGCTATACATCATTCCGACATTTTGGGAGTTCGCGTTCTTTTTTATGCCCATCAGAGGACGGTGGACAGCACGCTCTGAAAGCACAACACTTTAGCTCCGTAATGGGAGGGTGCAAGGCCAGTCCATGTGGGTTGCATGTTACTCGTGAGAAAACTTCCGTGCTTCCAAAAAGACAGGACAAAACAAAGTAAGGACGCTATCACCAAGTGTATGTGCTTATTAATGATGTGACCAGAGTTTCATCGCCGTGTAAGGCCGAAAAACGGCCAATGACATTTTACACACGTCCGAGGCCGTCACTCCAAAATATACATGGACAAAATCTTGTGGAATAAATAAAGTGAAATGCTTGTGAGGTGCATTGATGGTCAGCGAAGCCGTCCCGGCGGGACTAAATCTTGCGGCCCGGAAAGACCTGAAAGAAAAGGGTTTCATTAGATTCTTGCTTTCAAGAGATGGCTAGCAGTGCAAGTCAGAAAGTAACTCACTGGACAAACCCTCAAGCCATCGCATCTCCTCTTTCTCTCTCTTCAGCCCATCAGACCTGGTACACGGTCCGCCCGCACGAAGCCAGATGTTCATTCACCTTCGCTGCTCTTTGGGGACTCTGAAAAAATGGTGAAGAAATTAATATAGCCTGCGTATTTCTTTTTTACGCGTCTCCAAAAAGAAAATAACACATCAGAACTAATGCGCACAGACTTACCCTAAATTTTTGCACCAGGTAGGCTGCCTGGGAAAGATAAATTGTTGCAATCAGAAATGAGTTGCCAGTATTTGCATTTCGTGCTTTTCTAGACGGAAAGTATTCCACCTTTCTGTCAAAGTGCATTGCTGCAGTATAACGGGTACAATAACTCTGATCACTTATTTTTAATTTTGACTTAAACATCTGCACAAAGAATCATGTATATATATTCTTACGGTGATCGGTCATGTCAGGCCAGAGAAACCACTTGCACACACATATATAAGATCATATTATGGCAATCAGCTTGCGTGCATTTTTTTTTTGTTTTGCTTTTTCTTTCATAAGCTGGTTTGGTTTATGGGGTTTAACGTTACAAGGCAACGTCGGTTATGAGGGATGCCGTAGGAGGGGGCTCCGGAAATTTCGGCCACCTGAGGTTATTTAACATGCACTGACATCGTACAGCACCCGGTCGCCTTGCTTTTCGCCTCCATCGAAAAGCGGCCGCCACGTCCTGTATGGATCAGCACTCGAGCGCCCTAACTACTGATCCACCGCGGCGGCGTCCTTTTATCAAGTCTTTGTGGCATTTATAAGCTTACAGGCAATGAGTATTTTAAGTTTTCTGGTCGAGCACTGTGTGCGTCTTTGTTGCTTCAGGCTGTTAATATATCTTGTCTACAGCCTATATCTTGTCACTTCATTCACGGCCTAATGTCACGCGCTGTTTTAGTCGCTTCTGCAGTGCTTATTTCTATTCGCAGCTATAAGCTTCACATTTAAAAACTAATCTTCTATGTCTTTCCTACGTGACTGCCCTCAACTTCGCATTTTACAAGCAGTCAAACCGCGTCAGTTATTCGATGAACATGATACAACGAGCTCACCAGAAGGGCCTCGCCAGTAGCCGTGAAAGGCACGCTCTCCTAAAGAAACACTTTGACCGAAGCACAGTTTGACTGCGCGAAAACGTTGATCGAAACGAATCCGGTGTTGGCACAGCAATCCACTAACCATTTGTTGACGGCGCCTCGCTGGCATTGACAGCTGGTCGCAAAGCCATTGATAGTTGAGTTGGTTCTGAGATCTTCTGAAAAACGTGTTCTTGAGGTCGATCATGACGTTTTTCTCCTGCATTTGAACGAGAAAAAAAAAAGCACGCACAAGCAAAGCATTAATGTAGCTGATCTATCCTGGTACATCACATTTTCCTCCCAACCCAAAGTGCAAAGCTGCTACACGAATTTCATTCTCTAGCAGATCAAACGCGTCGCTAATTGCGTGAAACGAAAATCAGAAGCGGTACCAAATGTCCTTTTAAAGCTCCTCTAAAAAACAAAAAAGGGCGCTATTGACAGCTGATTCTCTTTTGGCATCTGAAGTTGTAGGGAGGAGACGCTATCACATTTATTTGAGCAGAGGTGGCCCGGACGGAACTCGTATGCAGCCTTTAAAAGCCCTGAAAATAATTTAACCTTTTGCTACATATTTATATTTCGCAGCCTTTACAATTGATACTGCAGGACTATTTTTTTTTTAATACGACTGTAAAAGGAATATGATGAATTTTACACAAATTACATGTTTACAGAACCTTTTGCGTTTCAGGAAATTGCTCTAATTGAAGTGTGACATAGTACAGTGAACACCTTAGTAATAATAATGCCTCGGAAAACAGCTTGGTTACAAATAAAACGTTTCCGTTTAGAACATCTCCGATACAAGCATGGCTGCACGCGTCTTCTGAAGCGTTAGTCCGCCAGAAGCGAAAACGACCGCATTTCATGGCAACGGTAAGCTAAAGCGTGGTAATGCCGACACAGGAAATGCATATCAGGTGAAATGTATTACCGTAGCACTCAGCTTCCTCGCGAAGCAAGACCAAAATTCGGTGCGGTCTGGATCTTCGTCATTTCCTGTACGATAAACAGCAAAAGGAGAGAACGCTAAAATGTATCGCCATAATTTAAAAGTTGATAAAGTTTGCGCAATTTATTGTAGTTGTACACCACTCCCGTGAATATAATGCGCTGATGAATGAGATGCCAGGCAAAGCAAGAGATGCATGCACTGCAGTCAAGAAACAGTTGGTCATGCGAACCTGTTATAGATGAGATGAGAAGAGCCTGGAAATAACGCAAATGGATGCAATACTCCTCAGCAAGCGCTTCCGGTATATGTTACGCGCTTAGCATGCGCTTGAGAGGAAAGCGAACACCAGGTAAGCAGAAAAAGACAAATCCTGAGTTTTCAAAAGCGCAAACAGCGCATAGCACAGTTTTGTGCCCAAATGAAACAAGTCGCCAGTTCCCTGAACAAAAAGCCGGATAATTCACAGCCTCCCCATTGCTGTCCCAGGCAGGACTGGAGGCAGGATGCATATCCTGCGTGCAGTCCACCCGAAACCCACGGCGGCCGCACTCACCGCAGGGACCAGCGTGCACCGCCGCTACGAGTGCCAAAGCCACCAGAAGCGCGCCGCGTGGTGACATGCTGCTTGAGTGGCGCGGCGGTGCCGTTCGGGAGCCCTTATAGCGCCCCGAACGGGGTCACAGTTTGGCTCGCAAAAGGCAGCTGTCGAAACAAGGCCTCCTTCACAGCTCGCCCTAGCCCCCAGGTAGATGGTTGGGGGAGGGGGAGGGGCGCCAGCGCAGATGCACTGCCAACGAGGTCCGTCCCCGCAAATGTCCACTTGTCTATCACATGTGTGCCTCTACATTCCTGATAGCTCCAATGACAGTCCATGTAGCTGCTGATGCAAATTAATGCCGGATACTCCTGTGGGAAAAAAGGACAAATGAAAAAATGTCAACTTTGAGCTTTTGTCCTTTTATGTTATAAAAGCCGGTATATATTTGTGGTTATTTCGAAACCCATTTCTCGATATTTTTACACCAACATTTTTTCATCGACGAATGACTACAGACTTTTTTCGGCCGTTTAATGTGGCAATCCTGTGTGTCTTAAATTACAATCTCTACATATTTTCCAACCTGAACAGTTTATTTACCAACACTTCACGGGCAAAGTAGTATCTGGAGCTGTGTTTGTAGAAGAAATTGCTACAGTGATTGAAAAGTTAAAACAAAGTCAATTTGATGGTCGACAGGAAAAAAAAATACCGACGATTACGTTACTTCCTAATGCGAAATTTGAGCGCAGCAAATAAGCTGTTTCACCTTTTCGATAGATTGAGGCAAAGAAATCGAGCAACACATGTATGCGCTATCACAGAATTTTTTAGAGCGCGCGAAGAAAGGAGTTAAGTTCGAGCCGGCGCTTTGACAACCGGAGACTCGCAGGAAGAGGGGGGAGGGGGGCGGCGTGTACACCCAGCGGCAAACGATGGGGCAGAAGCGCGCGCAGCAAGCGGACAACGCGATAAAGGGAGGAAGGAAGAGATAGCAGCGACTGACTGATGCTGCTGACGCCGATAGTGGGTCAACCCCAGCTGCGGAGTTGGTTTCAGGGACAACGCCGCCGATGCCGACGCAAACAATGATACCCTCGCTTCCGCAGCGCCAAGAACCAGGTCTAGCCGTGGGAAGGTGGTCACGTATTCGTCGACGTGCCGGGGCCTACGTGAAATAACCGGCGCGTCGGCAACTGAAGAGCACCCTATCCGCCACACAGGAACAGGGGGGGACCCTCCTCTTTCTGCATGGCGGCGACGGTGTTCTATGCAGTCACGTTATCTTGACTCTCTAGCGGCGTCAGCGGCATCCAGCGGTATTAGTCGGTCGCTGCTAGCGCTGGGAGGATGAAAGGGGGGCGGAGCTGGTTACGAGGCCGACGACGACGCGAAACCCAGGAACGGACGCCAAAAAGCTGCACTCTAAAAGAAAAACTACGCAAAGGGGGGGGGGGGGGGGACACTTAACGCCGCTGGTTCGCTTCTGTGGCGTGTCTGTGGTCTGAACTGAGTCGACCTCGGTTCACACTCGGTTTTACACGGTATTTGCGTGGTTTAGCTTTTGAATTCTACTCGTCGAAACCTTTTCAACGATATGACGACGTTGTAGCCTAAAGTTAATCCGGAATCACAGTTAACAATTTAACGATTATTAACTAGTAGACCGGCAATTAATGCAGTTCAATCGCCCTCGATATAAGCTATCCAACGACGCATAACGATTGACGAGCAAAGTTCAGGTTAAATCACAACTAATCAACTGTAATTAATAAGATATACAATTAATCATGACGACGTCGTAGCGTAAAAGTCGACATTCAATCGTAATTAACTACTTAACTATAATTAGTACCTACAGCTGGTTCAGTGCAATTATACCCGACATAAGCTATCTAACGCTATATGACATGACGTAGGGTAAAGCTCACTTTAACCACACCTAAATAATTACCGGCAATTAATTTAGACCTACAATTAGTCCAGCACAATTATACTCGGCATCGGCTATCCAATGACATAAAATTGTGGCTATTATAGTCGACATTGGTATCACTTGGGCATCGTTTTCATCTATGCACACATCTCGCGTGCGTATTCCTTGCAGTCACTCCCCGTGTCTATGCCACCCGTGAGCCAACTGATGCTTACGCATTAAAACTCAGGTCAAAGATTACTTCTAAGAAATAGGTTGACGTGTCATGGTTGGATTATCCTGCTGGATTGAGCAAAATGACGAGTCCTTACTAGTTCTACTTGTTGATGGCAGCGATGAAGCTGCCACTCATTCGTCGCGACAGCCAGAACATGAACATTTTTGCGGCGCTCATGAACGGTTACGAGCCATTGTCCTGCATGCAATTTATAAACGGGCTAACTGCTCTAGGCGGGTAATTTAAAGTGTTGTTTCCTGCAGAGACGTATAGGGAGCTTGCATGAAGCGATGCATGCCGGTTAATCCGCCATGATGTTGTCGCTGGCAGCAGACGGCGGGCAGCGCAGCCAGGCTGAATTGAGCAACTGCCTCGTCTTTTTCGACGGTCCACCGAGCAAATACGCGGCTTTTCGTGGCTGCCCTTACGTGCGTGCAACTGTCGGCAGATTCCTGAAGAACGTACGCGTCGACGCAGTGCCCCAAGAAACCGGGCGCGCTATGAAGAAATGAAAAGCAGTGCGACGCGGACCTGTTCAGGCTACGCGACAACGACTGACTGCACTATAGGGGGGTATTCACGTGACGTCACAGCTGACGTCAGTATGCAGCCGACGCCATCTTTGCATCCTGTTCTGACTAGTACTATAGTACGGGGCGGCGGTTAGATTAGCTGTTCGTGCGCGTCCGTTTGCTCTGTCACTCTGCCTCATGCCAGCACCGTTGTTATGAAAACTCAATCGGTATCATGAGTGACAGTTCGATTTATCGGCAAAGTGTGCGCGAAGCGGACAGAGACCTGTACGAAACTAAACTTTGGTACCGACCCGTGTGCAGTCGATATGCGCAACTGCACGGTAAGCGCCGGCCTGTGCCCACGCATAGATATGTGCGACATTCATGAATTCCTTGTCCTACAGACGAGCTTCATCGCAAGAAACCAATTGCAAGCCTACTGACCACTCGAAGAACGCAACTACGTTACAAGCTGCTGGGTTAAGAGCCGCGGTTGAAGCAGACGAACTCGCTCTTTGTGCAGTTACGTGCGTGCCGTCCAACGTTTATACCAACTAAACAGCTGAGGTTTTGTAGCTGATATTCTGCATAGAAATGGTGCTTGGTAGTCAGTATCTTTTATACAAAACTTCTTTGGTGTACTTGCCTCAATCGATCAGAAGAAGTCGGATGTTTGCATCGTCTGTGGCGGTAAGGAAGCAAAAGAAACCGCTGCTACAGGCCACACCGATGACTCCGGTGGCTCCACCTCGTTGCCTTGCGGGCTCGAAATAACATTTTGCAACAAAACTCTTGAGATGCAGCGTAGTTTTGGCCACGCTAAACTTTATTTGTTATTAGAGATAAATAAGTTTATAAAGTTCTTCAAACCTTCTGCAAAACAACTGCTCGCCTACGTTCCTTCGCCGAATCTGCATGCGGTCTGCTTCGATTAGCAGCCGACACAGACGATGCGAATTAATGTGAACATCCGACTTCTTCTGATCGAATGAGACAAGTACGGCAAACACAAAGTTTAGCGAGCCCTCTTTGGTGGATTTTATTGCAGCAAAACACGACGAGGAGGTGCTGGCGGCGCGCTGCATGCATGCGCATGACTGGAAGCGATACATTGCCGCGCTGCTCTTTTACCGGGAATGTGTCTTCCGAGTGCGTGAAGAACAGTCGTGCACGGATAGTGGCAAGAGATGGCTGCTAGGGCACATCCGGAAGATTCCAGTCCAGCCCATTTTGACTTACATTTCTCACATTCCATGATACTTGTGCGGTTGAGCCGTGCCAGCCATACGTGACGTCGCATCTCGGTAGGTGTCTCGTTCGAGTGGAGTTGTTCGTGTGTACTTCCGGAACCTCATAATGCCGAGGTCGTTTGCGCAGCTCTTCAGCTTCCGTTGTTTACACTGTGCACGCGTCTATTAGTCTACGATAGCTCAATAAACATATAGTTGCGGATGCCACTGCTTGTAGAACCGGCGCACGACAGCACTTGAAACGTACGTTCGCCTTGTTCGTTCCGTGGACACAAAAATGGCCGACTGCGCCTCAATTACCCACAATGCACAGCGCGTCAGTGAATACCCCCTATGCGTCTGGACCTGGCCGCCCGTTGACATCGCCGACATTCATGATTTCTAGTTCTTGCAAGTAGTTTGATATTGCCACGATTGGCGTCGATCTCGCGTGTGTTGGCCCGTTTGTGCCATTCGTGTCGGCGTCGCTAGAATCACTTATCATCTCGCCCTTGTGCAGACGTATTTTTTGGAATCGTGAAGAACCCGCAGTCGGTCTCTCCGATCGCGCCAGCATCGTCTGCTACGCGACCATGCATGTAGACGAGGCTGTGTGGCAGTGCCGTGCTTCGTCGTCTGCTGCCAGCTCTATGGCTGCCAGCGACAACATCATGGCGCATTACGCAGCATGCATTGCTTCATGCGAGCTCCGTATAAGCTGGAGAATTCAGTACCTCAAATCGTACAACTGCTAGGCGCCGGTTCATCATGCGCCTGGCTTCCCTGACTTGTCAATGTTCAACTTCGACTTGTTTTTTACTTGTATTCAACAGCCAGCTGGATGTGCCTTGCATGCCAAGAGTGCTGACATTTTCGATTGAAACCGAATATCTAAAACAAAATTCGACGTGTTTCCAAGCTATCGGTATCCTGTGGTCTGAAAAGTCCAACTTGTAAATATAGGTTGATGTCACGCGCATAATATTGCATTGAACCTTCGCGGAAATGCAGTTTCGACGTTAGTGCTGTGCACTATAAACGATGTCACTTGGCAAAGTTCAGAATAGGCGGTAACCTACAAGCTTCAGACCTTGAATTATTTTGCAGCACCCTACGTTAACCATTCTAGTGATTTGTTCTGGTAATACATATATTTACTGTAACAAGAAGAGGTCATAAAAAGAAAATAGCTATATGGCACACGATTTTTTAGCGGTGATATTGCAGCTGAAAGCGATCATCTATCTGCCGTCTTTATGCAGTGTATTTGAGTTCTGTGAACTTTTCTGTTCAATTTTACGAGTTAAATAATGAAGAAAGAATAACAGCATTGCGCAGTCAGTAGCTGCATCAATTCATCGATGAGCAAATGCGCACAGAACGGAAAAATGGGAGACGAAATGGGGGAACAACTCTGTTCAGGTCCATAGCCTGGCACACCAGTACGAGCCTATAATTTTTTTCCTAATAGTATTCTTGCCGGGTAGAGCGGCAGTAAGAAATGCTAGAGGTGTTGGGCGGTGCATGTCAGCTGTTCGAAAAGGTGTATGCGTGTAGACTTTGTGGAATGAGGCGCAGTGTGTTAGACTTACTAGCCTTGAGGAGGGGTGGGGTAAACCTCGCTCGCGCCATAAATAACCTCGCATCATAAATAAGGGCACGACGAGCCGGGTTAAACTTCGAATGTTATGCGAAAAAGTGATGCAATCGCGGCAACATGCTTAATTAATTAGCTAGTCCAATGTACATAGCGAGTCCGTTCTTTAACTTCTTGGCTATTGCCAACGCGCATTGCATTTCTTAAACACGTTTTCTGTCTGTTTCACAATTAGGCGATCACACAAGCATTCCACAAACAAGCTCAAGTCCAAAAAAAAGGGGGGGGGGGGTGTTAATACCTCAACTTTCGGGTGCCCTGATTGTCAGCACTATATCTTATTTTATTTCAACCTAGCAAATTTGCTGTGATATGACAGGTCCCTTTAGAAGCCTCTAACTGTCGGACGTAATCCTGGGTCCTCCACTATATAGCATATTTTATATGCCTTACGCGCCAAGTCAGTCGAGCGTTAAACCCCACCACTAACTTCTACCGCATTTTCTTGATAAGTAATGAATTTACGGGGTGCGTTTTGCGTTTACAGTGAGTGCATGGACGATCGCCCGAGTTTGAGCGACCCTCCTGAATAACGCAATTCGTGAGATCCGTGCAGCGCCCCAGGAACGGCAGTGAAGGACGCAGTGGCTGAACGTCCGGCGCGTGCTATACTTAGACAGAAAGAAAAATATTCAGCGGATCATGCACTATCGTAGGAGTAAACTTAAAAAAAAATAAACATACGCTTAACAGTAAACGTAATAAGTATTTGAAACTTACCCACACCAGACAAGCCAGGAGCACGTTTGTTGCGCGGAAACAACACTACGCTAGGTCTGAGCTATTTCGCGGAGCCCCGGAGATCCCCAACTGCGCATGTGCGAGGAGCGAGTGACGTCACATGGCGCACATCTGGAGAGCAGTGTGGAGCAGCCGCCGACTCCGCTGCGCGGGTGACTCTGACGTGCTGTCGCCGCTGCGCCAGCTGTGCATTCTACAGGAGCAGTGACGTCACACGGCGCTCAGCTGTGGCGCTGGGGCCACCGCCGACTCCTCCGCTACGCGGATGACTTACCGCCGCCGCTGTGATTGCCGCACCGCGCATACGCAGTGACGTCATTGCTCTTCCAAAAAAAAATTATGGGTTTCAACGCTCCTGAACCGAATGTGGAGCGAAAGCTTTGGCTACAGGCGACTGAGCGTTGCATCAAACTCAACCCGCGTTCCGTTGAACGCATCAAAGTGCACCGACGTTCTAGGCAGAGTGCCTGGGCTCGAACCCGACCGCCGGCGTCTGCGTTTCGATGGAGGCAGAACGGAGAGGCGTCCGTGTGCTGTGCGATGTCTGTGCACATTGAAGATTCCCCCCAGTCGAAAAAAACTACAGAACGCTGTAAAAATACGACAAAATATTCTGTAGTTCTGTCGTAAACGTCAGATGTTTCTGTTGTTCTGTAGTACTTTTCTGTAGTTCTGTAGTTTTTCTGTAGTATAAATTTGTTGTCTGTAGTTCTGTACCACTTTTCTGTTGTAACTACACAAGTTTCTGATGTTGTCACAGAAAGTTCTGTTGTCACAACAGGCTTCCCGTCAAAACCCCCACAGAAATTCTCGTCGTAACAACAGAAAAGTTTCTGTAGTTTTTTCCGACTGGGCCAGGTGGTCGAAATTACTCCGTAGCCCTCCACTATGGTAGGGTGGCTAGAAGGAGAGGTGTGATGAACGCGGCGCGCTTTCCATAGAGAGGGGTGGCCCTTCGAGCGTGACAGCCGCTGGGGCCAAACGGAGCGCTGCAGTCTGGGGCGCCGAAGGGGTTTTAGGGCGCCGTCATCATTCCAAGGGAGACTTGAACGCGTCCAAGGAACGCCACGCGACAGGTGTGGCATCGCGCCGGTACCGGAGCAGTCAGCCATGAAGTTGAGCCGATCTAAGAGTGAGGGTCTTAGGCAAGCGAATCTTCGTAATTCGTCAGATCCAGAAGTTGCAGCCTGACCGTAGATCGCAGAAAGCTAGACAAGAGAAACGTCGAGCGTGCAGCGGAGACACCGGAACAACGAGAAGAGCGCTTCCGCAATTCTACTCGGGATGGCCATTGGTCAAACCACAGCCATTTTTTTTATTTAGGTAGCAATAACTTTAACAGCGAACTACTTTCTCGTTGCAAATGAAAAGTGAATGGTGGTTACTTCAGACCTAGGAAGTTACTGCAGGCATGAGAAGTTTGCCTCGTTTCCAAATGTCTTGTCCCGAGCACACTCATCTGCACTGAAAGTGCCGGTCTCCATCGATTAACGCCGTTGCTTACAGGGCGACCATACTTCTGAGGTAATCGAGGCTTCCGTCGTTACGGTGAAAGGCTTTCCTAGAGTCAAATATGCGTCATTTGCTTACGTGGGGAACGAGCTTTCGACTTTGAATGACGGTCAGGCAGACAGCGATAATCACCGCGAGTGCTAACAAGTTGTGGCGCAGAACGTTCTTGTGCGTGCGTGCGTGCCTCTGATTTGTTTTCGTCATCCTGTTCAGCTCTTAAGGTTTGGTTGGTTTGTTGATTGCCGCTTTTGCCGTCTCGAAGCCATAGCTGATGGACTGTATGAGAGATGTCGCACGAATCCGGGTAAATTTCGACTGATTGGCTACACAGTACAGTACACAGACGCTTTTCGAAATACGGCCATCGCAAACGGGATTCTATCCCACGACCTTGAGCCTAACAACCAGGCTCTGAGCCGCCGAGGCGCCCAGTTACAACCAAACTGGTTAACTTTTATAAGTCAATGCATGTGGCAAGCTTCTCTGTTCGTTGCATTTTTTTTTTTTCCATCGAGACACCGCTGTGAAGATTAACTGTTTTATAGAGTGTTGTTGTGCCGCCGGTTTATGCGAATCGGGTACCAGAGGCTGTCGGCTCAGCCATGCAACGTTGGGGTGGCGACGAGGGACACTGTGGGCGCTCCTCCCCAGCCACACTTTCTCTGATTGGCTGCTACCCTTGACCAGGTTACGTGCACGCGCACCGACTTCAATAATAAGATGGCGTCGTGGGCTCCGAGTTTGTGACGCTGTGCCGCGCAAACTACGAGCGCAGCGAAGATAAAACACTGCTCTCAAGACACAGTTTTGATGAGATGCGACTGATCGGATCGCAATTGTTATCGCCATCCTATAATAATGTGCGTCCAGATTAAGCTGGCTCAGGTACCTCGCTAAACACGCACTGTATAACTGATTTTTGCTTTCGGGGAGAGCGTTTTAAACATGGCAGGATGCATGCAAGCTCTGAGCAGGAGCACGCGCCACGTGCGCATACAGATAAGGATCCACCGCTGTGCGCATGCCGACGCGTCCGTTCACACTGGGTCACAGCCACCAGAACTATCGACCTTGAAAAGCGAAATCAGTGACAGCTGTCTCTCCGAAGACAAGCTTCGCTGATAAAATTAGAGCGAAACGTTTTGTTCCCCTTCTTAATGTTTTTTTTTTTTTTTTTTTTTTTTTTACACGCTTTCGCCGCACTTGTTCGACGCCTGCGAGAGCAGTCGACATTAGCCTGGCTCGAAGCGTAGTCGACCACACAAGGATCTATTCCTTTTGTGGCCGCGACTGCTTCACGGGCTAGATGTTGTGATCATTATCCTGCAGTTATGAGCTTTATTTGAAGTTCGCGTCATTTGAGCAGTCTCGCAAAAATGTTCAACGCTGAGATAGCGCAGTTTCTCAAGACCTTATTGACCACCCGTATGAAAAATGAGCAAGAATCCTTCGAAAGTCCGCCTTCGGCAAGCCAGGTTGCCCTTGATAGAAAGGGTTCAAAGGTACGTAGGGCGTTTCTTGGACTTTTTTATTCGTTGTACCGGAAGGGTAACTGCAGCCGAATGCCGGCTGTTTTTTGTTGATATGCAAGTTGTCTCGATGGGTATTTGCTGATGTATCTGTTCTTATTCAACCTACACACACCTGGCAAAGTACAACATGCAGGTTTTAGTAAAAAAAAATCGCTAGTTAAGGTAAATTATGCCTGTCGCATTGGCAAGGGCAAACTATGACGTGCAGTAAGCGCTGTTCTCGTGAAATAGTATACCAAAGACCAAACACAAATATTTGCGGCATACTCCCTGCTGACTAAAATGACTTGATTCGAGCATGTGCCTTGATGCGAGCATATGTGCTCTTCGTTGGCACAGTTCAGCGAAGAAAAAAAAAGGGAAGCATTTAGCTTGTCTGCAAATGAGAGTTTGGCATTTTTTCTTCAACGCTTTTAGTTTACCCTCGTGTCTAGTATTTCTCAGTTTAGGATATTTTGTTAAGGTAGAAACCTTCTTAGCGTCATTGCGCAAAAATTTGTAGTTATTGCCGTTGTCGGCACACGCTGGAACCATAAAGATTGCGTCAGCGTACGACATCACTAACGAACCTTCATGTGGTGCAAGATCGCATGAATATCGCTTTGGTATCGAAACTGTTCAGTGGGCAGCGGTCAGGGTGGTGTCATACCCTTTTCGCTCCACATTTAGCATCCACCTGCTAGTCAAGTTTGAGGATAGTTTGCGACAGGGATTCAAACCGACGACATATGTGCAGTCGGCCTCTGCGTCGGAAGCCAAAATAGAAGAGAAAGCTTGCAACGGCAAGGGCGCGCCCACAATTCCTTCTGCTACAGTGAGCGTAGTCTTATATCCCATTCTGATTAGTGCGACGCCACCCCTGCTTATAAACAGCTGTTATGTATGGAGACCTAAAAAGCTGCGACTTATTTTTTTTATCGGCTGCATACAGTGTGGTCGATATCGATTGCGGTTAACATTTCCTAAAGATAGAGCAGCATGCCCAAGAAACCAGCTGCGATTCTTACTTGCGAATTACTAATACAGAAGACCATAAATTAAAAATGCCCTCGAGAAAGTTGCCGCAAACACAACCGGGGCATATAGCGCCTTGCTTAGAACGTTACGTGTTCGCTTCAGTGAAAGAAAAAAAAAAAAACGAGTAGCAGATAGGACGCCAACAAACGCTTTCATAGCTCGGCCGTTGCGGCAACACATCGCGCGAGCTGTTCCTTCATATGTCTACTGAATTTTAAGGCGAAAGCCTTTAATGACTCATGCTGTCGTGGACAAAATGTGTCCCGCTTTTGCGGCGGCTCTGATTGACTGAAGCGGGATGACGTCATAGAAGTATCGACCAATCACAGAGCACCACCACAGTATGCGCGAATGCGTGGCTTACAGGGCCATATGTCAATCAATGATCAATTACTAAGCAATTACTTATTAAGCAAGTATTAATTATTGACTAAATAAGAAATTCTAAAATTAGGCAAATTTGAGAAAACAATTAATTGATTAATTACTTATCTAATTCACGCTCAATCAATAGTTATTCCTAATTAATGAATATTTAATTACTGATAATTAATGCCAGTTGCGTAGCAGAATGCGGTACTCAGGTTTTTCCCTTCTCTACTTCAGTCGCTAATGTCCCTCGTAATTTTTTAACCCCTTAAGGCCCATCAGATATTGCGTGGGAAAAAGAAGAAGGTGCACTTAACACGTACAAATTGCAATAATTGGCCGTATTTTGTAACGCGCCGTTTCTGTTTCGTTTCTTTTTTTTTTTTTGCCCCTCTGTCACATGGCGTCACCGAAGAAGCGACCAATTGCAATTTTCTGCTCGGAGGGCAAAACGAAACTACACGTATGGTTGCAAACAACACAAGCTAGTTAAGAAAAAAGAAATTCCAAGAAAAAAAAAAACAGGTAGCAAACATTCTAACGCCGTTCGAGTTGAATGAAAGCAAGTTTTCTGTGAACATTTATTGCACTCATGCATAAAAAGGGATGACGCTAAAAATGTCGTCATCCAAAGGAAATAATTAACCTAAATTTGTCGAGAATCGCCTGTTTGTCGATTACATGTGACCAGTGGGCACTCTTTTTCTGGCGCTGCACAGGACGACATATTTTGGAATTAGGTGATCATCGAATTCTTCGTCGGTCAGCCAGGTTTACTAACGGCAACGTTTAGCACGGCTGAAAGGCACTGTAACGCTTTCTTTGGGCTGAACGCCTCGTTTGAGATGGCCTGCATCTGAGCATGCACCGCCACACTGATGGCATTGGCTGCCTCCATCTTTATCGACTCGCAAGTTTACCGCCGCGATCGCCAATGATCGCCGCCGAAGGCCGCCCAACTCAAATCACTGGAACCAGGCCGAACAGAGATAACACGCCAGGGCACGCGCTGTCGTAAAGCAGTTGCCTGTGGGAACTTTGACAGATATAGCAGTTTTCTTCACTAATATATCAGCATGGTATAATTATCCCTCGGGCCTCGTGCGTCCATCTTCGGCCGCGATTGTGTGTAAGAATGAATAAAAACGGCTTTATATGGTGACAAGCTTTACCCGTTAATAGCTTGAAGACATTCTCTCATTCGCTTTTGTTTTGCATGTTTACAGAATACGTTTCAGATAACTTGAAGAGAACAATCCATATATCTACACGTTCCGCGGGTGCTGTCTCAGAACGAGGAAAACGACAGGAGTGATAACAGTTATCTTGTTCCTAAAGCCGGTAAGCTGGAGTGATATTTGAGCGAGTTGAGGGATGTTGAGTGAGAGGCACCAGCGACGGTAACGAATTCCCAGCCTCTGTGCCGAAAGTGAATGCGCGAGCAACAAAGATCAATAAAAATATGCTGACATACTGGTGAAGAAAATACCGGCGTCGCGTCAAAGTTCCTGCATGCAAAACTGCAGCCGCGCTCGTCGACGTGCGTTATCCCCGCTTCGCTTGTGAGGCCTACGCCTGCGATCGTTGGCGAGCGTGCTGCAATTCGGTATGCCCGATGAAGGCAGTCTGATCGGTGGGGTGGTGCATGCTGAAATGCAGGCGCGCGGACTGTCTGAAACGGCAGGCTTCGCCCGTGTAGTGCCATCACGCCTTTGGGGCACTCTATGGATTTGTTTTTAAATTTAGGGCTCCAGTCTCTTTTCCAGTGTTGGTTAATATTAGGTTTTTAGTAGTAACCGATAATTGCAGCTCATCTTTTAGATGCTTCACCTGGTGTCCCGTAGTGCTGTCTCAGGCTCTCTGTTGTCTTTTTATGTATATTAATGATTTGCCTGATTGGTAATCTTCGTCCATTCACTTATTGCCGATGATTGTGTAATATTCCGAAAAATTAAAAATGAGATCCCCAAAACCTTGCATCAGACTTAGCATTTCTAACTGGTGTATCGGCTCATTAATGGAAACAATAGTATTGGTAAATGTGAAGTAGTGCGAGTAAGTCGGAGTTCTAAAACCATTCCTCTTTACTGTCTATAGTTTGCCATTAGAAACAGTCATGCCATATGAATACTTGGTTGTGCACATAACATTCAACATGAAACCTACACATTATTCATGCTGTTAATATTGCTAATAATACTTTAGGATATGTATAAAGAAACTTCTCGCTATACCCCTAACATCTAAAACTAATATTTCACACAATTTTCGGTCCCCTATTTTTTGTTTATATCGACTGTATGGTGTGAACTATATATGCGCTGCGAATGTCGAACTTCCTTTGTTGCACGTGTCGTCAGTCGCGTGGCACACAGCTTGAGCCAATGATGATTGATACATTGAGCCTACATAACGCATAGGCTCAATGCAAGAAAGAAATACACCTAACATGTATATTCTAAACCATAAAAAAATCCTGCATTTTATTGCAAATAAATGTAGGTACGATTTCTAGGGCAATCTAGGGCACGTCGCTAGATGCAATGCAAGAGAAAAATATGCTACTCTGCGCAACTGCACCTCGACAGTGTCGGGCGTTAAATTGACATACAATGCACCAGCCCCTTCTTTTCGACACCAAGAATAATAAAATGAACTGAAAGCGTTCTGATGGTTGTCAGAAATATGCACGTTTTTTTGCGCAGCCGTACTTTGTTCTGATCAACGTTCCTCGCGGTGTTGATTATGGTATTTCAGTGACGTCGCGTACGTTCTAATAAATTTCCGGTACAAGTGCGCACGCATCTACCTCTTCGGTTATTTTCGCCGGCTGTTTAACAAAATAGTAGAACACTCTCGCTGCATCACCGACGTGCTCTGCAACAAGCTGCGGTCGAGTTTTATTTACCGGATAACGTTTAGAAATTGTGGTGCGTAAAGTCGTGTCGCAAAATTAAAGCTGGAAGCGTTATTTTTATCCATTTGCAGGGGCACTACAGCTTCTCGTGGCAAACCACAACTGGGGAAAAGTGCGTCTCGGGAACAGGAAACGTCCTTCCAAGACGGATATCAAAGCTTCTCAAACGCCATCACGCCTGCGGAAGCCTTGCCAGTTTGAGTAAAATTTCGCTCTCGAACGGCACCATCGAGGCCGAGTGGAAGGTGGTCGTCTCTCGCGACGTCCGCAAGCTGAGCAGCCTCTGCCCCCGCCTTCGCGAGGTCTCCTTGGACGGTTTCAGCTTCGGCGCCGCGCACCGCAAGCGACGCGTCAAGCTTCGCGACTTTCCACAGCGCATGGTGTCCCTTTCACTGCGCGGCTGCGTACTCGACATGAAGACACTCTTCTCGGTTGGCCCCACCGAGCACTGCGAATTGACTACGCTTGACCTGGGCCGGTGCTTCTTCCTCAACGACGAGAAGGCTCGCAGCGGGAGGCGGCCGTCGTGGCCATCGCTTCCCGCGCTCGAGGGGCTCTGCTTGGAAGGATGTCCGTTCCTCATTTCCGACGCCATTTTAAGCGACGTTCTGTTGTGCTGTCCGGCGCTTCAGGTTCTGGACATCGAGGGCACGTCGCTGCAGAGTTCGCTCGACGTGGCGCTCATTGGAAAGTGCCTTCCGAAGCTGAGGGAGATGTTCATTGGCTGGACGGACGTGAACGACTCGACTTTTCTAGCGTTGCAGCGCGGGTCGTTCGACAGCCTTGTCAGCCTGTGTCTCGTGGGAACTCTTGTGACTAACCTAGGCGTACTGGCGATGTGCGGCGTTTGCCCGCGCCTGCGTTTCGTTCGAGTGAACATGGGACGCTGCGCCATCAGAAGCCTTGAAAATGTGGATGCCTGCGCTTCTGTTCAGTTCGAGGTTGCTTGCTTCAGGAGTGACAACGTGAACGCTGTCCTGCGCCACGAAGGCTGCGAGCACTTTCGGGAGCGCGTGTGACTTGACACGCTTTCATGAGACGCGTACACTCGTATCGGAAATCGACAATCTGGATTCATATGTTCCAGCGCATACAAGAAGTCAATGTCTTCATTCTATTCACACCGGTCTCATCATTCGCTCACTTCGTGGCTTGTCGTACCGGTGGGCAAAATCCTTAGAAATGCTGTTTCTTTTCAGCGGTCCATATGTACATCTCTGGACGAGGGGCTTTGTACTGTCACGCTTGATCGCAACTGATGATTTAGGGTGACACCATGAAAGTACCGAAATTGTATAAAACTTTGCCTTCATGGAATTCCGCCAGTTTCGTGCAAATAAAAAAAAATCTACAGGGCACTTTGGACCATTAAAGTGTGATGAGGCGAAAGCCGTTATAGCGCAGTGGATCGTAGCCCTCTACTACGGCACCTCTATCTCTCTGTTCTTTCACTCCCGCCTTCCTTCCTTCCTTTACGGCGCGGTTCAAGGGTCCGCAGAGAAGTGTGACTGATACTGCGCCTTTTTTTCCCTGTAAATCAATTTGAAACGCCGCTGATGCCTGCTGTACTGGGTCTGCTTCTGTTCGCTGTGTGGTGCGGCGTTCGAGGAAGCGCCAAAATGAAAGGCGTAGTTGCACGGACGCCTGGACCAGACGCCCGGCGGGGTCAGCTTCGTATATGCGTGAATCGCCTGCTGACGTCATGACCAGTCGTGACTGACGGTATACATCGCGCGCCACTTGTAGAACACAAGCAGCGTTCCGTCAAAAGTATCAAAATTCACCGGCGTTCTATAATTGGTTTGCAGGAAAGGAAAGGCGCAATATCTGTCACTTGCGGAATCACGCTACTATCATCTTCACGGTAGACGGGAATTATGATGTGC
The DNA here is from genome assembly GCF_055883805.1 of Amblyomma maculatum. Classification (NCBI taxonomy): domain Eukaryota; kingdom Metazoa; phylum Arthropoda; class Arachnida; order Ixodida; family Ixodidae; genus Amblyomma; species Amblyomma maculatum. The sequence continues at coordinate 158,367,997 of NC_139344.1, read as the reverse complement.
GTTTCACGATCCTGGGCGTGACGTACTTGGTTAAAGCGCTCGGCTGGGGATCCAAGGAATGGAGGTTCGATTCCCGGTGGAGACAAGGTTTATCTTCCTTACGGCAGACAAGGAGAATTATAATGTGCGTTTCACAATCCCGAGCGTCATGGCCGATGAAGTCACCAGGTGATAACGCCACAATCTCGCGGAATCTCTCAGAGGTGTAAAACTTATCGTGGCCGAGACGGACAGGGTCATGGCAGCGAGTATGAAAGAGGTATGCACTTCGGTGTAGTCTTCCGAATTCGCATAAAAGTAAGAAAAAAGTTCGATCGCAGCACAAAAGCTTTCAAAAAGGTAAAGTAGACAGTAATCGCGTTCGCCTATAACCTACACCCCTACAACTTGTTCATTTTTCATGGTTGTGGGCACATATGCGTCTCGTGATATGCTTCATGCGGTTACCATGTGCACGTGACCTACAAAGTGCTTCGTACAAAAAAAGCAGTGCTGGTCGTCTCCGCATCGGCGCTGCTCTGAAAAATTACCGGTGTATGGGCGCGACAATGCCTTTGCCACCGAAAAGCAATTCTTTCTCGCCGAAGCTGCGGCGGCGACTGAATAAACCGTTCTCGCTTCTCATTCAACCCGCGACCGCATAATACGTGCGGTTCGCGGCGTGGACAACACGCCAACACGCGAGGTCACTGAACCAGGAACGATGCGGACAAAAAAAAAAAAGAAAAAAAGAAAGTTCACTTCGGCCCGGAACCGCGTTTTGCAGCTGCTTAAGGGCAAACTGTTGGGGTAAATACGGGAATGCTTACGCCGTGATCACACTATTGTTTTGCAAACGTATTGTATTGAAAACTTGCGCGTTCGGAGGGACATTCAGCCACGTCATGTCGTGCCTCTTCTGTTTGCGTAAACGTATGCTAACCCATGGTGTATGTCACACTCGAATTTATTCTAACAGAAACAAGGAAATATGGTGCCAGGCTAGCACTTTCACTAATAAACGTTCTTGTTTGAAGGATGAATCTTGTCCGCCGTCGTCCGCATAAATGATTCGCGGGAACTGACTACAGATAACATAACCACCTTTCAGCGCTTGCGCGGTACGTACTCTTGAGCTAAACTAATGCTATCCTAAATTTCCTTGAGCGACGGGTGAAAGCAGCTGACGAGCGAGCCAAGGAACGTGATGCCATACAGCTTTTATGGTTTACCCAATGCCACGACAGAATTCGTTTGGAACCCCCATCGTACGGCGGCTGGTCAGTATGCGCAAGTTGACACCGCGAGGCTCGAGAGGCTGTCGAAGCACGGCGTCGATTGCAAGATTGCAACCTACCTGAGCAACGGCATAGGGATTGCCGCGCTTGACTCTCTTCGCACGGTGGCGACGTTGATGACGAAGTATGCTTCATATATGCACCTGTGTCATGGACGTGGTGGGTTGGGTCTTCTAATCGGAACGTTGTACGCCTCGCCAGATGATTTTTGTCGGACTTTAATCAGTTTCCTATGCTCATCTATCGGCTTTCCACTCAACGCATTAGAGAACATTTTTCTAATCAGGTTCTTCAACGTCAACCTCATTGGACACCATAACTTGAGCACACACGTGACGAATACAGCTTGTTCTGCAAACCAATACCAGCGCATCCCAGTTAGCCACCTTGAGCAAAACGTACAGTCTTTGCCAAAAGTAACCAGGCTGCATGTTCTGCTTGTTGTTTGTATTCTAAAGCCAACATGAATTCTCAGACAATCACAACTTGTTGAGAAGTGAGGTCAGGAACTCAACTTTAGTTTGCACATATTTGCAGCTTCAGAAGAGGTACCAATTCTCTGCTACTCGACTGAGAAGCGGAACTCGCAGCCTGGTTACTTTTGGCAAAGACGGTACATAGGGGTTATTTAATAAAATGCGCTAATTTAATTCCTGTTCCGTATTTGAGTAATCATTTCGCTGATTGCTAAGTAATCATCGCCATCCTTCAATAGCCCGCCGGGGTGGAGCATGGGGTGCGGGATCGAATCCCGGCCCCAGCGGCCGCTTTTCGATGGAGGCCAAAAGTAAGGCGCCCGTGTGCTGTGCGATGCCAGTGCACGTTAATTAACCCCAGGTGGTCTAAATTTTCGGAGTCCTCCACTACAGCGTCTCTCGTAGCCTGAGTCGCTTTGGGACGTTAAACCCCACATAAACGAAAAACCAAACCATCCTTCAATAAACCTGACGTATGTGTCTGTTGTCTTCGGTGGTGCGGGCCTCCTCCTTGCTAGTAAAGCTTGCGCAAAAAAAGTTTACGCGATGACCACCTAAGGTAGTGCAAATTTCAGCTTTAGCTTATGCTCCATTGCCTCGTGTTCTCTAATCTGTTCTATAGGCCAAGGTGGTTCTAGGGCGTTCGACTACTGAACCCAGCGACGTAGAACTCAGCCGTCGCGGCCGCTTTTCGGTGGGAGCAAAAAGCAAAGCGTCCGTGTACTCTGCGATGTGAGTGGGTGCAAATAAGCTCGGGTGGTCAAAATTTCCGAAAGCCTCTACTACGGTGTCCCTCATTGTCGTCCTGCGTGAGCTGGAAAATTTTCAGAAGTTTGAAATAGCCAAGGGAAAAGGGAAGTACTAAATGAAGCCAGATTAGGTCAGGAGGTTCCTATAGTGGAGACACTTAAGAAGGTTCTGAACAGAGTCCTTTGCTTGCCAGGCAGTCTCGCAGCGCATAGGCTGCCAGGGCGTTGGTTTCAGCGTTTTTGTTTTGGGGCCTTGTGAATGACTTCCTAACGTGTTTGGAATGTGTGCCAGTATTACAGCAATAGTTAAAAACATTGCAATGATTAAAACTTAAAATTAAAGAAACTATACCTGGATTGGAAAGGTGATATTATGGTGCTACACTCTACTGAAAGAAATAGTATGTAAATGAGTATGATGAATATGATGTGGCGCAGTATGTCTTACATTTCAACCTAAAAATGGGCGTTTGGTAATCAGTTATGCGATGGTAACTGAGATTGTAATCAATGACCGGGATCGGCAATGTGATTATGCAATGTCGCTGACAACAAAAACGAGAATGAAAATATAGACAGAAAAGGTCGAAAATACCTTAAGTACGAAAAACTTGTTGCTGTACGTGAGGCATCGCCTTTTGAGCTGAGGACCGCAAACATTTTTTTCCGAAAACTAATTAACAGCGGAGTTAGCCATCACAGTAAATCTACCGCGCCATGCTCCTCTCATCCCTTCCGTCTCCAAAGAGATTTCCTCTCCTGCCTGGTCGAGTAGCCACTAGCCTCCGCAAGAGAAATTCACCTTCCCCCTCTGATTTTACCGCATGCCGCCATGGCCCTGCCTTTTCAGGTTTTTTCTTGCTTCTTGCTATCCGAGTATTTCCGAAATTCGGGGTCACAAAGACCACTAGGCGACCTTTTGTTCGAAAATCGAGATGGGAACTTTTCGCAGCATACTCGTCCCCCACCCCCTCTCCAACATTTATTTCGGTCGGCGCACGTATGCGTGCCTTTCTGTGTTTGTGTAAATCTCTGTGTTACAGCTCGCAGAACACTGAACCGTACATGGTTAAGTTGTAGTAACCGCTACACACAATTCCTCCGTGGCTGAAAGTGGTCGGTTGTTAGGGCTTCTTTGGTTACCTAAATAAAACTTAACCATAAAAATAAACTTAAAGCCCAAGACATCCATGCTTCTGGCTTGTTTCTTATAGCCACATATTAAATGCATGTTTTGTTTACTGTTCAGCGGAGTAGTACACACGTCGCGTACCGCTAAGTTGTATGTATCCCACTACAGGAAAACTAAACGCCTTCTTTTTATGTGGTTGTGCGAAAACGATAGGCGCGACGAAAAAGCATGCAGCGAACGGCTGACACAATTAGTGACCTACCCCCACCTTTCACCCGTCATTCAGAGAGAGGGACCAATGGATGCCGTCCAAGCTGGCACGACACGGAAGAGGAGGTTGTCATTCCGAAACCAAGCAGGCATGAGAAAGGTTCCATTTATATTTTTGCGGCTTTCTGGCGCGCGCATCACTGTGGTATTCTGCCGATCTGCGATACCTGATAGAAGCACCGGGCTTGTTTGTTTAAAAGATCATACCATAGTCAGTGGCCATTTATGGCGAAGCTGACGCGTCCGCCTAATTTTCCGGTTGCATCTACCACCTGTATTTCATGTTCCACTGGCAAATATGAACATCCATTGCGCGTCTTCTGGTCCCGGCTGTGTACTTACACTCCAGGCATGTTCTGTGACTGATTTAATGAGTTGGCTTTCGACGCCCAATGTCGGTAAAAACTATCCAGGGCCCGTGTTCTGTGAAGCCCCCGAGAACCACATTTGGCAGAAAAGAAAGCAGATTTCGGGGGTCCCAGGCCTTAGAAATACTGCCACAAAGGTGAACAACATGGTAGACCGATAAGAATAATTAAAGAGATAAATGAAAAAGGAGGAGGGCGAAAGAAATGCAATCGAGAAATTAGAAAAAAGACTAACGCAGAGCTGAAAGCATATATTAAAAAAAAAAACGAAAAAAAAAAAAACGCTGCAGCCAGCTATAGGGGGCAAGTGGGGGACCAGATATCCACATTGTTCGCTCCACACCCGCCGTGGTTTGCTTGCAAATAGAGAACTCGGTTTCCTTCAATTATTCCTGACCAAGCGGTCCTTGTAACCGTGTACTTTTTAATAAAATGTGTATGAATATACATTATAAAAGACAGGTTGTGGCGCCAAACAAGTGATGTCTAAAATTCAGGTGTATTTTCATTTGCGTGCTCTCTACGACTTTCATTCATTCACCCGCCAGTTTTGTATGATTTGCCGTTTAGCCGATAGGAATGCGTACGCCGTTCCAAATACAGTCGGTATATTCGATTCCGGGGCTTCAACTGGGCTTGGTTCGTATAGTTTACCTTTGCAAACACCATTCTCGTTGAAAAAAACCTCATTGTCTAAATGGCTCACAATTTTAACTTATAAGACAGGCCGTGAACATAGCGCTGCCGCAAGCCTCGAATGCATGCTTCGCTTTACAGTGGCTTCCGATGTTGTATCATCCCAAAGCGCTTTTTGTTGACCCGGAATAAACCGGTGCTTTTACACGGACTGTGGATTCGTGATTCGTCGGGCGAGACCACTTCTCGCAAGCCCGTTTTCTAGAAGAAGAAAAAAAAAACTGCGAAAAAAAAAAGGACGCAGGACAAGAGGAAACACAAACACACACGCAGTCTTAATCCTGCGTCTTTTTTTTTTCCCTAGTAGACGTGAACCAACAGGCCCAGCAATTCACTCTTCCGTTTTATAGAAGGTAAATGTGAAAAGGACTGCTCGAGCGCACCACATTGTAAAATGCTGAAATGCTGCTGCCATATTTAAAGCGGTAAAATTGTAATGAACAGAAACGTCCGATTGCAACATTTTCCGGTATTCGAAGACAACATTCATGTGCAAAATTATCAAAAATATTGATGGCGGCTGAGCTCGGTTAAGCCTGGAAAGTCCGACTCGGACGTTCTCCTCGCCGATGCACTGGTGCAAACCGTATGGTGTGATCGGCGATTCGGCGCGTCATTTTGGCGTCTTGCAAATTGTTGTTGTTGCCCTCATAAAAATGGCGCACACCTGTAAGGAGGATTGGCCATGTCCAGGCGGTAATTACCAATCCCCCTTCTTGCGCCATTTGACTGGCTTCTTTTTCTCCTTCCTCTTGTCTCTCTTCCGGTCTTCTTCTCTTCATCCCTCTTCTCTCTTCCTTTCTTCTTCCCTTCTGATAGTTGACATGGTTGCCGAGAAGCGACCAAAATAGCCTGCAGCCGTGCACGCACGTATACCGACGAACTTCGACATCGCTGCGTGCATTGCGGAGGCGACCCTTGAGCGGGCGTGAGCGAAGAAAAGGCCGCCTCCGTCCGGGTGTGGTCCATAGGCTGGGGCACGGCCGGTCTCGAGGGAGAGAGCGCTTCTCTTCTCATACGGCCTCTCCAATGGGGTCTGTTTCAACCGCCCGCCGCGCCTCGGTGGGGTCGCCACCGCCCCACTGCTGCTCCTCCGCTACAGCCGTTCACGCGCAAGGGAAACGCGCGCTCGCTTTTAGCTTCGCCCGCGTCAGTTGCAACTGGCAGGTCCTGACAATTTCGCCTCTTATGGTTTATACAAAGTCCGTCATCAACATCGAACATTTATCGTGTACGAGGAATAAAATACAGTCAACAATCCGCTCACGCGCGCGCTCCTTCGTCAGTGCGGCCGTGCCCGGTCGAATGAAGCTTCGGGTATACCTCAACATTTTTTACCTCTAAGTTTTGTACAAAACTAAATTTACCAGGCTATGCAATGTGCCTTTGAATGTTTTAAGCAGGTGTAGCGCAACCTAACGTGAGTGCATGGTGAACTGTTGGGTGGAGATTCTGTCAACCGCTACCGTTTTCGTTTAGATCAGAAGGCACCGGCAAAAATTCATGGCGCGTCTCAGATTCAGAGTAAATAACAAAAATTTACCCATATAGTAAAAATTTCACTTGTCTAGTGGAGTGGGCTGTTCTAGCTTCGTTCAAAACGTATCAGTCGGTTGAAAGATCGGAGATGTATATGTAGTCTCGCGACTACTTTTAATCAATGAAATGGGCATAAACAGTTAAGCAGAATCGAAAAGAGAAGCAAACAATAAAAAAATTTTCCTTCAAAGTTACACATTGCACTATATATTCATCAATTCACCAAAATGCGACCTGCGTCTAGAAAATTCAGGCTCAAAATCTTCCTGCACGGCTTGTGCACATAAGGAGTTGGCCTTTCGGTCTTCTCTGTCAATTTCCTGGTATAATTAATTGAGAAGAAGAATTCTGAGAAATTTTTCAAATATCAAAGAAATGGACCTAATAACATAGCTGTTGTCAATTCCTTTCTGGCAACCAAGTGTTGAGTTCTGAAATGCTGACTGAATCAGGATCTTAAGCACTTCGAGAACATTTGTGTGTAGTAGGTGCACGGCAGCGTTTTCGAAAAAAAAAAAAAGGTTTGTCCAATAGGGCAGCAAGCTCTGGTTTCGGATAATGCAGTCCACTAGAACATTGTCCTCGTATAAGAGCGTACTACAGTTGAATCCCGCTATAACGAAATTCACGGTGCACGAAAAAAAATTCGTTCTCGCGGAACTTCGTTATCGCAAAAATTTGACGTGAAACGCAGAAAGAATTGCCCAAGCAGCAGCAAAGGCGTTTAATGCCAAAAATCTGTAAGCTTGGTTTGCTTACGCTTCACGGCGAGCAACGCCGTCACGCGATTTTCGCACTCGGTCAGCAAACCCATTGCAACATCGTCGTCTCGGACAGCAACGAAATTCCTGATGACATCAAAAGCGTCCATCACCTGTACGGCGGTTGCCGCAGCCGGCGCTTCCTGTACGTCGTCGTCTTCTTCATCGGAAGAGTCCTTATCATTCCGGGCAGCTTTTATGATCTGCTCATCACTCACATCTTCGTGAACAACAACACAAGCGTCAGCGCCGATGTATTCGTCGAGCTCGAGATTAGGCGGCACGGTTCCTATTTCTCCCAGCGTTTTCCAGGCGGCCGCGATCCCCGGAGCCGGTGACGCCTCTTCGTCGCCGTCTGTAACGCCTGGTGTTAGGCCAGCAGAGTGTACGGGTCGACCTTCGGCAAATCCGGCGTGCCTGAAACAGTTCACAATTACTGAGCGCCCCAGTGTGCTCCAGGCAGCAGACATAATCTGCAGTGCCACGTACAAGTCCACCTTCGTGTCTCGGCCGGTTTCAGTGTTAAAAAGCAGCCGCTGAATTAACCTCCCGCGGTAAGCGCGCTTCAGGCTAAGAATCACGCCCTGATCGAGAGGCTGTAAGACAGACGTGCAATTGGGAGGGAAAAACCTCAGCTCCGTGTTAGTGAGCTTGACTTCGTCGGAGTGATGCGCTGAACAATTGTCCAAAAGCAAGCAAACTTTACGGCCCTGCCGCTTCATGTCGCGGTCGAATGCCATCATCCACTCGGTGAAAATAGCGCGGGTCATCCATGACTTGTTGTTCGCCTTGTACTGCACAGGTAGGCTACGAGTTCCCTTAAAACAGCGCGGCTTGGCACTTTTGCCTATGACTAACGGCGGACGCTTGTCCGAGCCATCCATGTTTGTGCAAAGCAGCACTGTGATGCGTTTTTTGCTGTGTTTGCCGCCGTGACAGCGCTGCCCCTTGAAGTCGAGCGTCCTAGCCGGCAACATCTCGTAGAATAGCCCGGTCTCGTCGGCGTTGTAAATGTCTGCAGGCGCGAAGTTGCTTAAAATTCCGGCCATGTTACTCGCCTTCCAAGCAGCTGCTCCGTCCACGTCTGCTGACATTGACTCGCCGCACAACACTTTTCCAACGATGTTATGGCGGGCCTTGAAACGGTTTAGCCAGCCAATGCTGGCTTTAAAATCATCAATGCCAAGTAGGCATGCATAGTTCAAGGGTTTCTGCTGGACGATGCTTCCGGACAGGGGGACGTTGCTGGCTCGTGCTTCCACAAACCACGCATGCACTGCTTTGTCCAACTCTTCATGGAGGGGCCGCGTCACCTTTTTGTGCTTCGAGGATGTGCCTGAAGCAAGTGCCATTCTCACGCTGTCCTTATTGCCTAGAATCGTTGACAGCGAACTTGCAGGAATTCCGAAGTCTTCAGCAATTGCCGCTTTCTTCCTTCCGCTTTCTGCTTGGGCGATTATTTGAGCTTTTTGCTCAAAGGAAAGAGTTTTGCGTTTTTTCACTTGCGTTGCCATCGTGTCCTGCGGATGAAAACTCGTCGTTGTCGAAGAGAAAGGCAGCGAGTGAACAACGCGACCACGACACAAAGCCAAAATGGCGGAACTGCAATCACGTGATTTCATGCTTAATGTGGCTTTGGATTTGACTTGGACTTCTCGCCAATAAAACTAGTTTCGGTTTCGATTTTGAACGCGAAAATTTCGTTGAAGCGGAAACGCTCTGCAAAAATGGTTCGTTGTGCAGAGAAATTTAGGCCATTAATTCGTATAGGATACTCGCGGGGAATAAAAAATTATTCGTTGTCGCGGAAATTTCGTTGTGGCGGTATTCGTTGTGGCGGGATTCAACTGTACATGGGGCTGCTTCTTTCGCTAGTTTCAAGAAGAATAGCGCAAGCGTCAGACCCGAAGTTGATTAACTAAACGATATATCTAGCGACGTAAGGTGAACCGGAATATGTGACAGTGGAAAATGGGATGGTAGGAGATGCCATCACTTCCTTCCGTGCCTTGATTTTGCTCTCAGATGAAACGTCCGTCTTGACAATGTAGTCATGTATAGTCATGTGCCGCTAGCTGTTACGGCCCTCGCATCTGGCATATGTCATTCCCTTCCGCACATTAGCCTTACTTTCCCGAAGAGAGCCTCAATGGGTCGCTATATAAGGCTTGACATCAGTCTTCAGTGAGAGTGTCCTTCTTTAACGCTTTAGAAGTTTCTTGCATACTTTCGATATAGCAGGTGAACTCATTTGTAAGTCACTGCATCGAGTATCACCTTCATCATTTATTGGCCTTTTTTTTTACCCCTTCGAGCACAAGTGGTGTCATGAATATCAACCATTTTTTGTTTTCATATTAAGATATATCATGTAAAAAGTTCATTAAAACAATGTTTATTTGCAAAATTAAAATAATGTTTATAATACCACACATTGCCAAGTATGTGAATTGTAATAACACTTAAAACTCAACCCTACAACGTTTACTTTGACTGTTATACTAATACTTTATATCATGCAAACATTTTGCAATTTACATTACATTTTTATGAAATTATTTTCATCTTCGGTGCTACCTGAATGGTTTCGCATCTAGCGCTGAAAGACGGTTTTGCTGTTGCAGACGAGTTGCTGTCATGTTAGCCTTGAAGAAGCTTCGATGTGATCCCTGCTCAGTTTTCTTTTTGTTCCCATTCGTGTACAGGCTTGGGAAAAATTCGGATTAAAATGAACAAAAGTAGCTACCATGCCGCAATGTATGCCATGCTTGTCGAACGTTTGCTGAACGACAGTGTTTTTTATATCCGTTCACGTGTGGTACGTTGACGACATGCCGCTGCAGCATCTACCTTCTGTGGTCTTTAATTTCGGGGCTGCACTCACCACGAAACTCGCGAGCGACAACACGAAACCAGGCAAAAACCGCCCGCCGCCTCTGAAGCAGACGCGGAGCGAACAGTGAGCAGGTCGCGCCCCTTGCGGTGGCGGAGAGCGTAGCTCAAGGAGAAAAGTTCCCATTGTTCCCGCAGCGATCGAGAAGGCCGTAAGAAAGAGCGCGCGCCCTCTCCCTCGAGACCGGCCGTGGCTGGGGGTGCTTTTGTGCCAGCCATCAGAAAGCCTCTCACCCACGAGGGACCTTCGCGCGCCTGGCGGCCTGGCCCGGCACAATACCACCTAGACTACTTTACAAGGCCCCCGCATAACCTCCTCTCCAAGCGACTACGTCACTGGTAAGAGACGCAGCCGCGCTAGTGCAATAGAGGGTTTACAAAAGTACGTCTGGCAACCGTGAGCGGCACGCTGATCCCGCGCTGGCCGCCATATTTTGCTCGCTCCATCCGTTCGCTTCGGGTCCGTCCGTCAGCGCTCGCCGTTCTGTTCGCGCTTTTCACGTTTTAACCTAGTGTGCTGTGCTTGGACCTCTCTTCGGTCCCTGACGGTTTCTGTTAGCGACGCCTAGAAGCGTATTTTGACAGCCGAGACCTGACGGGGCCCACCAGCCGCGCTGCCTAGCGCAGTTACAAATTGCTCTACGAGTCGTGCATGGGCCCCTCAGCAATCCGTAGCGTCATTCCTATCCAGGTACAGTATCTAGAGTTCTGTAATATACAGTCGTGCCCCGTTAATATGACCCCCGTTAATATGGACGACCCGCATTATGGACAGTTTTTCTGGGGACGAAACTTTTTCAATGTATTTATGCCTCGTTAATATGGAAACTCGCTGTCCGGACAATGGACAGGGGAAGAATGCACGCGCCCCACTTGGGCCCATGTATTTTTGTCTCGTTAATATGGACAGTGCTTGAAAAAAAGCAGAGGAGTCTGAACGCAAGTTAAAGAAGGGCGCGCCGCCCGCGAACCTACCCGACAGCTGAAACGGCGGGATGCCTGAACGAGTCCTGTGGGGTTGGAAAGAACCAAAGCCGGCATGTCGCCGTTTTAAGGAAGGGGGGGGGGGGGGGGCGGTTGAGCGCAAGAGCGGAGAGGAGCGTACATAGCAAACCGAGGGCCAGCGTAAGAAAGGCCCCGAAAAAACCAGGAGGCTTCTGGGTGCAGCGGAAGTGCCGCCGCAGTCGGGAAAGCAACAACATGTGGTTGCAATAAATTCTGCTGAACGTGAACAGAGAGGCCGGTAAAAGCGTAAAAAAGAAATGACAGGAAGAAAGACAAGTGCCTACAGTGGCGGTGGGAGCTGAAGTTTTCTTTCCCAAAGCGCAATGTGTGTTCCATGAAGCCGTTCACGCTTTTCGGTGAGAGTTAAGACACGCTCACAAAGTACAGCGACAAAAGAGGCGACGTACGAACACGCAACCCGGACCGGGCGTCCCGTCCTGGACGCGCTTCCCTCTCATGCTCCTGGTTTTCGTCCTTGTTGCGCTGTCGAACGGCCAAACTTTGCCCACTAGGCGGTCCGTATGTCAGCTCCGCTTTGAGTCAACGATGCGGCCTTGACAAGGTCTGAGCTCTTCGTAGTCGGCTAGCCGTCGTTCTAAACTGTACTTCAGCTTGCAGTGTTTGTTTTATGGAAACACATAAAAACGGCTCCAAGAAGATGGGATGTTCGATAGCCCTCTGCTATCTCTGCATAGCAGCTTGCCAGCTTGACTCCTTCGCTTTCTTACAGAAACAGTACAAGGCAAAAAAAGAATCAGAAGAACGGAAAGGCAGAAAGGTTAACTAGGCAAAAAAAGTGCACAGCATCAGGAGCCTGTAGCCCTGAACTTGAGTCTGGCTTTTGGCATGGCGGGAGTTAAACGCAAAAGAACAGAGCTGAACGTAGGCGCGAAGGAATCTGTGAATACAAGCGGCAAAAGCCATCTCAGTCAATCCAAGCTGCGAGGGACTAGTATCGACAGCTCAGCTGTTTCCTCGCCTCAGGAGAATCTCAAGCAGCTACTTAGCGGCTACTTAGCTCAGTGAAGAGCACATTTTGGAAGTGGCGGTGAGTAGAGAATCAGACGCTGATTCATCGGCCAGTGATAAGTTCGTGCTCGAAAGTTCGACCAACACAAAGCCCAACATCAGGCTACATTACAATTTTTCGAAGACAACAATGACAAGGATAATGCACTCAAATGTGCCGGTGTTCTGTGAAATTTTGAGTCCAGTGCACACCGTTATGTACAAAAGCAGTCGTTAATTACAATTCTCTTTTCTCAATAAAATCCTTTTTGTTTTTATTCATGACTCGTTATTATGGATGACTCGCTTTATGGACAGTTTTGGTCGGGAACCAAAGTGTCCATATTAACGAGGCACGACTGTAGATGTTTTTTGTCTGTGCACCTTTGCTGTTTACTTAAACGCCTATGAGAGATCATCGCGAGTTTGTCTGCTTGGTTTGCGCAATCACCGTCGCTCATCCCCCTGGAAGATACTTGGTTGGTGAAATGAGCGAGGATGCATTTTATTTTATGATAAAAAGCATCGCGTAATTTGACGTAAGTTGGACTGGCTCTTAGCACTTTCCTTCCCATGCCGTCGACGCAGTAGTTGGCATTAGTCTCGGAAATAATCGGGGGCTGCGAAAAAAAAAGTGCCATGGTAATTTGTGCTTCCAGTGATTGAATATTGATTGGTGTGCAATAGGCGATGACGAGCTAAATCTTTGTAATTAATTGATCAATTGATGAAATAAAGAAACGAAAAAAAAGAAAAAAATTGGAAAGTAAGGGTTTAAAGTGTCAGAATAAAAAACCAGTGCTTGTTGATGCTAAGGAAGAAAATTTAGAATGTGTAATTGATTAATTGAAATAATTGGAGAATGTGTTCAAAAGCCGATTGTTGCTGACGCATGCGTATTGATGTATAAAAATATAAAACGTCAAAAAAATAAATAAAGAAATGATAGAAATATAACATAACATACGTAACAGAAATATAACATACATAACAACATATAACATACTACACTTGTGTGTAGTATGTTACTTTTGATGAATTCATATTTCACTGTATTGTATTATTTTCGCCCCCTTCTGCTAGGGCCAGTTAGGGCTTGCAGTAATTGGTTAAATAAAATAAATAAATAAAAGAGCTAAAATATAACACGTGAAGAAAAAAAACATCGTGCGTGTGTGTGTATGAGAGAGAGACACTATCGCGTTATACCTTAAACAGCGGAGCTTAAGTGATCCCCTAATTTTTCTATAACGATATGATATAATATAAATCTGATTTTATGAACACAGCCAGTTGCACAAAGCACAAACACTTCGCAGTAATGTGAGTTGACTTTTCAAATTTCTTTTCGTTTCAGCCGAGTTCCTCCTCCTCCGAGTTCCTCGAAGCTTCCAATGTCAGCGCTTTCATATGAGATTACGGCTTCAAATGTTTACTTTCTGACAGAGGGAATAAACAATAAATCGACATATTTAAAAATTCCAGTGAATTTCAGGTAGCTGTGAATAAGCGAACCATAGGGTGACTCGAAAAAACACACAAAAATGAAGCGCACGGTTCGTTATTTTATCGGCCGCGTTGGCAGGTATAAAACCTGAGCTGCGCGCTCTGGACGTGGACCGGTCGAAACGGGCTGCACGTGAGCATGTTACAACACACTAGTGGGATGTCATCTTTTCCTGCTTTTCTAGACGCCGCGGGTTTGGCAGCAGCTTGCTTTTGCAGCGTGAAACACGCACCTCGGGCGCACTAGACAGCCGTCTGTTTCCAGCAGTAAATAGAGGAATTTTAAGTCCAGCGACGCGCACGTTGCACGCAGGTCGACGGCCTTGTTGGCGGTGCATAATGTCTTTTTTTTTAAGTGCTTTCACGAACGAACTTGATATTTCTTGGGAATGTAAATCAGACCCCTGCGACGTGGTTGTGTATGCCGGAGACTCTTCTGAGCCGTCTGTTTCCAGCAGTAAATAGATGAATTTCAAGTGATTGCTCTCTGCACCAAGCACTACCATTTCGTACGACTGTGAAAAGTATTTTCGGTAATCATGCCCGTGTCTTAAATCCAATACAAAATGGTAAATGCAACCTACGTACAAAATCTTTCAAAGAACGTATTGGCACAATAGCGTTCGTTATACATCCATTGCTCCTTCTCCCGTGTCTTCCCTCGCAGCATAAGCTTATCTTTCAAGTTCACAAGGCTCCATAGCGCGCAAAACAACCTTGCTGTTTTAGGTGATAGCACAGTCTGTGAGCTAGCTCCCAGTCAGAGGGACGTGCAGTAATGCTTTACATGATGCAAGTGACCCTTGTAAAGCCGATTAGGACTGCAAACGAACGGTCGCATACACGCGTATACCTTGATTCCGTGCGCGTCTATGACGGTGCGCTGGCTGCAGAAGGGCACGCAACAACATGCTGGCATCATTCCGAATAGAGCTTGGAGCTAACAGCGACTGCTGGGATTTTAAAAGATGAAACAATCGCTTGTGAGCATTCCAATGCACCTTTCTTTGCATGCACGGGTTCTACGAAGGCGCACGTTGACAGCGTACTCGATGGGAGGCGCGGGCGGACTGAGCAAAACATGGCCGCCGCGCACAGTTTCTGTTTCTTTCACTAGATGGCGCTAACTTTTGTAAAGCCTCTATACCACCTAGAAATCTAGGTGGTATTGCCCGGCACCCGATTACACTGACCCGGCGCCGGTGGTGTAGTGATCAGCAGTGATGGGCTGACAGGAATATCGCGAAACTCTGGACAGTGCCTTTTTTTTTTTTTGGGGGGGGGGGGGATTGCCTTTTTCTCTTCATTCTCTTTTCGTTGTTATCGTCTTTTTTTCTCATTTTTATCTAACCGGCTAGAATACGTTAAACGCATCATCGTCGGCCGAAGGCGGCTCGTTTTGGTGACGTGTACACAACAACCCGCTAGAGAGGGATAGTTTCCCCCTCGTGTGAACCTCCCCGAGAGAAAACCTCTTCGATAACAGCCACAGCGCACCCTGTGTGGGACATGTTTCAATGCTCGGAGTTCCACCCTCCAGACTATAGTGCTATAGTGCCTAGAATATACTGACTAGTGTGTCGAGCGCGCCGGCTGGGATGGCTCGGACAGCAATGAAAGCCGCCGGCGGCCGCATAGCGGCGCTGGGGTGCGAGAGGGTGCGAGCCGGTTTCTCGCGCACATTGCGCCGCGCTGCTGAGAGTTGGAAAGGGTGCTGCGCGTTGCTTTGGCTCACGTTTAATACTTCGTTTTAGAGCTCTTTGAGGAGCTTAGGATTGATATAACGTTTTAATATGCTAATGTTAATATCGAATTGCTTTGTGCAGATTGCTCGAACTTGAAAGCTCAATCGGTACGTGAGCCACACGCTAACCCGATAAACGCACATGAGAGCTTTCGCGTTTGGAGGAATTCAAACTCAAAGAATACAAGTCACGAAACACAGATTCGGTTTAATAGAACGAAGGCAGCATGTTTAATCAAAGGTGACAATGCGAGTGGAAGGCAATGCTGGCATGTTCTTCCCACTTGTCCTGATATCCTAAAAAGTCTTCCAAGAAACGCATGTCTGGGCTACCCGGCTTAAGTGCACGCTTGGTTATCCTGGAGGTCATTACTCGTATCAGGCAATGGATTAGCTTGACGAAGTCTTCTGTTGGTTGCACCCGAGTGTATATAGTCTCCACATGCCGCCGGTGCAAAAAAAGTCCTTTAATAACCTCATCTCCAAAAAGTTGGAATGCAAGGTCAACCTTCATCTTTTCAAAGTAACTGGGTCTTAAGCATAAGCTAGGCTGTCATCCACGGAAGGTATCCGCATCCATGTAACCGGAATGAGAATGTCCTCAAACGGATGACGGCCTCCGTGGTGGTTAGGTGTCTGCAGTGTAGCCTGGCTGCCCCTCTGTTCACCCACAATGCCCGCTTCACTGGAGCCGGAGGAGTCGTTGCAGTCTTGAAAGCCAGCTTCGAGAAAACAGGAGCCCTCTTTGATTTCCGAGCCCGAATCGCCGGGTCCAGTCCCTGCGTCCCGCTTATGGCGTTTACGAGCTGGTTGCTGCTCGCATATGTTTCTTTCCTTCCTTTTTGGTGCCGTCTTGGGCACAAGGTGTGGAGGGTATAATGTTAACGTTTTGAAAATAACGATGTTAAAATAACCATCTTCTACATGCTTCTGTTTCTCACCCCAGTTATGTAGCCCCCCTCACATAATACTCCAATCGGAGCCCGTGAGGTATTTGAATTTAAAAAAAAAAACAAAAAAAAAAAGACAGCAGAACACAAACGAGGAACCTTTACTTACAGCGGCTAATTAAGGTACATCGCTGCCTGCGATTGCACAATGTTTTGCCGAAGTCACCATCTTTTGAATGAAGAAGCTGACGAAGTTTTTTTTTTTTTTTTCAGATAAACAATATGCACGAGACGCGGCCGGTTAATCGCGATGAAGCTCGTTGGTAATGCCGCGCTTACGGTGAAACATGCGCCTAATATATAACTGCATCCATATGACATATGTGTAGCGCAAAAGGACAATCGAGGGACACAGAAAAGGTACACAACACAGGTGCTGTCTGTAGCGCCTGTGTACACTCTTTGTGCTACACACTGCGATGGAGCACCGTTACCGACTCGCCCAGGTTTGCATCCTTGTGAATATAACTGCATGCTCCAAAAATGTTTCTCGCCAACAAAAGCAGTTGCCGTTTACCTTCCGTCATTTCTATCGATGCTTCGTTCCCATTGTACAGAATGCGTAGTTACGTAGCATCAGATAGCGCAGTAATACGTACGCTCCTTGTTCCAGCGGTAGCCCCGTTTGCCAAAAAAGCAAGTCTTCTCTGTGCACCACCGCTTTCTCTTTGGCATTTTTCTCTGCAGTCTAGTGAGAGGCACTGGGGAAACAACAATCGGGAACCGCGCTCCACCACTGGCGACACAGTAAAATAAGAAGGGATACAGGCGAGCACAGAACGCGCGCACAAAACGAGAAAAAAAAACCGATGCAATTGTTGCCGAGCAGGTAGAGGCAGGTAGTACACCTACACCGTAAATAAAACTACTGCACCTTCGTGAAAGCAAAAGACGCGCAGAAGCAGGTTTAACACCCACGCACAACACCAACAGATTGCCGTATTCTGAAGAGAGAAAACTGCGTCGTCTGCTCAGCTGGCACCCTCCCGACAAGCAGCGCCCTCTGCCGCTAACGATTGGCTTTCATTGCAAATAGCGCCATCCTCGCCCATAGGGAAGGGCGGGCGCTTGTCACACTAGCCAGTATATTCTAGGCACTATACTCCAGACACTTGGCAACTCCCCGACCTCGAACGATGGGAGGCTGCGGTGTCCACCTCTAATCCGGCCGTTAAAACGCGGCTGGTGGACTGAGCTTTAGGAGTCGCTGGGAAGCACCACTTCTGGCCACAACATGTAGCGTAGGGCTGACCCATTATTAGGATGTACCCATCTTAAGGCTCCCAACAATAAATAAAAGTTTTTCACCAACTTAGTTTCCAAAGTGCCGCCGCGGAGCCGGGCGCGGCTTGTTCCTATTTGTTGCCAATAAATTATTATTATTATTATTATTATTATTATTATTATTATTATTATTATTATTATTATTATTATTATTATTATTATTATAGACGGTGAGATTGCGCTGCGGTGACCATTGCGCCAGAGTCGCGGCAGGACCTCTCCACGTCATCCTGCACGTGCACGTGGTGAATGTAAGACGTTATATTTTGCGCTGCGTACTGCTCTTGTCTCTTCTTGTGCGGTTTCAGCGTGTTCTGGCATCTACCAGGGAACAATGGGAGAGGGTTGGGAAAAAAGAAAAGTGAAGAAACGGGAGGTCCTCATGGAAGAAAGTACAGAGAGAACAACTTTGGAACAAGCTAAACGCTATTCCATTTAAGGAAATGTGCAGCTCAGCTGATGATCACACGTACAATTCTGCCCCACCTGAAAAAAAAAAAACAAAAAAAAAAACGGCACTAATATTACCTGACTGGGCATGTCACTTTCAAAATCGGCTAAACTACAGAATGTACGGAAAGCGAAAATGATACGTTAGATGGTCAAGATGCTCTTTCCGCTGAAGCAATTGTCGTCATTGGGTGCTCATACGCGCTACGTTCTCTCGCGTATCCATAACAATGATTTTATCAGCAGCATAGGTCGGCGGAGTCACTCATACGAGTCCCCACTCGGGCTCACTCAAGCTCACATCAGGACCATGACGTGAATTGTGAGTGGGATCATGATCTGAGTCATGAGTGAGTCCGGACTCACGTTCAGACCGTGATCTGAGTTTCGGGCGAGACTTACTGCTACATATATATATATATATATATATATATATATATATATATATATATATATATATATATATATATATATATATATATATATATATATATATATATATATATATATATATATATATAGACACTCGCGTTCCGATCATTATCCGAGTCGCGAGTCTCGGATCAGGCTCGGATCATCTGTGCTTTTGTGACGATGGTGCGGGCCTTTTTGTTATTTTTATTTACTGACTGCGGAGGCGAAGAAAAATTTAATGCCGTGACAAAGGACGCTTGAATCGCAGTGGCTTAACAACATCTAGCGATTATACCGTCAGATAAAAATCTGAGGACCATCTTCTTTTGTGCGCTGCTTTGCTCATGAGTATTACCACTTATAGTATAACTTATTGCGGATACAATTAAGCCCAGTAAAGCCCTTTCAGATTTTTTTTTTTGTTTATACCTACTGATTATTAAATCTTGATAGTGTTGGATAACTTGAAAAATCACGTGTTTTACGAAAAAAATACGAAAAAATGATCAGCCAAACCAAATCCCCCAAAACGAAGCCTGCTGTCTAAAGATTAATACCTTCGTTGGGTCATCATGGGCTGTAGCAGTCGCTCAGCGCAGTTAGTGAATCCGATTGAGTCGTGAGTCGAAACGAGTGAGTAAGAACAGGCGGCTCATGAGTCAACATGAGGTAGTCAAATGAGTCGTGATCGAGTCGAAGTGATCAGTTAACTCAGTCGAAGTGAGTGAGTCCTGAGGAATTGAGTCGAGATCGATGAGTGAGCCCGGATATGAGTCGCGAGTCGAGGTGAGCAGTGAATGGCAACGAGTGGTTACTCTGGATGAGTCTTGAGTCTGAGTCAGAGTAATTTTTGAGTCTAAACGAGTCTGAATTCATGAATTCGGTTAGCCCGAGCGTGTGTGAGTCCTATAGTTTGAACGAGCCCGCAGGTTAGCCAAAATTTTGTGAGTCAGCCTTAGTGAGAATTCGTGATTTTGCCGAGGTATAATTAGCCTCGTAGAAGAGAATATGAGTCCAGCCTGCCAAGAAATTCTAGCGAAATGTTTTGGAACGTGTTGGGCACTTTCCCTACAGGCGCGGGACAGGTACTGCCAACTTCCCACAGCACTGCATCAATTTACAGCTCGTATTATCACTTCTGCACTTGATGACGCGCATGTACTTAGACAGAAAACGCGTGAGAATGACTCCGCGATACGAGCACAGCGGTAAACGAAGAAAGTAAAGTTCGTCTGAGAGAATGAATAGAAAAACGACTCTGTAAAATGGTACTGAAACTGAATCGTGTACATGCTACAGAATTGTATTTAATATTGGCATGTATCACCGGATGCATGCATCCTCTCATGTCTCCTCTCACGCATCCTCCACGCAGCCGTCTGAAAATATTGAGGTTTTATTGTACAAAGGTGGGAGCCGCAGACAGCAGGACAGACAATAGTTAATATTGCTGTCTGCAAGCACGCACGCAGATCAGGCAACTGAGACATGTAACGCAGGTATAGGACGCTGCCACTTTGACGGAAGCTACGACGTATGAATGTATACACGCATTGATTGCCACCAAAGCGATACCGACACAATTTATTAAGTTTCAAACAGCCCTCCGGAAAAATTGAAAGCAAACATGCTGTGTAACCCAACCCTTGAGCAGCCAGTGTAACCGCGGTGCGCTAGCAGACGACGCCCACTGCATAGCTCAATTTTGCATAGCGGTGGCAGGAACCGCAGCGGGCCGCCTGCTTCCTATGGGTGCGACGGCGAGTTTGCCAACCGACTGTAGGCTCCACCTCAGGTACGAGGGCGGAACGTGGCGCGGAAGGGCACTCCCACGACTTTTCTTCACCTTTTTCTTACGTGCTGGCGTGCGGTGAATTTGAGGGTTGCCGATATGATCGGTGTTAATGAAGCTACCTTGAAAATGTTTGCATTGCGGAGAGGACTGGCGCGGATACCTATACTGCTCGTGCGCGTTTTCTAGTTTTAGTAAATAGCCTTTCATGAACCCTTCATACATGAGTTCATAGAATGAAGGAAATCAGTAATTAAATATTGCTTATTTGTCAAAGTTATAGCTATTGAACAGGATGAAAAGCCTTTCAAAGCATATTTCTGGCAATGAAACCACCCAGGACTTAAAAATGAGTTCTTGCTAGTTTCTTGTATTAATGGTTAAAATCCTGTTCACACTGTAGCATTTAATTGCAGACCTTCATTCAGTGTTTTATACCTTGAACTCCTATTCCCTACACAGTGGCTAAGATGTTCGGCTCCTTAACTGGAGTACCACGGTTCGAGCCTGTAGCCTCCTCTTTAACGCCCCCCTTACGACGGTCCATTCAAGGTATACTCAAGCGGGAACAGTTGCGACCCTACAGGCGGCGAGCTGACGGCTTGTCGTATGGCGAGCTGAAGGTTAAATAAAAAAGGAATGCCTTTCCGGTCGAAGAAACAGTACGAGGCGTCTTCACGCACGTTTTGTCCCGCGGCTGACCCTTCCCGGCGAAGGGGCGCCCATAGTCAGCGACGGCCACATGGAATGAACAGACTGCAGTCAATTGGGAGAAGAAAAGGTGCGTGGGAAATAAATTATTGGAAGCCTCCATTAGGAGCGGTATCAAAAGGAAAGCCCGCCGACGTTGGGAGCTAGCGTCCCGGCGCCGCATGTGTCTTGACTCTTGAGCGCTTCTGAGAACCTACACCGTTGTGGCGGCTTTTTACAGAGAAATCAGAGCATGCTAACTCCTCGCCGTTCCCACAGTACGTATGTCTGGAAAAACGACCCAGCCTACTCGAATACTGGGCCAGCCTGTGCACCCATCGTATCATCCGTGTGTGTGTGTGTGTGTGTGTGTGTGTGTGTGTGTGTGTGTGTGTGTGTGTGTGCGTGTGCGTGTGCGTGTGTGTGCGTGTGCGTGTGCGTGTGCGTGTGCGTGTGCGTGTGCGTGTGTGTGTGTGTGTGTGTGTGTGTGTGTGTGTGTGTGTGTGTGTGTGTGTGTGTGTGTGTGTGTGTGTGTGTGTGTGTGTGTGTGTGTGTGTGTGTGTGGGAGGGGGGGGTGGATTTGTTTGGTTAGCCTCATCAGAGAAAGGCTGAACACAAGCGGATTTAAGGACGGTGTTGAGTGATAAATGACGCTCTGGACCCTGGGCTCATCGAACTGGAAGAGCATCTGGCTCTTCCAGTTGCTCTTCGATAGAACTCTTAACTGCCACTTTGCTGTTCTAACTTTTATCGACAAGTAAATAAGCTTTCTGAAAAGTGCAATTAAACCTGCTTTTTTCGTTATATCCATTTCGAAGCTTCATTCCTCCCTCAACTCGAACTATTAACACGCTACTAAGTGAAGGCCGGGTCGAGCTAGCCCCAGAGTCATGACAGCCCTCTCCCTCCCACAAATGAAACATTACCGACTTGAAAGGGACCTGTCGGAATTATGAGCTGGGTTGAATACCTCATCTTGCCTGGCGCATCCTAAAGAATTGTTGTCGGTCCAGCGACCTTGATCTGGGCTCCTGG
Source organism: Amblyomma maculatum (assembly GCF_055883805.1). Classification (NCBI taxonomy): domain Eukaryota; kingdom Metazoa; phylum Arthropoda; class Arachnida; order Ixodida; family Ixodidae; genus Amblyomma; species Amblyomma maculatum. Next base: position 158,345,959 of record NC_139344.1, on the reverse strand, counting down.
CCACTCAAACTTGTTCGAGAAGCCTACTCTGAGCCCGCTCAACATCTAATCACATTCAATGGCATAACTATGTATTGCTATGGGGAAAATTCACCAATGATATAGTCTTCCGCTCAACGTGGGTTGATGGCTGTTCAGACCTGTCCACCCTTAGCGTCGTCGTTCTAAGGCAGTCTGCCCCACTTCATTGTCTTCTGGAGCACGACTAGCGCCTATCGCTAGCAACACTACCACCCCCCCCCCCCCCCCTTCCCCTCGGAAAAAGCACAGTCCCGGTGTGTTCTACATTAGTGAGATAGAACGTGGATGATAGGGCTTGAGACGGGACACATGCACAATTTCGGAGGGTGACGTTGCGGATGAGGACTTCGAATGCAGAGGTTCAACTTCGTATGTGACGTTGGTCACGGGGCGCAAAACACGATAAGGGACTGTGTAACGGGGTACATTTTTCGCACAACCCACTCGACGGCACGGGAACCAAAGCAAGACGAGAGCTCCAGGAGTGTAGGGCACATCACCGTGACGATTGATGTCTCAAAAATGCCGGTACAACAGTACCGACACTTTTGGCAGTCTTAGGATGCAGACAGCCTGGCAAGAACAATTCGGCGGGCATCATATGAGCACGGGTGACGGCATCACTGACGTAAGTGCTGGTGGCGTCAGCCGCGGGTAGTGAGGTGTCGAAGGGCAGTATAACGGGTGACAGCTGAATAGCAGGTAAAATGGAGAGCATCCAGCGCTAGAAATGTGAGATGAGTTGCAGGCGAACGTCACAAAGGGTAGATGAACTTTCCAAATCGGTGGTCGTACGACACATACATGGACAGCATGTCTATAAGTGTACGGTTTAGACGTTCCGGGAGGCCGTTGGTATTGGGGTGATAGTCGGTGGTGAATTTGTGGCGGACGCAGCACGAACGGAGAATTTCGTCAACAATTCTTGAGAGGAAACAGTAGCCACGGTCAGTTAGTAGTTCACTAGGGGCGCCATGATGAAGAATTATGTTGTCTAGAAGGAAGTCAGCGACGTTTGTGGCGCAACTGGTCGGGATGGCGCGGGCCATAGTGTACCGCGTAACGCAATCGGTGGCAACAGCGATCCAGTTTTTCCCGAAGCGGAGACTGGGAAGGGCCCAAGACGGTCAACGCCAACACGAGAAAATGGGTCAGTCGGTATGGGGATCGGTTGCAACTGGTCTGAAGGCAAAATAGAGGGTTTCTTCCGACGCTGACACAGTTAAAGGTACAGAGCACTGGCCAAAATATGTCATGAGATAATGGTGTAAATGAAAACACCTTGCCTCATATAGCAGAGATCGAGCACCATACAATATAAGAGGCTTTATAATTTTAATTTGCTATTGAAATCACATAAAAACAATTGAGACGCTATCTAGCGGAGAAACCCCGTTACTTTCGGTGCAGTACCCCACGTGACAACATGTCAGCAAAATATCGCTGATTTTCGCAAGTGCACACTGTTCTTTTTCTTCTAGGATTGCTTGTCATAATTCATTATATTTTGCGCTCTCTCCACTGCGTTCTTAAATAAAAACACCCCTTCATTCATTCATTCATTCATTCATTCATTCATTCATTCATTCATTCATTCATTCATTCATTCATAAACCTTTATTCATGAAGATGACCTAAGGCCTAGAGGGGAAGGGGGTGGGTTAGGTGAGGTTGAGGGCTCCAGACTCCGACATGAAGTCTAGCAGGGCAATAAGTTTGCGCTTGGCGTTGGTATTGGGGGGTGTCCAGTCTTCGTAACTCTGAATGTGGTGAGCAGATGTGTAGCGTGCGCGGAGGCCAGCCGTGCCACGACAGGTCCAGACCAAGTGCTGCAGGTCAACGGAGTCAGCAGGGCAGTTGGGGCAGCTGATCTTGGTTCGGCGCCATTGACTCAGGATGTCCGGTGTGTACGCTGCACCGGCTCGCGCCTTGTTCGTTAGAACTTGGGCTGGACGAGAGAGGCCGGAAGGGATCGGAGGAGTAATACCGGGGACAAGGTCCCGCAACAAACCCCTCCGCTCATGTTTAAGCCGCGTGATGACAGAGTCCGGTATGATGAAGGAGACGGGAGAACAGTAAGGGTGGTCCGAGTTGGACGGGCCCGCATCAAGGCTATGCCGGCGGCCTTCCTCTAGCTGCGCGCCAGCGGCCTCGTGGGCCATTCTGTTCCCAGTTCCTTGTGCGTGATGTCCAGGTGTCCAATGAATTCGTACCGAGACTTGTGAGGTCTCTCGCAGGTATCGGCAGTGCTCTTTGATGCTGTGTTGTACTGAGGTCTTGTAAGAACGGGCTTGCAGGGTTTTTATAGCCTCTTGACTGTCGGTGTAGATGTGGATGAAACGATCTGTTCCTTTGGTGCAGTGTTGAAGGGCCTCGTCAATGGCTGTTAATTCGAGTTCAGTTGCGGACCAGTACCTGCCACCACTGTGGCTAGTAGCGTGCAGCTGTGAACCCTCTTGGTAGTAAGCGGTGGTTGCAAACGTGATGCCGGTGTCATCGTCATGATATAGGGCGGCGTCAGCATAAATGCGGAGACCGATGTGCTGTTCTTGTGTATCAATTATGTGGCGTTGTCGGTGATCTCTTCCTGGCCCTTTGGTGTTGGTTGGAAGGGGTTTTGGATCTGTTACCAATGTTTCTGTCCATGGTGCTGTAAGGTTGTCCAATATGGGCAAGTGTAGGTTAGCTTCGTCAAAGATTCGAGTGAGGAGGCGATGCCCGTTGGGTGTGTGACGCAGGCGAGTTTTATGATTGGCTCGGTGCGTAGCAATGAGTGCATCCACTGGTGGGAGCTGAGCGAATCTGTGAAGCTCCGTGATGCGCGTGTGTACGGGCAGACCAGTTATAACCCTCAAGGCAGAGTTATAAAGTAAGCCAAGTGTCTTGTAATTGGCTGCGGTCAAGTCAAAGTAAGGGGCACCGTAGCGGAGCTTAGCGAGCAGAATAGCGACGGTGAGGCGACGCGCTACCTCCGTCCCTGCGCCCCCACTCTTGCTGCTGAGCCGTTTGATTAAGTGGAGCGTTGGCCTCCATTGAGATTTTAGCTGTTGGATCCAATCCTTAGCAGTACCATGCTGATTGATGGGAACGCCAAGTATCCGGAGATAACCTTCCGGGGGTTGTGCGATGTTTTGACCGCCGAAGTGAAGGTTGATGTCCACGCCGCCAGGCGGTGGATGTATGACCAGAAATTTAGTTTTTTCTGGGGATGGACGCATGCCTGTAGAATGAAGTTCAATCTCGATTGTATCTAGTGCTAGTTGCAGCGTCTCCGTTTGTTCTCGAGCCGTATTACGGTACGTGGTCCAGAGCGTGATGTCGTCCGCATATGTTGTGAACCATAGGCCATCGATTTTGTCTAGTTGCCATGCGATTTTCGCCATGACGATGTTAAATAAGGTGGGGGAAATGACTGAGCCCTGAGGCACACCCGTGCGGTTTGTACTGCGAGCACGGCCGGTCTCGAGGGAGAGCGCGTTTAGCGCGCGCTCTCTCCCTCGAGACCGGCCGTGCTCCGAGAGGCATACTTTCAGGTTTTGCCACTAAATGGCGCCACAGTGTTTGGAATTCCGTGAATGAAGCTATGATAGTACTCAGTAAAACTTTCTCGACGAGGCGTGCATTATTGTGCCGTAACAGCCTTGAGTGGAAAACTGAAAAGGGCGTTACTCTAAGCAAAAAAATGTCGAATTAATGCCTAGCGAGTGAATTTATATTTTTTCGGTATGTCTTTCTTTTGTCGATCACCAGTCGTCGTCGCAGTCGCTGCTGATTAAAACCCTTGCTTTCATGCCAAGTGTATTTCAATGTCGAGGAACCTGATACTGGAGTTTTCCGGCATTTCATGCGTAAATTCTATACCTGCGAACACCGTTCTAAATTGATGTAATACAGGACCAATATCAAGTGATTTGATCATACGGTAGGGCAAACAGAGTAGAAAGTCATCCACATACCGGAAACAGGCCACGAACCCAAGGGCCTCTAGCTCGTTTCTCAGCGTACGGTCGCCTTCCTAGTTCTCGACATTGAAATACACTTGTACCCGGATCATACATGCTGGATGTTCATAACTAAAGGTGAAAAGCCAATAATGAGATATGACACATACCAATCTAAGCTTGTAAAATGGAGTGTAGCATACTCGTCCCTCCTACAGTGCGTTAAGAAATCATGTGATAACGAAATGGGAAGCAGTGTACAACTGAAAGTTGACAGGCAGGCCGCAAGTGGTTTTCCCGAACATTTGATTGATGCAATAGCAGAGAAGTTGATTAAAGAGGTAACCGGACGAGAAACTGGGAAAACGAAGGAAAAAGAAAGGGTGAGGCCGGTCGTGGTAACGTACGTACACAAGGTATCGCACGGACTTAAGAAAATTGCAGCAAAACATAAGACCCCCGTTGTCTTTTCAGCCCCCCCAAAACTAACCTCAGTGTGCAGAAAAGTTAACTCCCGGGATAGGAAAAAGAGAGCACAACATGCGGAATCGACCACCAAAAGAAGATCATAAACTGTGATAAGTGTGTTGTGTACAGCATTCCTCTGTCATGCGGCAAGAGATACGTGGGTCAGATCGAAAGATGCATAAACACAAGATTGGGTGAGCATCGAAGGAACTGCGGCAAAAATAACGACCCAAGCAACCTCGCCAAGCACGTTAGTAGCTGTAAAAAATGTGTCCCAATATTCGAAGAAACTGCTGTAATCGGACATTTCACAGACCGGCGTGAAACAATAATCTTCGAAGCATATGAAATGGCATGGGCCGGCCCACGGAATGCGTAAGCGATCCGTCGATAGCGCTGACGAGCAGAGAGATCCAATTGTTAACAGGCAGCATGATAGAAAGCGGTGCTTCAGGTGGTACGGGTTGATGAATTGCACTTATAAACTTGTTTCTGACACGTATTTGTGCATGTTTTCTTTGTATGTGTGTGTATATAAGGAGAGAAGTACTTGTAATAAACAGTTGAAAGTTCGCACACCTACCAGTCTTGTCTTGTGTTAGTGAATTGTCTCGAGTTAAAGTTCAGCGCGCCTACATGATGATGGAAAACCAACCAGCCGCCATTACAGCATTGCTTAGGACGAAGTCGGCAACTTGGTGAAGCCGGTCGGACTTGTAGACAACAGAAAAGGTATATCCTTGCAATCGTAGCGCCCAGCGTCTCAAATTGCCAATAGGGTCTTTGCGAAGGAAAGCCAACACAAGATATGGTGGTCTGTTATAACAGTAAAAGAGCGGCCAAACAAATAAGGGCGTAATTTCGTAATAGTCCGAACAAGCGCCAGACACACTCGCTCTGTGATAGAATAATTTTGTTCGGGCGTAGATAGGAGGCGGCTGGCATATGCAATAACCCTTGTGCAGCCGTGTTGTCGCTGAGCGAGTATAGCTCCAATGCAATGACCACTTGCGTCGGTGCGGAGTTCAGTTGGGCTGGATGGGTTGAAATTCGCCAAGACAGATGGAGTGGTGAGAGCAGCAGTAAGCTGAGGAAGCTGTAAAAGAAAGAAACGTCTTTCTTCAGTAGGTGGTTGAGATGGCGAGCAAGGGCTGCGAACTTCGGGACGAACCGTCGGAAATAGGAGCGTAAGCCAATAAAGCCAACATCGCTGGATGAACGCGGAGTCGGAAAATCGATGACGGCGCGAATCTTGTCAGAATCAGGCTGAACGCCGGCAAAATTAACCAAGTGACCAAGGACTCTGATTTCCCCGTGACCGAAGCTACACTTCTCGGAGCTGCACTGCGGTGAGGAAGAGAACGGCAGCGTCGAGCTTGCGGGGATGGCAAACGGTTGGAAACATGAACATTGCACCGGGGTCAGCATGGGTCGGATCGGGGCGAGGTCAAGAATGACGAGGGGCAGTCTCCGCGGCGGTCGAGGTAAGTGAAAGGACAGGATGCGTGTACCAATTTGGCTGCGGCAGTGACGGGAAGTATTTCCAACGCGTGAACAAGTAAAGCAGACGGAGCGATCGTCGGGGGTAAGCCATTCATTCGGAGTGCGGTACCGATATCGGGGTGAGAATCTGGTGTTGGAGGAGGCAGAAGCGATCCCTCGACGAGCAGATCCAGAATCCACGGTGTAGGCGACGCGGCCAGAAGGTATGCCCATATTCGCAACCTCATGGCGAACAACTGCCTGAATGAACGATATAGTAGCCAGGGTGTTGTCCAGCGAATGCGGTATGGAAACTGCGGGAGTCATTGCCTCAAGTCTTGTCAAAGATGCGGGTCAAAGTACTGTCATTTGTAGGCTGTCGGGGAGTTGGAGGATCGACACCGGACCAGCTAGCAGCGTGTTCGGCAGCCGGTCAAAACGATGATATGCGTCTCTGTATCGCTTGCTCGAAACGTTGGCCCACCTGCAGCGCGGAGTCCACGATGGAAGAATACTTGCACAAGAGGAGGTTGCAGGGTTGTCGGCAAGTGTGTGGCCGACTCGGTCTCAGACGTTGTGGGAATTCAACATTCCCCTCGCCCGCACGACGCGGCGACCCCCCCCCCCCCCTTTTCTCTCTCTCTCTCTCTCTCTCACACACAGGGAGCTTTCATCTTTCCCCTCCTGGCTTCCTCCCGGAGCTGTTGCGGAGATGACGGGGGTGAGAGAACTGGCCTAACGCGCCTGGCGGCCCCTCCTTCTCCTTCCCTTCTCATCTTCGGCAGACATCGACGACGCCGCGACGCCGGAGCGCGCGGATGCTGCCACGACCGAAGATGAACATTGAGCTATCCCCATAAACAGCTTGGCCTGCTGGCTGTGCCTCGGTGTGTCGCTCTTCACGGTTATGGCTGTGGTCCGAGCTAGCAGTGTGGCTCTCTGCTCTGAGAGAAGAGCCCGAGTTCTGTGAGAACCCCTACAAAGTGGCTTGGTCGACATTGCGGCAGGGAGTCAGGACGTCCGGGATGTGCGACAAGACTCCGTAGGCGTTTGGGCGCGAGAGGCGAGCTCTTTCATGGTGGTGAGGTGGTGGCCAATGGGCTATCTGAACAGGCCATCGAGCTTCTGCTTACAGCCATCCCAAGATGTCAGGCCATATTCGTGAGTCTCAAACCACACTCGCGTGGTTCCGGTCAAATGGAAGATGGCATATTCACGAGCTTAAGCATGAATCCCACTTGTTGCGCTTGCTGCCGCGTTCGTATAGGGCCAGCCAGACGTCTACATCAACGTCTTCAGTCCCGCAGAAGGTTCCGGGGTCATGGGGGTGGACCATGACTACAGCAGGTGTGGCGGCCATAAAGGGAGCGGCGTCTGTAGACATTGTGGTGTAACCGACGTGGCGGCCACTGCGGAGATCCAGCTTGTGACAGGGGATCGAATGGGGTCCCCTCCGCCAAGATATATTACGGGGAAAGATCACAAACGATAGTCTTCCGCTCAACTAGGGTTGATTGACGCTCAGATCTGTCCACCCTCAGTTGTTTTTATTCACCAAATAACATATGGCACATACCCACACAGAGGATCGGTCAAGAATTGGTTAGCAGAAAAAGTTTTTCATGCATACTTACGTGTCTAAAACGAATATGAATTGAGAGGTACAGGAGAAGGAACGAAAAGATGAAATAAATGAAATAAAAAATGAGAAGTCATACGGGAGATTGACACCCTCAGCGTCTCGTTCTTAGGCAGTCTGCCTCACTTCATCGCCCTCATGGCCAACGACCAGCGCCTAGCGCTAAGTAACAATATTAAAAGGACAGCCACCGTCGCTTCCCGGAACCCTGTAAGGATTTCCAGGGAGCGGATGAAAGGCTCCTTCTCAAATTTTTTACAAGTACAATGCTGTGCCCGGCAGTGCTGAAACATTTCAATGAATAAGGCTGCAGCCTGTAGTCGGTTGTTTTCCGCGTTGTCTGGGTCTGCCCTTCGAATCCCCACTCTTCCCAATCCTTCATCACCCACCTTTATAACGAAGCCTGGGAGGCGGCGCTACTCAGCTGCAGTGACATACAGTCCCAGCGGACATTGGTGGCCACGGCGCAAGTAGTGTCAGAGGCCACTGGGACTCCGGAATAGGAGCTCAACTTGTATGGCCAATTAGGGCCTGCGCCTAAACACGTCCTGGCACAAAATAACTAATAAGTGTTTACTATCAAAGTACTTTCTGCTGCTCCTCAACGGCCGAGGAAATGCTGTCTCCATTGTATCCCCTGAAACCCGCATACTTCGATCACACTACTTTACCCCATCATTTCCTTTCCCCCAACGTGCTGACACAAGATGGACAACAAAGGAAGAGCCATTCCGACCACCTGGCCACTATTCATTTCCATCTATATCGATGTCATATGCGCTATGCATTATTCTAACAATACAAACAGCCCAGTGTGTTCTGGCTGTTTGGATCAGAAGTTTCATCATGGCTGCAGCTGGTGCAATAATATATTGATTCAACAAATCCGCAATGCATTACCTAAGCCCTCTAAACTGCATAGACCCCAAGTGCTTTTTGCAAAGAATGACAATTAGCAGATCAACATTAGGTCGATAAATATATTAAAAATGCAATAATTCAAAGTGTAATGAAATTATGTGCCATCATAAGAAGAAGAGCTAGAAAAACGGGACACAGAAAAGAACACAAAGACAAAATGAGCACAGCCAAGCTCAATAATTGTGCTATGGCACATTTTTTTTTTTTTTGCTTCATAAGATGATGATCAACTATCCAGAAAATACCATCTCAAGAAGAATTCCATCAGAAATAACTAGTAGTGCTTTGGAAAAGGAAATAATTTATGGGGAAATAGCTAAAATTTTCTACATTTCAACATACCCAGATAAGGCAGATGCATGAAGCTGCACTCAACATTTGTTGAAAGCATTACAGCACACAAATAGCCCTCCACCACGGAATTGTTCTCATCTATAACCTAACAGAATAAGAGTGAGAATGCAGCCATATGACGAATTAAAATATGTGCTTAAAATCTACTCAAACAATCTCACTGGATAACTTGAAATGCAATCAATAGTGTCTTTGTCGAAAAGACAAGCAACCATGCAGTCAAGTTATTTTCTGAATACAGAGACAGAAAGAGGAACTCTTATTTCTGTTCGAAACCAACCATGCCTTATATCTCGGAATTGTGCAAGCCTTCACTGTATACTGCGCACAGCACTGATTATAGTAATCATAGAGAGCAAAGGAAATAAAAAAACAAAAAACAAAGTTGAATATGGCAACCTGTGTTCATTATATTTTTGTTGCCCTGGGCCCTTTGCATTAAATGAGATTAGCATAATATCAGCCTCAGAGTTGACTTCTATGAAGTAGACTTTCTGCTCTTGCCTCGGTAGTGTGAACACCATTATAATAATAATAATAATAATAATAATAATAATAATAATAATAATAATAATAATAATAATAATAATAATAATAATAATAATAATAATAATAATAATAATAATAATAATTGGTTCACAGGGAAAGGCGCAGTATCGGTCACACTTATTTCTGTGGACACCTGAACCGCGCCGTAAGGGAAGGGAGGGAGGTGGAAGTTAAAGTAGAAAGAGAGAAATAGGAGCTGGTAGTGGAGGACTACGGAGTAATTTCGACCACCTGGCGATCTTTAACGTGCGCTGACATCGCACAGTACACGGACGCCTCTTCGTTTCGCCTCCATCAAAACGCAGCCGCCGCGGTCGGGTTCGAACGTGCAAATAGTATAGCATCCAAGCGTGACTGCGAAGCAAAGAAAAGGGTAAACCGGCATGTGAAGTGATTGAGTTTGATCAGGCCATATTTCAAGTTAGGAGCAGAAAACGGTAATTTCAACACCCTAGAGGCATCATCTACCTTTATAGCAGAATTAAGAGGTAATTTAAAGGCAGACATTAATCACTTGCTTGCTTTTTCATGCTGCATCGCAAGTTGACGGATAGCTCCACTTTTGCAAACATTGTGAAATCGGCAAGCTGTCAGTCATTTAGCACAACTTAGTTTTCCAATAGACCGATCCCACCAACCAGTCTGCGCATGCGCCGGTTTCCCGGAAGTTTGTCCGCCGCCATGTTAGTTGTAGTCCGCTGGTCAGCGCGTGCACATGCCACTGCAGTCCTGGAATCACCGCTTCACACGAACTTATCGCACATTTCTCAGACTTCGCCGCCGAGAAAAATTTGTCATGGTATTATTTTAGAAAATTGCGCTGACTGTTTTATGCAAAGCAAACTTTCTAACCCTCCTGTTGTTCTTTTAGTGATGGCATATACACTTTGTATGGCTGAAAAGGCGCCGGCATAACCACATGTGGGAAATAATCGGGGGCTGAGCAAAAAATATCATATCATGGCAATTTGTGGTTCAAGTGATTGATAACCGATTGGTGAGTGATAGGCGATGACGAGATAAAGAAATAATTGTAATTAACTGACTAATTGACGAATAAAGAAATGAGAAATGAACAAAAGTATTTGAAATAAGGGCATTCAAAAGTGTAAAATTATCAGAATGAAAAGCCAATGCTTGGTGATGCGCATTAAGAAAATGCAGAGTGTGTAATTCATAATATATTTTAAGTAATTGAAAAATGAAAAATTGGAGAAAGGGGGTTTAGAAATGTCAAAATGCTCAGAATGGTGACTGGCTGACGGAAAAACTTTATTGAGAGACAAGGGAGGGGATGTTCTCAGAATTAAAAGGCGGTTCTTGATTATTGTAATTAAGGAAATATAGAGCGTGCAAATGATCAATTATTTACTTGAAAGAATTGAAAAATAAATAAATTGGAAAAACGGGATCGAAGGTGTTGAAATTCTGAGAATGAAAAGCCAATGCTTTGTGATGTTAATAAAGGAAATTTAGAGTGCGTATTTGATCAATTAATTGAAATAGTCGCAAAAATGAAAAAATGCAAAAACGGGGCTTCAAAGATGTCAAACTGCTCGAAAAGAAAAGTCAATGCTTGATGATGCTGATTAAGAAAATTTAAACTATGTAATTGATGAACCAATTGATTGAAATAATAGAAAAAAAATTAAAACAGGAAAAGGGGGCCTAAAGGTGTCAGAATGATATGAATCAAAATTCAATGCCTGATTATGCTAATTAGGGGATGTTGGTGCGTGTAATTGATCAAATAATGAATTAAACGAATTGAAAAATAAAAAAGATAAAAGAGGGTTCAAAGGTTTGAAAATGCTGAGAATGAGAAGTCAATGCGTCCAGATGCTAATGAAGAAATTTCAGAGCATGTGTTATGAATTTATTATTTTAAATAAGTGAACAAAATGAAAAATGCTTTCAAACGTATAAAGCTGCTATGAATGGAAAATAAATTTTGCTGATGCTAAGTATTAATGTATAAAGAGAAATAAAAACAAAATAGAAATAAAAACCAGAAAGAAAATATAACACAACATAAAAAATGAAAGATAAAAACATCTGTGTGTGTGAAACGCTATCGAGTCATAGCCGTAGCGGCGGAGCTGAAGTGATCCCTTAATTTTGTTTCTGTTACCATGTGATTACGAAGTGCTATCCTATTTTTGAGCCATGTATGAATAGTTTGAGGCAAAATGATTGTTTGGAGGTTTTGTTTTAGCACGCGCGTGCTTTGCGATGCGTGTTACGTTATTTTAGCTTAGTGACGAACGCCATAGGGATGCAGTGAAGGTTGGCGACAGTTTTGAATTGTGGCGCCAGTCCTTCGTGTCTTAATTGTCATCTGGATTTTGCACAAAGCCGATATTTGCTAACAGACCTTTGCAACAGTGATATCTACTGACTTCTAGTAGACTAGGTGAAGTGTCTGAGTCCGCGCGAAAACGGTGAGATTTCAGAGATACCGCGGACACAGTGGAATTGTGAAAGTTTACCTGAGTTTTGGCCACAGTGACCTGGGTAAGTTGTTGCAAGTTTCCCGTGTATCACGTTACGTCGATAAAAAAAATGTCTTGGCGTACCATCATGATAATAAAGTTAATTAATCAATCAATTGCACACTCCAATTTTTTTTTAATTGGCGTCATCAAGCATTGGCTTTCTATTCCGAGCACATTTACACCTACCAAGCCCTTTTTCGTACTTAGCATTTTTTAATTTATTTCAATTGACTATTGATCAATTGCATTTTCTAAATATTTTATATAGCATCAGCAAGCATTGGCTTTTCATTCTGAGTATTTTGACACCTTTGAACTCCCTTTTTCTAATTTTTTTTTCTATCTCCAACACACCAAATATTCAATTAATTATGATGATTATGATTAACTCGTCATCGCCAATCACACACCAATATGTGATCAATCACTGCAACCAAAATCAGCATGATACAATTTTTTTTCGCAGCTCCCGAATATTTTCGACACGCGTTGTCCACTATACTACTATTACGACGATGACGGCGCCGACGGCTTTTCGACCGAACGAGCTGAACAAGCTACACTTAAAAGCGGAGTTGCTTTCCCTTGTGCTATTGTTATGGAATCCAGGAACGTAACAGGTGAATTTTCCCAATGCACTCGGGCTACACAGGGGCTAAAAATTGTTCGGAAACGCGGCACGCAGGCACTCCAGGCGGGCGGGGCGGCCGAATGACTACATCTACCAGCATGCACAGCGGCAGCGGCGGCGTCGGGAAACTGGCCGGTGGGATCGGCCGCACCAGCGGCGCAGTGGTTAAGACGCTCAGCTACTGAACAGGAATTTCCGGCCGCGAACCATAGAGCGGCGCCGTTTCCATGGAAACACAAAATCATCTCTGTGCTGTGAGGTGTCAGTGCATGCTAAAGATCACCGCGTTGTCGAAATTATTCAGGAGACTTCCACTACGACAGCTCTTTATTATTTCAATTACACCTTTATTCCTTCTCCTACTGCCAGTTCAGGTGTCCATGGGGAATTGTGACAATTAATACATATCTTTGCTTTCCTGTGAACCAATTTACATTTACATGAATTGCTAGCCTTGGGGAGCGTGCTTAGGTTGGCTTTGGCCAGGTCATTAAGGAGAAACTCTATTCACTCCAGACAATTGCATGGTACTAACTCGTCGAAGTGGGCTGCGAGGGACGCCGTAGCGTAGGCCTCCGTACTTAGTATCGGGCCAGTTGAAAAAGAACAACGGAAAGGCAAGTGAGCAGCTGTTTTGTTAGAACACCGGGTTTATTTTGAACTGCACAAATTCACTCTCACTTGACGAAAATAAATCGCACAGAGGTGTTGAATCACGCGCACTTTCGATTTGGTGGCGTTGCGTTCAGCTGAAATGTCGAAAAGTTTGTGACGAAGTCCTGAATGAGCTAACGAGCAGAAAAAAGAAACATCAGTGGCAGCTTTCCCGACTTCTGTGATATGGCACATCCCCAGTTCGTACCAAATTATCGATGGACATCTGAAGACAGCAACAGGAGGTCAAGAGAGAGTCAGGAGCCTATCCGTTGCTCCTTTTCTTCCAGTGGTAGTCGACGAGCAAGAATTCAATGATTTGTCGGTTGAAAACTGGGCGAGGCACTTGGTTTCCGCGGTGGTTTAAAGGCGGTCCACTTGGGGGCGTTGGACGAACGTGAGCGAACCTGGCTGGTTCCCGGCCGTCGTTCAAGGCAGGTACTTCCGGCACCACGCCGCCATTCAATGCACCAGGTAATTCTGCCTGAATGGGTATCTCGCCACGCATTCTTGACCTCACTCTGTTCATGCTCAGGATAGGTGCAATTTGCGGGCTTGGCTGTCCTTCCTCGGGCACTGTGATCGCTGATAACCACTCGGAATGAAGACTCGACGAAATATTTGTTACTGTGGCGCACAGCAAAATAATGACGCAGCTTACTAACGAAGCATGTTCTTTCGCGCGAATATAACTATGATGATGATGAGTAGATGTTTCGTGGGATAGCTTACAATCACTCCATGGCCAAACTGCCAAACCTTTATTGCTTTTTTGAAAGCGGCAAGTAGGTTAAGGTTTAAGACTTGAGCAAATTTCCACGCTCGCACATCGATTAATGACGCGTCGCAGGTGACGACGATGATGATGGAGCCAATGTAAAACGCAGACACAGCCGTGCCGTAGGGCCAAACTTGATGTCTTGAACTAAGCCACATTTATTTCGTTATTATACTGGTTTCGTTGGTTTATAGGAAAGGCGCAGTAGCTGTCACACTTCTCCATGGATACCTGAACCGCGTAGTAAAAAAAGGAGAAAGGCGGGAGTGAAAGAAGAGAAAGAGGTGCCGAGGTGGAGGGCTTCGAAATAATTTCGAACGCCTGGAGATACTCAACATGCATCGACAATTCATAGCACACGGAGGCCTTTGTTTTTTCCTCCATCGAAACGCGGCCGACACAGGGGTTCGAGGTCGGCAACTCCGGATCAGTAGCCGAGCCTCTTAGCCACTGCGCCATCACGCCATCGCGATTGGTGTTATACTGGTTAACAATAGGTTTATTGCCTCATGCACGTATTCTAATAGCGGGTGCGAAGCGCTTTCCGGACCATTTGAAGGCGTAATTACGGCGCAGGCAAAGGGTACAACGTATGTGTGGAAAAGAAAATGATTCTTACCTAATTAAAACAAAAGAAGGTGAAAGCTAGGTGCTCAGTGCGCGTTACTTGTATGAATAGTGAAAAAACGTTTGCAATCACTGACCATGTAAAGCAAAGATGAAAGACGTTCAAGGAACCCGTATGAGTTACTGCTTACAATGAGGCTGGCGAAGCAAGTAAGCGCATTTTAAGTGGAAAATTTGTAATAATGACTGATAATAGACTAGTGGCATTTTTCCTGCAGTGCAGGTCATGGTACAGTTTGTGGGTTGGATGAACGATGGCTCAGGAGAAGCCACGTTGTCAGGTTTCGTTCTTTAAATCGCTTAAATTACTGCGTTGTCGCAGTGGGAGAATTCTGTACCGCTCTCAATTTCACTCTCAAATTTGGGATCGTGGCGTTAAAATAACGTGGCAATGACGTGACATTAAGACGTCAGTCATGAGGGGTTATGAAATCGTCCCATTACTAGGTCCCATTACTAGTGACTTGTAGCATGGCTTCGCCCCGATAGCACCTGTTGCGCGGTAAAGGCTGGGGGTACGACCGTGGCACGAAGGGACAAGGAACCGTCTGCTAACTTATTATGGTGCAAGGGATACGCAATAAAATAAAAGAAAAAAGTTTTATTTTGCTAAGGAACAATGTATAAAACTCAATAACATCAAGTAGGACTTGTAGTTGTGTTAGTTTTGCAAATAAATTTCTTCCTCAGTAACGTTTGTTGCCGCGAGGGCACGCCGACGGTGTCATATATGGCGACTTGCAATAAAACGGGTGGTTCCCAGGATAGTTGCTACTTTCCACAATTCGTCTAAAATCTATGTCCTGTGTAGATGTCATAAGTAGCCGGAAAAATCGGTTTGAAGACAGTAAAAGCTACGAACCTGCAGTGATCAGCTTGGTGAAAGTGTTTGGCAGGACAATCGACTAAATCAACTTGTTGAAGTGAGTCAGTGTGTTGTCCATCAGTACTCATTAGTGATTACAATACAGACAAGTGGGGTGTTTGTTGTCTGCAGTTCAATTTCTTTAAAAAATAGGCGAGGACCACGATGGCTACACTACATCTGCCGACAGAGGGAAGTTGGCAGTTTCAGTAAAACAGGTGGCAGCTGTTGTGCAAAAGCTCGAAAATGCAGTGCGTGAAACGAGATCCGACACACAATTGGATCCGGTCGAACACCCTGTGATGACAAGGCCTTGGACCTTAAGGGGGCGTCTGTAAACGTGACCCATCACGTCAATATCATACATTTGTCTCAAAAGAATTGTGGCCACAACAAGTACAGATTATGGGGGTTATTCTCGCAAGAATGCGCCACGGGGGGCTAGACACTAAAGTCGTCTTCTAGCCCCGACGTGCAGCCCTAACAGACAGAGCTGTGACCCCCAACCTGCGGTGCGAAAAGTAGCTAATGTGGTGGGTTCGAGCCAGAGGGGACAGATACCGAGTTACGTACTCGAACAGTTTATTATGATTGAGTAACGGCAAGAAAAATACACTCAAGAACCATACACCAACACCAACACCAACAAGGACTGTGCTTTATGCTAGGAGTGGAACATACGCTCCAGATCTTACGTGGTGGTCAGGAACCGGCACCCCTTCGTGGCACTTAGAGCCGAACTCCTGGGGCAGTGACCATCATCCTATTGTCATCGGTCTCTATCCATCACAGGCCCGACGATTACGCCGCAGGTGTACAGTTGTCCATTGGGACAATTTCCGCGCCATTCTTCAAAATCACTCTGTGGAGTCGGCACCATCGCTTCTAGACTGCATAAAAAGCGCCCTAAATGAGGCTACAACCATTACCTGGGTGGAGGTTGGTCGACCAACACCGGATGTGCCTCTGCTCAACTTGTGGGCTGCTCGTCGACAAGCGGAATTGACTGCAACCAGAGACCCAACTTCTGCGCATGCACATACAAGACTAAATTACATTACTGCTAAGGCTCGAAGGTATGAGCGTGATCTCTCACGGCAACAATGGCACCTGGGGTGCGAGCGGTTCTCCACACAGTCATCGAATGCTCATCTTTGGCGAACTTTCCATGCCATGGAGCACGGTTGTCGTCGTCCTGATGCAGTGGCCACAGCATGCTTTGCAGCAAATTTGTCTCCGAATGATTTCGCAAGACAAGCAGCGCGCAAGTTTTTCCCCAAGTACGACATGTTGCCTGCACCAGTTACAAGAACTTACTTGTGGGGCATGCCAGCCCATGTCGATAAGCTGCCATCTGCTGCCGACACTGAGGGAATCGCGAGCCCATTCTCCATGCCCGAATTGCTTGCAGCTATAGATGAAGCCAACCGAAAGACGGCGCCTGGTCCGGACTCCATTACGTACGAGGTTTACAAGAACCTCAGTGGTGATGCACTTCCTCAACTCCTTGACACCTTTAACAAGGTATGGCTAGACGGCGATGTACCAGACAGCTGGAAATCGGCTATTGTGATTTCTTTTCTAAAGCCGGGGAAAGCACCAACATACCTAAGTAACTTTCGACCTATTTCTTTAACGGCAACAATTTGCAAGCTTGCTGAGAAAATGCTCGCCACACGAATCTCGTGGTGGCTTTAACATCACGGTTTCTACCACCCAGCCCAGATTGGCTTTCGACCATCTATAGGCACAGAAGACGGATTGGCTGTCTTGGCGTCCTCAGTATTATCATTAACACGCAGCCACAATGTACTAACCGTCCTCGCCATGGATGTAGAAAAGGCTTACGATAATATCAGTCATGCTGCCATTCTGGATTCAATTGACATGCTCCATTTACCATTTAGAGTACGCAATTTTGTAAAATCTTTCCTTGAAAGTAGACAATTTGCAATACGCCTCAGTAGCGAGGCCATAGGATCATTTGTCCCTCTTCGCGGCGTACTCCAGGGATCTGTGTTGTCACCAACGTTATTTAATATTGCGTTTATCTCACTTGCATGGCGGTTACATGAAATTTCTGATGTTCTTAATATACGCTGATGACATCACGGTGTGGAGCACACACAACGACCTACTGACTCAATCATCGGCCCTGCAATCAGCTTTAGATATTACGTGCACATATGCATCTTCCATTGGCCTTGAACTTTCCGCCAGTAAAACTACGTTCATATCAGTCGCCAACCGCTGGGGCCGCCGTAAACTATCGGCAACACCTATTCGTCTACATCTATCCGGAACCCCACTTCAAGAAAGTTTAACAGTAAAAATATTGGGCTTAACAATTCATGAGTCAGGAACTGGAAGTACATGGCTGTCTGGCGCTAAAAAAATAGGCGTTACAGACACTGGGTTTGATTAGACGCATTGCTCCAAAAATGGGCGGCGCTCGCTCAGATGTTGCGAGACAGTTGGTGCGGGCAGTTGTGCAACCGCGCCTTGTTTATCAAGCCCAATTTCAGCATTTGACAAGGGCACAATGGGATCGACTTGAGGCTATAAATCGAGAGGCAATGAGGGTCATCACCTGCCTTCCTCGCATTACACCAATCGTGGCGCTCCAAGAAAACGCACAACTAAACACAATAGATGAACTGGTGCAGCAACGACGTGATGCACGCAAGCTTAAGGCCACACTCTCTCACGCAACGTGCGCTCTGAAGGCTTATGCTTCAACACATTCACTACTACCACCGCCACTGCCAGTTCTTCCTCCTTGGCGTTTTGTACAGCTGAACGACAACAAGCCAACTGATTTACGCCGACCAAGAACACAGGAAACGGCGTCGTCACTTCGCGACCGAATTATGGAACAAGACGCCCGCTTGCCACATGGTTCCATTATAAATTACGTCGACGCAAGCATCAAAGCCTGTGAAGTGATAACAGCAGTTTACTGTCCTAGCAAATCTTCATTGAACATGACGTCAACATTTCAAGTACCGGAACCTCCATCTTCTTTTTGTGCGGAACTGCTTGCAGTGCAAGAGGCGCTTCGCTCTGTGACCGCCATTCCCATGCTTTCCACGGTCCGTATTATCATACATACAGATGCCCTCCAGGTGACAAAGCTACGTAGACGCGTTAGTAGTAGCCCGGAAATCTGCCAGAACATACACAGTCTAGCGGCTCGCATACCAAATCCAATTCGTATTGAATGGACCCCGCGTCACCTTTTAAGTGCTCAAAGCCAAGTGGATTCTGCGACCCGCCTTTCAAACTCAGCTTCGACATCGCCAAACCTCATAAAATTGGACAATGCCACCCTGCTTTTAACAAGAAAGGAGCACCTCCAGCGCCGTACACGTGCTCTTATACCTCCGTGTACGGTAAGCCTCCCCCGCGGTCTAACCCGTGCAGAGGAGGTGGCGCTTCGGAGGATTAGAGTTGGGGTGGCCCTAACACCAGCAGTGATCCGAAAGTGGCCACAATTTCGGTATTTATATCCACACCCTGGGTGCCCCATCTGCAAGTCTAGAAATATAGAAGCTGACATCCATCACCTACTGTGGGATTGTCCAGCGTTGAAGCCAACGCGGATCCGGCACCTGGTGGCAGCTGGCCTCTCCCCCCATAATCCGCAGTCATATGCTGTTTGGACACTGGGACCGCATCATCGTTCACTCCTCGATTTCATTGCATCAGCCAACCTTTTTTCATTTATTTGACTACCCCCTTCATCCATCATAACATTTCTTTTATGCCCTGAGGCAATAAACTTCGCAAAAAAAATTCAATTACTTTTAAATTACTTTCTAGTTTTCAACTATGCAAAAACAAAGTAAAGCTGTAAACAAAATAGTAACTTGTTCTCCAGATACGAAGCGCGCACATTATTTCGTCTTCCCGCCAAATTCCGTCCCAGAAAGCTATTCCTTCCCTCTTTCCTACGGCACTTGCCATTGCAATAATAAAACAACCGAAAAAAAAAACTACAAAAGCAGAAACATAGTCGAACGGTCGTGAAATAAGCGGCGAAGCGTCCTGCTGGCCCAGAGCTGTTTCCGCCATTTGAAGGGCCCTAAGAAGCTAGGTTATTTATTGCTTCCGCAGTCCCAAGAATCGACGTCAGCACCTTGTGCTCAGTAATGCTCAAGCCCTTGTGGCCCACGCTATGGACCCTTCGGCCTTTCTCCCCCAACCCAAACCCTCCCTCGTCCCGTGGTAACGAGTGTAACCAGGCACCACTGTGCCCTAGCCGACGCAACAGGAGTGCCACTGCGCCGCGCTCTAAACTAGTTTTCAACTCCGGCCTTCTTGCACCATCTCTCCCTTCGGCATTCCCTTGACGCCTTGAATCCTGTTGTTTGGAGAGTAGTTGCCATGGGTAGCCGCACTAAGGGACCCTGCTACACACGAAGTCTCAGACGCACTGTTCTGCTCAATTCTGTTTCCTTTTGCCGATCCGTTACGCTGGCTTCGGCTTGCCGCACGTCATTCCTGCTTTCGCGACACTCTACTTTGTTGCCTACTGAGGAGTAGTTGCGCACTTCAGTAAAAGTAATTTCGAAAGGAATTAATTACTTTTGCTGCGAAATTACTACCAAAAAGTAATTCATTACATTACTAAATTATTGAACCGAAGAAGTAACTCATTGCATTACAAATTACGGGAAAAAGTAATCAAATTACTGTAATGCAATTACTGCTATGTCTGTCAAGAACAACCGCCGTGTAACGAGCTAACGCGGCGTACGGGGGTGAATTCAAACCACATAAGGGGGAAGCACGCGCAAGGAGTGAGAGGTAGTCTCCTCATCTGCGCGGCTTCGTGCTCACGGCCCGCGGCGGTAAGTGCTAGCTGAACCGGGAGCAGAGGGTGAACGCGGCGGTCTCCCCGACGGAAAATGCTGAACCGTGCGCGTGCACGCTCAACCCCCGAAAGACGCCCAGGAAGTTGCGGCAGACGCGCTCATCGGGTCGGGGAGAGGAGGCTTCCCGGGTAGGCCGGGAGGAGAGAAGGAAACCCGTGCGGTGTCGCCGCGGGTGCCTGGGAGGTTGGGAGGGTGGCCAGTGTGCCCTCTCCCGCGGTCCTCCCCAAGAGCGTGGCCCTTTTTAATGGGGCAGGTATGAATCCCCACATCTCCCTCTCCTGAAAACCGCCGTACGGCTAAAAGTAACCGCGTTCACCCAGGGATATACCGAGTGGGCCGGCTAGACGCTGTTGAACTTTCAACCTATTTAACCTCACAGCCACGGGTGTCGAAGGTGGAGTCACGGCCGACGACCACAGGAGACGACCTTGGAGCTGGGTGGGAGTGTTGTTGACCGCAGCAACTGCACGTCCCGCTTCTTCACCCTCAGTCGACCAGGCGTGGAAGTATCGATGGCTGCAGGGGCGCTACTGCATTCATCGTCGGTCAGCCTGGGGAGCTCGCCAGGGGACGGGTAGGAACTGCGTCTTCGGGTTGCGTAGCATGTTGCAGGCCCCCCTCAGCGGGTCGGCCGCTCGCTCCTGACCTGCCTCTTTTTTCCCTCCGTCGTCGACGCCGCCGATGGCGAGCGCAACGGGGTGCCAAGCTGCTCCCGCTGGTGAAGTTATGGTCGCCAGCACCGAACGGCGCCAAGGCGGTCCCTTTGCTGCAGCTTTCGCTGTCAGTAGACTCAGGGGCCCGTTCCACGAACTCCGGCTCGCTCGCTCCGTGGTCGACAAGAAATCATTTTATTTTTGGTCTGGCTGACGGTGACAGCAGGCTCTGGGTGCAGGAACGCGGCCACGCATTGGACGGCTTGCCCCTCAATGTTGCAACGGTCGCCGTGGCCTCCGCCGGCTTCTTTCCTGGCTGGCTGCAAGGCTGTCTTTTCCCTAGTTACATTTTTTTTTTGCCATTTACGGTATTCCTCTTTTTTTTTTTTTAAATGTACCCCTACTCGGTCTTTTCCAGCGAGAAAGCGCGTGCTTTCTCTGGAAGCAAAATGTACTGAATATCGGTATTCGACACAAGAATTTACTCTTTGCGCGCTGGTCAGAGTTACATCTGCCGTGGGCGCAAGTTGTACGAGGCGCGATGCTCGAACGACGCGCCCGGGCTCCCAGTACAGTTGCCTGCTGGCGGGGGAGTGCGTCCTCCTCGGGCCACTCATTCCCTCTGTCAACGTAGGGTTTGTGATCACAGACATATGCACCGGTCCGCCGGTTGGTCTTAAAGTCCGCCAGCTTTTACACGAGCGAAGAGACTTTCTGCCGAACTCGGTACTGTCCTGACCATTTCGGCGCCAAAGAAGCGGACAACGTCTTACTGGCGTCGCTCCGGACATGACTGCACCTCAACACGAGATCACGCTGTTTATAGTGAATTTCTCGTTGAGAGCGGTCATACTGCGCTTTCTGCTCGGCACGAGCAGTGCTCAGATTCCGTCGTGCTTTGTCCAAAGCCTCCGTCATCTTCGCGCGCAGCCCGGTCGAGTAGTCGGCGCCTGCAGATCGATCATTCGGGTTGTTGCTACGAACCTGTCGAGTACGGTCTACGGGGTTCAACAGCTCCCTGTCGAGGTTGAGGGCGGCAGGTGTGTACCTAGTTGAGCGATTCACGGTTGATCTGAGAGCAAACCCAATCTCGAGGAGACGGGTATCCTAGTCACTGTGCACTCCGCAAATGCAACTATAGCATGTGCTTGATGTTGCGGTTCACGCGCTCCGTGGGATTCGCCTGGGCGTGGTACATGGTTGTTCTCTTGTGTTTAATGCCGAGGGCAACACAGGAGTCCACGAACAGCTTAGCAGTGAAGTACGACGCATTGTCCGTTATCAACTGCTCGGGGTAGCCAAACCGTGTAAACACCTCAACCAGCTTCCCCATGATTACGCGTGCCGTCAGCTTTTGCAGTAGGAAAAGCTCCACCCATTTGCTGAAATGGTCTGTGACAATGAGCAGAAAGTGGTTCCTGCTCGGGGTTCTTGGTTTGTTGAATTGTTGTTATGAACTTTATTTTTCCACCGATGAACTTTATTTTTCCACGGGGTTCTTAGATAGGGTCCCATGACGTCACAAGCCGCAATCTGCCAGGAAGCCTGGCTATTGATGGGCTGCATAAGCCCACGTGTGCGTCCACCACGTGGCTTGACCCTTTGGCACACGTCGCACGAGCGGGTGTAGCGAATCACCTCCCGGTTCATGCCAGGCCAAGTAGCGAAGCGACACAACTTAGGAAAAGTCTTAGGGTCGCTCGCAAGCCCAGAGATGCACGTGTCATGAAAGTATCGCAACAGCGCCTTTCTTAGCGTGCGTGGAATCACCACCTTGAAGGACTCATGTGTATCCTTCTCGGATGGGATGTGTCTCAGCAGAACGCCATCAGAGTCAAGCAGATAGGAATCCATCGCGCTTACAGCATTACCAGCTGTGTTCGAGCGGCCCGCACGGGCAGCAATACCAGGATCCGTGTGCGCCGCGGCTGCGCCGCCCGGCTCCCTGAGCCCGTCAAACACTTTTTGACAAAATGGATCTACTCGCTGAGCATCTAATAGCTCCCTTCTGCTAAACAAGCTCCCCACTGAACTGACGCCGTCCAAGTGGTTAACGCTTTCACCCAAGGAAGGCGGGTTGGCCGCGCTTCCACAGGTACAACCTCTGCCACGAAAGTTGACCGAGACTCACGAAGGCCGTCGAACCGCGCGCTACAGCTATTAACGAACGCTACTGGTCTCGTTGCGGAGTCTTATACGCGGATGCTGCTGGCCCATACCACAGAAGATGATATACGGTGTCAGTAATCCATTAAAATACGTACGTTCCGGGACTCACTTTCCGTGCCCCAAACATTACACAGGCGGAGGAGGTCGCCAAAGCACTTGCCGCTGCCTAACGAGACTCTCGGGTTATCATCACCGATTCCCAGGGAGCCTGTAAGACTCTAGATCAAGGATGCATTTCTCGACGCGCCGCGAAACGTTTACGTAGATGCGAGTACCGGTATCGTTCGGACACACGTGTCATCGTCTAGACCGCAGCATATGCGGGACTTGAGGAAAACGAGGCTGAAGTCGCCTCTCCCCACGCGCTCATGCACCGGCCGCCTGAAGTATGAGAACCTACCCCGGCTGCAATTTACAAAGGCATTGTTCAGTTCTATCAAACTTCGCATAGCCGCTTTCATCCCCGTGCGAAAAAGCTAACCAAAATCGAGGAGCGTTGCTCCTTCGTTTATATACAAACACGGTAGTGTGCCGGGCAGTGCTGCAATATTTTAATGGGGAGCGTCGACATTATGGGTGTGTATTCTTGGATGTGTACCATATGATGTCGACATGCCCCTCTAGCCCTGCTTACTCTTTCCCCTCACCTACCCAAGAGAGCTGGTAGGCAGCACTGCTCCACTGCCCTACCAGAGAATAAAAGAGCAATCGTGACTAGGGCTCGAGCTTCCACTGAAGCCACAGGGGTTCCGACTAGGAACCCCTCTAATATATATAGAATTTGTAAAAGACTGACCTTTAAATGTAGTCCCCACTCTTTCCTCCCAATAGCTCTGATAAATGTTTTTCACCATCACCATGCTCCACCACTGACTTTTCGTGCATGCACGGCGACAGTCACTCCTTTGTTTTGCAACCAGTTGACTCCGGCCACATCGGGCTCGGTTCTTGATATTCTATTGCTGCTCCCTTCAGTTAATGTTTAGTTGCTGATGTTGATTGTTTAGGTTGCATAAAATGGTCCTTTTGGTTTGTTCACAGAGAAAACACATTAGAAATTTGTTGGTCACCGAGGCGAGAACGAGCAGGTTCAACCAGACCCTAGCGAACCCTAGAGGGGGGCCGTTTCCATGGAAACACAAAAGCGTCTATGTGCTGTGAGGTTTCAGTGCACGTTAAAGATTCCCGCGTTGTCCAAATTATTCAGATCTCCACTACGACAGGTTTCTCTTATTTCAATTACACCTTTATTCCTTCTCCTACTGCCAGTTCAGGTGTCCACGGGGAATTGTGACAATTACTACACCTTTGCTTTCCTGTGAACCAATACAGTTACATGAATTGTTAGCTTTGGGGGCGTGCTTGGTTTGGCTTTGGCCAGGTTTCAAGGTCACTGAGTCAGAGTCAGGGGAAACTCTATTCACTCTAAAACCAAATGCATGGTACTAACTCGTCGAAGTGGGCTGCGAGGGACGCCGTAGCGTAGGCCTCCGTACTTAGTACGGGCCAGTTGAAAGAGAACAACGGAAAGGCAAGTGAGCAGCTGTTTTGTTAGAACACCGGGTTTATTTTGAACTGCACAAATTCACTCTCACTCGACGAAAATAAATCGCACAGAGGTGTTGAATCACGCACACTTTCGATTTGGTGGCGTTGCGTTCAGCTGAAATGTCGAAAAGTTTGTGACGAAGTCCTGAATGAGCTAACGATCAGAAAAAAGAAACATCAGTGGCAGCTTTCCCGACTTCTGTGATATGGCACATCCCCAGTTCGTACCAAATTATCGATGGACATCTGAAGACAGCAACAGGAGGTCAAGAGAGAGTCAGGAGCCTATCCGTTGCTCCTTTTCTTCCAGTGGTAGTCGACGAGCAAGAATTCAATGATTTGTCGGTTGAAAACTGGGCGAGGCACTTGGTTTCCGCGGTGGTTTAAAGGCGGTCCTCTTGGGGGCGTTGGACGAACGTGAGCGAACCTGGCTGGTTCCCGGCCGTCGTTCAAGGCAGGTACTTCCGGCACCACGCCGCCATTCAATGCACCAGGTAATTCTGCCTGAATGGGTACCTCGCCACGCATTCTTGACCTCACTCTGTTCATGCTCAGGATAGGTGCAATTTGCGGGCTTGGCTGTCCCTCCTCGGGCACTGTGATCGCTGATAACCACTCGGAATGAAGACTCGACGAAATATTTGTTACTGTGGCGCACAGCAAAATGATGACGCAGCTTACTAACGAAGCATGTTCTTTCGCGCGAATATAACTATGATGATGATGAGTAGATGTTTCGTGGAATAGCTTACAATCACTCCATGGCCAAACTGCCAAACCCTTATTGCTTTTTGAAAGCGGCAAGTAGGTTAAGGTTTAAGACTTGAGCAAATTTCCACGCTCGCACATCGATTAATGACGCGTCGCAGGTGACGACGATGATGATGGAGCCTATGTAAAACGCAGACACAGCCGTGCCGTAGGGCCAAACTTGATGTCTTGAACTAAGCCACATTTATTTCGTTATTATACTGATTTCGTTGGTTTATAGGAAAGGCGCAGTAGCTGTCACACTTCTCCGTGGATACCTGAACCGCGTAGTAAAGAAAGGAGAAAGGTGGGAGTGAAAGAAGAGAAAGAGGTGCCGAGGTGGAGGGCTTCGAAATAATTTCGAACGCCTGGAGATACCCAACATGCATCGACAATTCATAGCACACAGACGCCTTTGTTTTCTCCTGCATCGAAACGCGGCCGACACAGTCGAGTTCGAGGCCGGCAACTCCGGATCAGTAGCCGAGCCTCTTAGCCACTGCGCCATCACGCCATTGCGATGGGTGTTATACTGATTAACAACGGTTTTAGTGCCTCGTGCACATACTCTAACAGCTTGAGTGAAGCGCATTCCGGAACATTTGAAGGCGTAAATACTGCGCAGGCGCTTACTGTTTCCAAGTGGTGGTTTACTTTTAAATGGGTACAACGTATTTTTGGAGAAGAAAATAATTCTTGCTTAATTAAAGATAGTGGAAGTTAGGTGCTCATATGAATGGTGAAAAAAGTTTGCAATCACTGGCCAAGTGAAGCAAAGATGAAAGACGTTCAAGGAACCCGTATGGGTTCCTGCTCACAATGAGGCGGGCGAAGCAAGTAGGCGCATTTTAAGCGGAAAATTTGTGATAATGACTGATTTTAGAATAGTGGCACTTTTCTTGCAGTGCAGCTCATGGTCCAGTTTGTGGATTGGATGAACGATGGCTCAGGAGAAGCCATGCTGTCAGGTTTCGTTTTTCAAATGGCTTAAATTGCTGCGTTGTCGCAGCGGGAGAATTCTGTACCGCTCTCAATTGCACTCTCAAATTTGTGAGCGTGGCGTCAAAACGACGTGGCCATGACGTGACATTGAGGCGTCAGTCGTGAGGGATTATGAAATCGTCCAATTACCAGTGACTTGCAGCATGGCTCCGCTCCGTTAGCACCTGTTGCGCGGTCAAGGGTGGTACTACGTGGCACGAGGGTGGCAAGGGACCGTCTCCTAACGTTTTGTAAAATGGCGCAAGGAATACATAACAAATTAAAAGATGAAAGTTTTATTTTGCTAAGGAACTATATTTAAAACTCAATCGCATCGAGTAGAATTTGTAGTGTTCTTAGTTTTGCAATAAATTTGCTCCTCAGTAATGATTTTGCCGCGAGGGCACGCTGACGGCGTCATATGCGACTTGCAAAGAAACGGCTGGTTCCAACGATAGTTGCTGCTTTTTACACTTCGTCTATAATCTAGGTCCTGTGTGGATATCATAAGCAGCCGGAAAAATCTGTTCGAAGAGAGCGAAGGCTACGAACCTGCGGTGATCAGCTTTGTGAAAATGTTTGGCACGAGAATCGTTCATTTTTTAAAACTGCGCGAATAAAGCAACGACACAGCGAGAAACACAGGAACACACACAAAGCGCAGAACTTCCAAATTTTATTCGAAAATGTTGCGGCAGTTATTTTATGCCCTCTGCAGTTACCAACAACAAAACAAACCAAACCGCCCGTAACGTTCAAAACACAATCGCGTTAGCTGCTTAGAATGTCCCAATCAGTGCGCGATAATGGACAGGCGCCTGACCAGCACACAATAATTAAAAAACCGCAACAATTTAACCTCATCAAGACGAAGATCGCGTGCCACGTACCTTGGCCACCCCAAGTCGAATACGCCAAGAAGCTTAGATGACAACAACCCAAAAAAGGGCTGACAAGCAGGAATACATACGAAAGGCATGACACCCAACAGGAACACGGTAAAAGGCAATGAAGAGACCACTAAAACCGGAGCTGAAAACTGCGAAACCCAAAAGGAATACGGGTAAAGACGAAGATGATACCCCTAAAATTGGAGCTAAAAGAATATCTATTTTATCAAATGAACAAAACATGAAATGCGAGCAAAGGTGATAACCTAAACATGATAAACCTAAAAGAGTGAAGCATGAAAACAAAAGAACCAAGGGGAAGGTGAACAGCTAAACATGATGATACGCATTGCTCCCTTCTAGGAACTCAATTTCTTTACATCTGAAAGATATGAATGGACGGCGTGCTCACATATCGATCTGCTCTCTTAGCAATTAGAAGGGCCTCAATTATTTCCCTTTCCGTCTGTGCTACTCGCTATGTCCTTGCTTTATTCGTGCAGTTTTAAAACTTGAATGATTTACGCCAACTAGCCTGCAAAAAGACACTTCTGGACGAAAATCGACTAAGTCAACTTGCTGAAGTGAGTCAGTGTGTTGTACATCCTTATTACCGTTTACAATACAGACGAGTGGGAGGTATGTGGTTTGTAGTTCTATCTCTTTAAAAATGCGCGAGGACCATGATGGCTACACCACATATGCTGAAAGAGGGAAGTTGGCAGTTTCAGTAAGGCAGATGGCAGCTGCTATGCAAGAGCTCGAAACTGCAGCGCGGGAAACGAGATCCGACACCCAATTTGATCCGGTCGAACACCCGGTGACAACAACGCCTTGGACCTCAAGGTGGCGTTTGAAAATGTCATCCGTCATGTCATCCTCATACATTTCTCACAGACGAATTGTAGCCACAACACGTTTAGGTACAGTCGTGAGCCAAAGTGGTATACTACACCCAGCTTGTAACAGGGCTCGGGAACACTAAACTGCATTTCAGCGACATCTAGCAACAGCTATCTGGGATTATGACAATTGTGGCGGTGTTCCATTTCATTGACCTCCATGTGTCACTGTCCCTGTCGCGTTTCACTACATACGCATCCAATACCAGGAGAGTGGCCCATACCCCTTGGGTGCAAGAGGAATCCCACAGCAAGTAGGCTTCTTTCCCTGCTGTTTAATATCGCCATGGCTCACCTCTCCTCACTGCTTAATGTCTCAGGCATCAGACAAGCCCTGTCTACCGATGACATCAGGCTCTGGGTGACACATGTGTCGTTCGCAGAGATCGAGGGCAACATGCAACAAGCGGCGACTATCGCATTCGGATACACTCGCCGCTGTCCTGGAAGGTTCCCTTACCAAATAAGAATTCATGCACCTTTGGCCCAACCCGATGTGCACCAACAAAAATGATCTTGCCGTTGCTAGTGGCCGCATCCCTGAGCATGATGAAGTAAGAGTGTTGGGACTCTTTATCCATCACAACAAATTATCGATACAACAATGCAGAAGCTACACAGGATTGGAGACCGCGTGGGCCGCATAGTCCGCCAGGTATCTAAAAGCAGGGTTGCGATGCAAAGACGACATGAGGCTGACCAATGCATTCTTAGCCAGCTGGAACCCTATCTTCATTTGCGGAGATGTGATGAGAACGCCCTAGAGGAGATCCTTCGCAAAATCTATGAGCGCGCCCTCCACCTCAACATAACGAAGTTCAGTCAATGGTTCATCGATCTCGGGATGACCAACACTTTTGCGGAGCTAAGCGAGGCACACTTAAACAACCAATACTTGCGGTTGAACAAATCTTCAGCAATCAAAAGCCTCCTAGACCGCCTGCACATTGACTACAAAGCACAATCAGAAGAAAGGACCAAGGTGTCAAAGAACTAGCGCCACGCACTACAGGTACAACCTCTGCCATGAAACTTGACCGAGACTCACGAAAGCTGTCGAACTGAGTGCGACAGATCTTAACGAACGCTACGGGTCTCGTTGCAGACTGTTATAGACGGATGCTGCTATCCCATACCACATGCAGAAGATGATATACGGCCTCAGTGATCCATAAAAATATTAATTTCAAGAACTCAATTTCCGTAACCCGAACATTACTCACGCGGAGGAGGTCGCCATTATAGCACTCGGCGCTGCAATGAAAAACTGGTGACTAGCCTTTCCCTTGTTCGCTTGCGGCGCGCTCACGTGATCGAAGTAGGGTCGCGTCATTCCCTTGCTCTTGAACCAACTCTTCGCGGCATGCACTATAAGAGGCCTTGAAGGACATTAAATTTTTTCAAGCGTTTTATCCTTGAATCCCTGTGCTCTAGTCACCACTGGGCAAGCTTCAGTGGCATCCGAAAGGGATGCGCTGCTCTCGGTGTCAGACGCTAACTCTCCCACTTTTACTGCAGTGGACTTCGTAGTCTCGCCTTCTTTTGTTTTGAGCCAGTTTGGATCGGGGTCGTCTGCTGGCCTAGCACCTTCCACATTTCCCAACACCAAATCTTATAGGCGATTCTCTATGCACTTAGCGCGAAGTCGTCCCGAGACAAGCTTCCGGGAGCATTAGGGGCGAGTGGTCATGTAAGTAAACTGGAGAGTTCGCATCGGTGACATCTTCCTTCCGTACCAAGTCCTTCCTTACCACCACAGTGTTGCAGCCTGTGTCTCTCAGGACTCGAACTTTCCGGCCCCCAATCATGCCGGCTACGACAGGTAAGCATTCCCTGACTGCGCATTCTTTACTGGTGAAACCAGCGTTGATGACGTCCCTCCGTCCTTAAGTTCTAGGTATCCGTTCTCAATGCATACTGCAGTGGACTCCCGATATTTTTCTCTCTGTTTTGCCCCATTTGCCCTGCATCTCCAGCTTGGATGACCTGGCTTGCCGCATTTGTGGCATTTCTTGGCCGGTCTCGATCCGTCGGAGGTGGCGGCCCGGTAATTTTCGGGACGGTGTCCAGTGCGCGCATAGATAAAACATTTCTTTTCATCGCTGCTCTTCGCGTCCGATGATTGAAGCAGCGTTCCTTTTCTCTCGGTAGTCTTGGCGATGGCGTTTTCTGCCTTGTCTTTCGGGGGGCTTTGCTTTCCGAAATTCGACCAGCCATGTGCCTCCACATACTTTTCTGCCCTTGCTTCTGTTTCCGCGAAGCATGTGTCTCAAAAACATTTGTAGCGGATTGGCGCAGTTAGACAGGAACTGTTCCCTTAGAATCAGGTACCTGTGTACTCTTTTTTTCTTTGGTTCCGACAGCTGTGTCCATCTGTCTAGGAAGTTCTGTAGGCGCGTCACGAACTGTGAACACGTTTCCTCATTCCGGGGACTCACAGACCTGAATTTTTCTCTGAACTCTTCCTCTGTCACACGGAAGCGAATTATTAGCGCCGGAATTTGTTGTAGTCCAAGCACTCGGAGACATGCGACTAAAAACGCTGAGCGCTTCGCCGCTTAAACACAGACTAAGGGCTGTAGCCCACTAGTCGTGAGGCCAACTCTGACTCTCAGCGACGCGCTCGAAACGCATGAGGTAAGCGTCAAGGTCGTCCCTGCCCTCATTAAAAACCGGCATCAGCTTGCGCGGGCTTATGCGTTCGGGCCGAGAACTTGACCCTCTCCCGTTTCTGACTTCGTCTCTCTACTGTTATTCGCGTCAGTTGCCGGATTATTCGATAGGTCTCGTCGGAGCATCAGTAACTCTTTTTCTTTCTCCATCTCCGCTATCAGGAGTTGGGCTTTCTGCTACTCTAGCTCCTTCTCTTTCTCCATCTCCGCTGTCAGGAGTTGAGCCTTGTGCGATTATAGTTCTTCCTTCTCCTTCCGTCGCGCATGTTCCTCATTGCGTTCTTCTCATCGATGAGCTCGCTCCTGCTCTACCCATTTGAGCAACTCTTGACCTCCAAAGTTCGGCCATACTCAACAAGTCGTTCTAACTCTGCATCGGTCATGCTAGGTACGTGGCAAGCGCTATCCACTAAAGAAACAAAAGTTCGCGAAATACTTACTTTGGCGTCGGCAGGAGAACAGTGTGTGCCAGTCGCACCAAGCCACAAAGAAACCAATATGCTGACGGTGCAAAACAGCCGTAGTTATCCGTAACTGCACAGAAAACTTCGAACACTCGCAGAAGCCATATTCCCTATCCTCCACGAGCATTGTCACGACCATAGAGTTAATATTAACACTGCAGTTAATACACAAACTCCTTGCAAACTCCACTACAGTCCACTACTCCACGACAAAGTTACAGGTAGATCAGATTGGCTCATTTCAGATTTTTTTAGGATAGGTACGGTTTCGTTCTTTTTGAGCATGTTTTTCACTTTGCTGCATCCACACAGCCTAAAATTAAATTAAAGTTTCACTGCAGCATCGTGATTACAAAATTGTTCATGGTAATTGCACTTTTCGTCAAAATTTTGAAGAAAGGAACACGGCACAAATTAAAGAAAACCTTTTAATGTTTATTATCGTAAGCGTTCCATCGTACGTACAGCCTTTATAAAACGTTTACAGCCCAGAAGGTTTGCTTTTAAACCGTATAATATGACTTCTGTAATAATCGTTGAAGTCCTAGCCATTGGAGAGGGTAGGACGAAAATCTTTTTGCCTTCAGCAAATATGGAAACCTGGGAATGCATTGTACGAACCACATAGTATCGCTCAGAAGTAGACTTCTTGCGCTGTAATTTTTTGATAAAGGCTGTACGTTTCCGATCCAATGGCAGTCATGGTTGCTTTGTGTAGTTTAATCACTTGAACGTCCCAAAGCAACTCAGGTACGCCGTGGGATGGGCCTTGGCCATAGTGTAAGCTGGCATCTCACAGCACACGGGCGCCTTGCTTTTCGCCTTCTTCGAAAAGCGGCCGCGGTGGCCAGGATTCGATCCCGCATCCTGGCACAGAAGTCGACCGTCCTAACCAATTTGCACCACCGCGCCAGGTCCAACGGCAGTATTGATTTATACGCAAAAAGCACATGTTGACGGTAACTGCGCTACTATCTAACGGTGCTTCGCCTGCACCTTTAACAAGCAAGACCCTTGAGGTCCCGCGGAACAACTGCTTGTGGATGTGCCTTGGACTTCCGAAGGGTTCTTCGGCATCAGGAACGCTAGCAGAAGCAGATGTCTCCTTCTGGATGTGATTGCCGCACAGGAAACTATGCGTACGTTCCAATCTCTGACAGTCCACAGTCATCATACCTCTGACTTTGGACAAGCTGTGCAGCTTCTATCCCTCCCTACTATTAATCAACCACAAAAACTACTGCATCTGACATTTGCTCCGTGGACACTCTCGCCTGTAAAGGTGGAGCCGCGTGCCACAGGAGGCGCGTCTGCAAGCTACTCTCGCCTACTTATAACCGAGGAACATATGCAGCACACCCGCATATTCATCGACGGTTTAACAACTGGAGAAACTTAATTCTGCCTTTCGTCCTGCAGCCTATATTGCGCCATCAACAAGTCATGTGTCATTTCTTACTTCTTGAAAATGGCCCCGATAATGTTACAGATCACATTGAGCGGCTGTGACACAACACAACCAACACAACCACCATTCAATAAGTGAAACCGAAACCAAAACTACACGAAAAATTGTTTTACATTATTAAGTGCCACATTGCTTGCAACTCCATGGTGCCACCAGTCGGTGCCATTATTTAACTGGCATAGCTGAATTCTGCGTGGGTACTGTCTTACGCAGTATTCCGAAAGCGAAAAAAACATGCACTGAACATTTTCGCATTTCTACTCTTTTAAGTCCGCCCTTGGTAAGAAACGCTCCTTTGGAAGGTTTTGTGAACGCTGCCGGACACGAAATAAAGTTGTCACTCACTTGACTCCCTCACTTCAAAGCGCGGAAATGCGTTGTGGTCAATGTTGTGGTGACAAAACCGAAAACGAAACCGGAGGAAACTACTCCGTCCACCGTTTGGGGAGACGAACGTCGAACCGTCGAACCGTTGACAGCTGCTTACGTAGAGCGGTAGAGCTCTCAGAGCGTGAAGCCAGGCGTGAGGTTGTAACTGGTCATGAATGGTGTTGAAAACATAAAATGACAGTGTT
This sequence comes from Amblyomma maculatum, assembly GCF_055883805.1. Lineage (NCBI taxonomy): Eukaryota > Metazoa > Arthropoda > Arachnida > Ixodida > Ixodidae > Amblyomma > Amblyomma maculatum. The sequence continues at coordinate 158,312,585 of NC_139344.1, read as the reverse complement.
GTAATTTGTTCCATATAGCATTTCACTTCTCGGGGCGGTTTTTCTGCGAATACCGTGGGATGTAAAGTCAACTTATCTCACATTGCGGTAAGTAAGGCAGTTGCGCTGCGTAGTCAAGGGAAAATCGGCGAAACATTTGCGCAGCTGTTAGCGTGCTGGCGCACAGTTTCCAAGTTTATGGTCTATTCATGCAGTGAAAATGCAGTAGCGTGTTGCCAACTTGAGTGTGAACTGCTGCAATCTTGATTTTTTGCAGCCAGTCAATGGGAAGTAAGTACATTATAGCGTTGCCGAGTTAGCTAATATATATGGATAGTTTCGGCCGTGTATTGTGTATTTCACTTCTATCACAAAACATTTTAGCGGTTTGAACACCATGTTATAGTTGAGGAATAGCCAGGTGTTTTACGTACGCGCTTTCCTTGACTAGCGAGGGGAACGTGGTAATGACTGTTGGGATCAACATGTTTTGAAAGTTGTTAGAAAAAAGAAAAACCATATTGAATTCACCTTTTTTCTTCTGATTAGCGGTTTAATGGGGAATATAGTAAAACAGTGTCGTGGCTTGGGGTTTCAAGAGGCGAGGAAACGGGAAGTCTGTGTATTCCAAATATTTTTGAGCAAATTGTTGCCATCTAAATGGATGCTAAAGATAAGTGTCAAGTACATCCATGGGCCGCAAAAGTTTTCGGAACACGTAAATCACACAAAGCTTTACTTGCTTGGCAGTCCATATAAGCAGTTACAAAAAGATGCACATTCCTGAATTACCTGCCCAGTGCAGCAGTCATTGTCAGGCCACACTTTCTGGCAGCGAGGAATGCAGCTCTTCTACGGTTTCTATGTTCATGGTGCTGCTTGAAGATGTTTACAGATGTCCGCAGGAAACAAACATGGGCACCTGTACATATCTTCAAGCAGCACCTTGCAAGTTTGAGAAGACATCCATTACATGTGTAAGGAAGTGGCCACTCAAATGCTGTTGAGGCGCTGTGTGTGAAATCACAGTTACTTGCAAAATCAAGCGCTCTTATTGGTTCCCACTTAGTTGAAAACTTTGAAGTGTTTTCTTACATCTTTTTACTTGGTTTTGGAATTTATGTGCTGATTGAAAAATGTTTGTGTGCTATAGAGTATAGATCTTTCCTCGGATTTATTGTAATATTACATAGCTGGGTTGCCTACATTTAAAGGAACTGAACACTGGCCAAAATATGTCATGAGATTATGGTGGAAATGAAGATCTTGCTTCATATACTACAGGTCGGGCACTGTAATATCAGAGAAAGGAGGCTTTACAATTTTAATTTGCCATTGAAAATTGCATAAAAACAACTCGGGGGGGGGGGGGGGGGACATTTTGCGGAGAAACACTGTTACTATTACTGTAGTACCTCATGTGACCACATCCGAGGGAAACATCACTAATTATCATTTGTGCACACTGTTCTTTTTACTACTAGGAGTGCTTGTGATATTTTATAATATTTTGCAATCTCTCCAGTGTGCCCTTAAATAAAAACCACCACTCCTATCAATACATAACTATGAAAAAATGGTATAAAAACAAAAATGCAATGCATCATTGAAATCCGACGACAACCACAAAAATGATGCCTTATTGAAAACAGTTGCGAAAATTTTCTCTGTTTCCTGTTTAATACTGTACCTGACTGATAAAAAAGGGTATTCAATATTTAACCCGGTTTTGTAGGTGCACGGCATTTGAATAAGTGGATTATTAACTTTAAGAGTGTTTGGCCCCCCACTCACTAGCTATGCTGCAGTTGCTCTAGACTGTTTTGGCCTCGCTTTTAATCTGCCTTACTTTATACATTGCACAAATTGTGCATTTTTGTGTTACCTAATAGTGAGGTACAATGTATGGATGGTCTAAAAGGATGTTCATTTGGACTAGTTGGTGCATACTATTTGAGGGATAAAGTAACAACGCCAAACTGAAACAAAACAAAAGTAAAAAGTAGGACACGTCCTGCGTTGGTCTTGTGTTTTGTCTTAGTTTGGCGTTATTACTTTATCCCTTAAATGTAAGCACGTTTCCTGGGTGCAATGATTACCTGCATGGCACCTAATGGATGCCATTGAGTGAGTGGCAGTTGTCTTAGTGGGTGCAATTGTACACCAGTCAATAAATTTTAGTTCTAATATAAAGTTCCCAGTAGCTCTTTATTTTTTTTTTTTTATACCAGGATGCAAGCGGATGGCTCAGAAATGCAGTAGCTTTCAAGCCTAGGACCTAGCTATGGTGCTGTTGGGCATGCTTAGAAGGGACACCTCTGTAGTGTGGTTAGCCTTGCATACCGTTCCCGCCGATAAAGGCACACGCACCCATGACTTTTGCATGCATTTTGTGGGAAAGATTAATCCTATAATTGCCTTCTTGTTTCTTTATTGTATTATGCATTCCTTGTTGAAGATTGTGAAGAGAGAAGCCTTGGTCTGCCATGTGTAGGTGGTATAGAACAGAACTGAGCTGAAAATTGATGTTCCAGTGAGTGTATATATTTTTGTGACAACCGATTATGGCAGTGGCCCTTTAATATGCTACATGTAGGTAATAAAACTTGTTGCTGGGCTAGTTGGTGACATTCTTAGAATAAAAAGGTAGCGCAAAAAGATGAGGACAGAGGAAGGGACTGCAAACACAAACGCTATTAACAACTGGTTTTATTTCTCGCAGCAGTTAACAATATATAGGGCTACACATCACGTGTGCACATGACACTAGGGTAACCGCAGCCTTCTTAACAGAAAAGGAAATCTCATGACAATGTAGTAATTGCTGAAAGAACCAGTAAGATGATAATCAGCTGAGAAAGAGCATCAAATGCAGGCACCGAAGAAACCTAAAGAAAAATGAGCACACACGTAAAAGACGATGCCCATCTTATAGATAGCTCTCCAAGTAGATGTGCTCGGAGTAGTACAAATTTATTACATGGTTACATTGTGTTTCTAGGCATAAGGTATAAACAGCACCTTTTTCTTGTGCTTTCGTTTTCTTTGTGCCTAGTGCGAGAGGGGGGGATCTGGCAGCGCACTCGGTCTGTCGACGGCAATAGACATATTTAGCATGCCGTGCACCGTGTATGTATGCGCTACCGTTATTGGAGGATCATGAGCCCTCCCACCACCAGTGCTGTATGTGCATCTTCAAAGCAATTGCTGCTTTTCGCATATTTATTTTAAATATGCGAAAAAAATCCCGGCCTCGTCGGCTGCTTTTCGATGGAGGTGAAAAGCATGGTGCCCGTGCACTGTACGATGCCAGTGCACGTTAAAGAACTCCAGGTGGCCGAAATTTCCGGAGCCCTCCACTACAACGTCTCTCACAGCCTGAGTCGCTTTGGTACGTTAAACCCTACAAACCTGAGGTGGGACGGGTGATGTTGGGGCATGGTAGGGCACTTTATCTTTTGCTTGCACGCCAACATGTGCTAAGTTGATGGTGGAAGAGGATAAGCATCATTTTCGATCAACGACCTCTTCGATGTTAGTGAAGCTAGCTTAAAGATATTGTGTTCTGGGGCCAACTGATGGTATACCGATTATTCATGCTTGTTTTCTAGCTTTAGTAAATAGCTCTTTATGGTTCCTTTGGTGCTTTATCTCTGTCCATCCATTTGGGGCCAACTGATGGTACACCAATTGTTCATGCTCATTTTCTGGTTTTAGTAAATAGCTCTTCATGGTCCCTTTGTTGCAGTCTGTGTATCCATCCACTGCATGCAGTCACTGTATAGATAGGTTATTTCGGTGGTGTTATGGTAGGCTGCTCAAGTGTTTCTTAATTTTTGTTTCATTCATATGCAAAAAGTGTAAACTTGTGCTGCCCGCATCCAAACTTATGGTAGCAGTAGTTAAAATACATTCAAAATGTGAGGGAAAGGTAGGTGCTAGCTGTAGCAGTTGCCCTCTACTATATTAACCATCTGGGTTACAGCCAAGAGAAGGAAAAGGGGATAGAGAAGACAGGAAGACTCAATACAGATAAGACGATTGCATGAAATAATTGAGGAGAGATATATTACGTCTGCATACAAGTCACAATCACACTCAAATGCACACTAGAAAGGAAGAAGAGAAAGTAAAAATTAACACCACATGCACAATCATGCTATATCTTCTGGTGATTAGGGTCTGCAAACAGTGTAAATTTGCAGATGAGACTAGTAACTAATTATGTGCTCATGTCTTTTTTTGTCAGATGTTGACTAAGAACAGCAGGAGTGGTGGTTGTAGGTGATAACTTTCATGCATTATTTTTGAAGGCCCAGTTTTGTGTCTTCAGTACACATCTTGATAAAATTACACCTTGCCAGAATTAGTGTTAGCATCCATGTGATTATATAGACAGATCTCATACTGAAAGTTTAATGATCATGATTTCGGCAAAGAAATGAATTTTCTTCTCATCCAGGGCACATTTACTGAGATTTAATGGTGTACTATCTAGTTTACACTCTCAGAAATAGGCTTTATGCATTTTTTACTGTTTTGCACAATGGGGTCAGGGGAAAAAGATTTGGATAATGCTGTGTAAACATTTGACTTCAGATGCACATTGTACACTTGCCAGTATACACATGGCACTGCATATCTGGACATGTAGGTAGGAGGACATGGTATTCAGGCTTTATTTTCAATATGCAAAAAAAAAAAAGGTTCACTTGTTAAACTATTGGCAAGAATAAAAAAATACACACACTAAAAAGAACAAATTTGCCCTTTCCACAAGATGTGGTGCTCTCTGAGAACAGGCGAAAATTCCTCTGCTACTGGTTGAAAACATCCTTGGCAGACGCAGCTGCAATCGACTTCTGTGCCTGCATGGCGATGCGCGTGCTTGACAGCTACTGTCATCTGCCACATATGCATGTCACGAATATGAATTGGGCGTGGCCTCTGCTATCAGCTCCAGCTGATAGCTGGGGCTGGCAGTTGATTTTCGACTGGAAGAGGGGTGCGTGGAAGAATGGGGCAGTGAAAAAAAGATTTTGATAATGTTGTGTTGTAAGTAGTAGCTGCAAGTAGATTTCACTGTCAATTATAATACAGTTGTGTGGATGGATGCGGTAGCTCTGGGCTTTTCAATTGCTGCTTAGTTGAAGGACGTGGGATACAGCCCTAACTCTTAGTTGTTGCAATTTAGGTGAAATGCAAAAGCATCCACATGCCATGTTATGCCAATGCACGTTAACTCTTTCGATGCCAAGCCTATTCAAATTGAACACTGGTGATTGATGTGTTAAGTCGCCGAATTTGACATGTTGGAATCGTTTCTTGTGCACCTAGCGCAACCCAGTGGTTAGTGTAGGCACTGCACTTGTAGAACCAGTTTAAATTTTTTCATTCTGGCAACGTTCTGATTTTTGATAGCCCTTTTTGGGAACTAACGTGCATGTGTTGTTTCCAAAGAAGGTGTAGTGGCAGTGTTTGAAAAAGAAAACTGTCCCGTTCGTGGTAATGCAGCATTAACACCAAATTTTTGTGTTCACACAATTTTTTAACACCAAATTTTCAAGCAAGTCGAATATCAATTCATATTGTCGGCTTTGTTATCTGACAGTGTTGAATGGTAATTGCCTGAAAATGGCGTCATCTATTCGCTAGTGAGCTTTCACTCTGAGTTCAGGTGGTTTTATACCACAAAAACGTATTCGTGAAGATACGCCGCATGTCCAACATGTGTACCCGACCTTTACAGCCTGGGTGGAAGGACGGGCTAGTTGGTTGTTCACCTTGGGAAAAAAACAGCACATTCTTAAGACATGGACAAAGAAAGAAACTACAACACAGCACTGCTTTTTTCTTTTGTCATTTGTATTGTCGTTTCTTTCTCAAGAGTGCGCTGTTTTTTTCCCAAGACCTTACAGCCAGTTTGCAGCAGTTTTGGTTTGGTGCCTCACAAAAACCAGGAACTGCTTCACCGTATGGCACGAGAAATGAAGCTGTTTCCACCTGTAGTTTTTTTTTATGTAGCTGAAGAACGACGCTGTACAGATAGCTTATTTTGTTACACACTGTTCCTGGGTCATTGATCTTCAAAATGTATATTCTATATTATCTTTGTTAATAAAGCATCTGTAGATATTGCACCTTTTCTATCTTATTTTTATCAACTCACCACAAAAATGGCAATTTCCCAATATTTTTTGTGAGTTCCCTAAAAATGTTTTTGCTTTGTAACTTATGTTTTTGTAAATAGCATTCCATTATGTGCAATTTTGTGGGGTCAAATATGTGCTGCAGTATTATTTGTACGGGCAAAAATTATCTTCCGAGACCTATGAAAAACAGCCACATTCTCGCGGTAAAGAAAGAGTTAAAGGACTTATGTGATCTAAATTTATCCAGAGTTGCTACTACATACTGCGCCCTTTGTAGACGATTTGGAGATTCACAATGTTCTTTGAATAAATAATGTGCGCTGAAATGACAAATGTGGGAAGAAGCAAGGAAGACGACAGGACAGTCATCTGTTCTGTACTGTCACCTCTCTTGTTTCTTTCTGTGTTTCGTAATTTGAGCACACATTATTTATTCAAAGATCATGCACCAACTACCTTGTCAAAAAGTCTTACTACTTGATGATGTTAAATCCCACAAGCTATACTGTACCATACTGTACTGTACTGTACCATACCGTACCATACCTTACCATTCCGTATGTTGCCATTCCATACCACACCATTTATGTTGTGGTTCAAAGCAGTGTGTTGAAGTAATTTGTAATACAGAAGTAGAAAAATCTGAGTTGGATGCAAGTGGTTTTGCACTTAAGCTGTTTCTGCATCTGGAGTATGTTTCTCTTGGCTTTCATCAGATGGTTAGAGAACATCTTGCCAAACCCTGTTTTGGATAAACAATGCTGGACCAGATCCCTTCTTGTTTTGCTGTGTTCCTTATTTCCCTGTGACATCAGTGGTTAATAGGACACATATCTCTGCTGGTTGAACACCTTTGCCTTTTGAATGTTATGTCTGCTTTCACATGGATTTGAGATAGTAGTAGTTTAGTAAGGGTGTAAAGCTCTGTGTCACATGGCTTAAGCAAAGCTGTTTCTGAATAATGTTTATGAATGACAGTTAAATGTCTGGAATGTGAAGCAAAGAAGAAAATGTTTCAGTGCTCAAAACTTTTTTTGTTCTTCGAACATGCAATTATACTGTGCTTCTGTATGCATCTTTTTTCAGAGAGTAGTGAAAATGCCACCAAAATTCAGGCGATATCTTTCTGAGGAAGATGTTACTGAAGCTGCAGAACCGGAAAGAGTAAGTTCACTTCCTTGATCTAGAAAATTTTGCACTTGGAGTGACATTGAAATTCGTTATTGTTCATCTGAAACCGAAACTTGCACTCTTTGTTTTTGCAGGAAAAGCTTCTACAAAATGAAGAAGACGAGGACTTTTTCCTTAAGTACATTTGGCCACCTTTGCCCCTCTTTACTGAACTACTGTATGACCAAATTCTTGTTGTGGAATTTAAAGTTTCTATAAGATACCTTCAGTCAAACCTAACTTAATAAAGGCCTTAGGTGCAAATCAAAGGCGGTCTCTCTAAAATTTTTTTTTTTTTTTTTTTTTGCCATTTGGCTTTGTGGGGGCTGATAAAATCTGCGTCTGCCTCTTTACATATTTTGTTATTCTTTTGCATGCCTTTGCAGATTTGAGCAAAAAAAAACTTGAGGTTTTAAATGCTTTAATATGTAATGTACCTTAGTCAGAAGTATGGTGGCAATTGTCACAAAATCTGTAATCAGGCCTCAGTTCTATACTGTGTTGCCTACAACATGTGGCAAGAGGTTTCAGCTGCCATTTGCTATTACTTGCAAGATAAAAGGCCAGCTCTGAACCTACCTTTGTGAGACCCGAGACAGCACTCCGGGTGTTCAGAAAGGCAGAGGCGGAATCTGAATACCTTATTTCCTGCCATTGTGCTTTTTTCCTATGTTGAGGGCACTGCTGATTGGTGACTGATGACTGTGCTCAATCTGCTTAAGCTCTGTGAGCAGTTCAGATGGCATTGTGTGCATTTTTAGCAGAGTAATAGTGGAACTCATGAATGGCGTAAATGAGTATGGCGGTGGGTAATATGCGATGCACACATGAACTGCACCTGTCTTTTGACACTGTGCATGCTGCATTAGGCACATGTGTTGGCTCATCAGTAATGCATTTCAAGCCTCTCTATTCTGTTTGATCTGTTGTCACTTTTACTCATTTAGTACAGATTTGAAACCTTCTGGTGAATGCTTTTCTGAATTTCGGCAAGTAAAGCTTTCTTAGAGTGCCCTTAAATACTGAGCAGGTGCCCCCACCCGTGCAAGTGCCCGCCTGAACTTCACTGCTAATTTCACCTTTCCACACCTTACCCAAAAAAGCCCCACGCTGGGGTGGCGCAGGAGTTAGAGCACTCGACTACTATGCCCAAGGATGCAGGATTGAATCCCGGCTCCGGTGGCCGTTTCTCGATGGAGGCAAAAAGCAAAGCGCCTGTGTGCTGTACGATGCCAGTTCACATTAAGGAGCCCCAGGTGGTCGAAATTTACGCAGCCCTCCACTATGATGTCTCTCATAGCCTGGAGTTGCTTTGGGATGTTAAACCTCGTAAACCAAACCAAACCAACCTGAAAAAGCCTCCTCCTTGCCTCTACCGCGCTGCACCTCCCCACTTCCTACCCTTAATACGCACCTCACCCAAGCAACAGTGCCAGCCTCACTGATTCCAAGAATCAAGTCCAATCTGAACTCTCAAAAACATCACAAATAAAAATGGCACCAGTACTGTGCCGGCTGCCCTGGATATGCACATGTCCAAAGGCTGACGGCTGGCATTGGATGACCATTGTGAGCGAGACATCCGATGCGTGCATCCAGAAGAGCAGATGGCAGCTGTCTAGGTGAGAGCTGGGGCCGGAATGAAATAAAACAAAATCGCTAACATATTTAAATAGCGCACCGAGAGAAAACTAGCTGCAGGTGCCAGTCAATTTGCATCGTTGTAGCAGCATAGCGAGAACACACAGCCTGATCGGCCCAATCAGAGATAAACCTTTTTAAATTTATGTGTACTGTGCTCAATTATTGCTCGGGCGGGCAAATCTTGTTGTCGCGATCTTGGATTTCGGTGCCGTACAGGGAAAAAGCGCACCCCCCTCCTCCACTTTTCCGGTAATTTTAGTGTGTGAGAGGGGTGGCGCTTGGTATTTTACGGTAGTCTCATGAGATCATAGTGTGGTGACAAAATTTGTGGTGAAAACATAAGACTTTAGGGTCAAAATTTTACCTCCAAGTTGACGCAAAACCTTGGCTATTAGGAATTGCCTTGCTACTTGTACGGTTGATTTGGCAGTTGACTGTGCGAGATGTCGGGCTAGACATCAGAAGAATGTGATGACGATTCAATTGAGATTAGAACTAGCTTTATACACATCTATATGTTTACACCCTCCTTCGTTCTCAGTCTTCTCATGCGTGTCTGCGTGTGCGCTTTTCAGCTTGCCTCGGTAATATCTGAGATGTTTCGCCCTCGAAACCCGGGAGCTGCACTAACTAGGTACAAGCACATGATCCAAGGTCCGTCCATCTATCCCTAGCCGGCACTAGTTGTCCGGAGTGGACGCACCTACAGAATACAAACTCGTACTCACACGCCCCTCACTGATGTTGATCTGTCCTCATATCACAAAATACTTGAAGGGCTCGGGAATACAGTGTGTCTGTGCAGAACGTGGTCGCACTGTTTGGGGCTGCACTTCTTGTACCACCTCACCAGGATCGGAAGCTGTCCCATCACTGTTGGAAGACTCTTCATTAGTGAGTGCAAGCTGATGTCCTATGAAAGAGTCTTAGAGTTCAGGGAAGTTGGCTTCTCTTGAAGTGTGTCTCCTCAGTTGCTCCATGTTGGCAACTCTTTCTACTACTTTGTGCAATGCCCATTGTTTGCATTTGATCTTCACTGTTTTCTCGCTCAAAATTTCAAAAATTTTGTAAGGGCCATCAAACAAGGGGTCGAGTGTTGATGCTCGGTAGCTCAGGGTGCTGTATACAATGTCTCTGATCCCGAAGTCGGGTGTCTTGAGTCTTCCATCTTAACGTTCATTAGCGGCCATCTGGCTTTCCTCTAGGTTCTGCCTCACTTGACCTCTGATCTTGGTTATTTCGTGGAGTCTTGTGGCTTCATCAAGATTGTCACATCTGAAAGATGAAGTTGTCTAGGAATTCGGGGAGTGTAGCCATGCATGAGTTTGAACGGTGTGTATTGTGTCGACTTTGCTTTGAGACGTTTATGGCAAGTGCTGCTTCTGGAAGCTGCTTATACCGGTCGGTACGTGTCTCTCTAGAATATTTTGAAGTATGTTCTTCAACACTGAATACTCGCTCCAGCATACCATTGGCCAGTATGGTGGCATTGGGTTATGAGTGATTCCAAGGTGGTGATGCATGGCAGCTGTCTTCTTGTTGATGAACCCTCTGGCTTGATCTGTGACAATCATCTTTGGAACTCCGAATCTTGGTATCCATCTGTTTGACATGTGGTCTATATAGTAGACTGCAGCTGTGGAAGGTATGGCTACGGCATTGATGTAGCATGTGGCATGGTCGGTGCATACTAGTTCAGTTCAGTTCAGTTCAGGCGTTCAGTCGTGTCCGACTCTTCGTGACCCTATGGACCATGTTACGCCACGCTTTCCGGTCTCTCACTATCTTCTTAACATCACATAGCTTCATCTGCAATGCCTCGAGAATGCCATCTAACCATCGCGTTCGCTGCCTACCCCTTCTCCGGCGACCCTCAACCTTTCCCAACATCAAATCTCTCTCCAGCGACTCCTCTCTTCTCATCAGATGACCAAAGTAGCTGAGCTTTAACTTTAGAATTTGACCCTCCAATGAGCAGTCAGGGTTTATGGTCCTGTTGCACAAAACATACCACACCTCAGTTTGCAGCGTGAGCGAAGAAACCACAGTCGACCTACGTGTCACTGACTGTTTCAGTTCAGCGTGGCAGTCTGTCATTTGTTGTTTCTTTCTTCTAGAAAAGAGCCGAAACACTTAACTGTGGTTCCTTTTGCTGTTGTTTTGAAAGAGTAAAGTTTGTTGTAGGTTATGTGAAAGTACTACTAGTATGTGCTGGTAACCATTCATTTTCTTCCAACAGATCAAAGTGATCAGGTGGCACAACTGTGTTTGAATGGGTTGGGATTTCCCTAGGTTGCAGACATCCCTCCACGATTGTGGTCCTTCGGTTCACCCTATAAGTGCCACATGACGATGTAATTCCTCACTTCCCATTGCATACTTGGCCACCAATACTTTCTCTGAATTTGGCTCAGAGTGCCCTGTGCATTCATTTATCCTGTGAAATCATGATACATTTGAAGTACGAAGTCTCTTAGGACTGTAGTGTACCACAATCTTGTGCCCTCTCCGTCACCATTGTTCTTCACCAGAATGTCACTTCTCACAGCAGATTCTAAGTTTTCATTTTCTGCCCGTTGGCGTAGTTGTTGACAGACTGGGTCCGATTTCTAGTATTCATGTAGGCTACTACTGCCTTGCAGACGCCTGTGCCACCTGCCATCTGGGGAAGTTGCAGAGACTCCGACTCTCCAGTGGGATTGTCTAGCTGGGAAAGTGCATTCATTTTGTTTAGTTTGCCTAGGCGACGTCAAACCTTGAAGTTGCATTCCACTAGGTCCAGAGTTCATTGTGAGAATCGGTGATCTTTCGGTGCCTTTTGTGCCAGATCGTGAGATTTGGGTTGTTTGTCAGTACTGTGAACCGGGATCCAACTTTCAGGTAAATAGCAGATTTCTCTGTGACAGCCCGGTGCAAAACCACACATTCTACAGTCGAACCCGAATATATCGAACTCGAAGGGGATCGCGAAATAGTTCGATATATCGATAATTCGATATACAAAAATCGGCTTGTGACGGCACTTACGATGCGAAAAAACGATACCGTATTTGTCGCGTAATCAACCCACTCGCATAATGAACGCACCCTCCACTTTTGCACCCGAGAACTTGAAAGAAAAAAAAAATGCGTTAAGGCCAGCTCGCTCACATGCAAGCGACTGAGCGATCTCAGCGACGAGCGGCAGCGACAGAGCGAAAATTTGCAAACTTGTTGGAATTGCGTCCCTCTCGCCGCTCGAGCCACCGCGGCAGCTCAAAACAAGGTTTCTGTGTCGCTGCGGCGGCAGAAATCGCGAGCATTTTCGCTTGCATGTCGATGGCGCGCGTCAGTCCGTTTCGGTCGTCTCATCCACAGCTCGTTGGCAGCTTGCCAAGATGCTGCGCAGCGATAACGTCGGGGCGCGTTTATCTTGATAGCTCCTGCGGTGGCGGGGAGCGAACTTGGCAGAGTGCCCGTGATGGCTCGATTGCACAAGCCTGGTTCGATTTATCACGCCGCGCTTGGGGCGGGCGTCATAATCGCAGCAGCTGATCGCGTGCTTTCGCCGATTCATACATGCAAGGATAAACGATAAAAAAAAAAAGTAAACATCCCCGCAAAAACAAACAAAAAAAAAAAAACACCTGCCGCTTCTTAACGTCCGCAGCCGCCATATCTTACGCTACGCCGCGCGTACAGCACAACGATAAAAAAAGGATGACTCGCAAAAAAAAAACAAGAGAGAGAGAGAGAGAGCTGCCGCTTCTTAACATCCGCAGGCGCCATAGCCACGTCCGCCGCCTCGCCGCCGCACGCAGAGGGTTCGCAACACGCGCTGGAGAAAGCGTCCGACGTCTGTCTGAAAACGGGCTGAGCTGGCTTGGCGCATGCGTTGCGCGTGCTGAAGGAGATGTTGTTGTTGTTGTTGTTGAAAACTTTTATTGTCCAACAGAGAAGGACCACACCGCCTGGGCCGCTCTGTCTCACCCCCCTGTAAGGGGGAGGGGACTTAGCGGCCCAGCCGCACGGGATGGTCGCATTAGATGCTGGCCGGTTTGGTTTCGCCGGCGGCCTCTGCTGCCAGTTGGACGGCGGTGAGTTGGAGCTCAGGGTCCGAGCTTCGCAATAAGGTTTCCCAGGCTTCCCTACTGCTAATGTTTTGCGCCCTGCCTGGGGAGTAAGTGCACTCCCAAATTATATGGTCGAGGGTTCCTCTCGCCCCACACTTTTTACATTTATCGTCCTCGCAGTCCGATCGGATATGTTTATTTAGTACTGGGTTTGGGTATACTCCAGTCTGCAGGCGTCTCCACGCCATTGCCTGACCTCTATTTAACGCCGTGTTTGGTGGGGGGAAACGCCTCCGGCTTTGCCTGTAGTGTTCTGTAATGTCTTGATACGAGATTAATCGCCCTTCTCTATTGTGTTCTGCCTGAGCCGAGCCATCCTGTACAGCTCGGAGGTAGAGATCTCGAGCTGCACTGTGGGCCGCCTCGTTACCGCTGACAGATTCGTGCGCCGGGGTCCAGATGATGTTGATCGTCCTATTAATCACTCCTTGTGTTAAAATTTTGGTGGTGAGGGGGTTTACCCTCCCCCTACTGAAATTTTGGGTTGCAGTTTTACTGTCGCTAATAATATATCTAGCTTTGGTGCCAACGCAAGCGATCGCTATCGCAGCTTCCTCCGCTATCTCGGTTGCTTTCCCTAGTATGGTAGCCACCGTGATGAGGGTGCCTCCCCCATCTACCGCCGCTATGGTCATGTATCGACTGTGTCTGTTTCCTGCCGCATCTACGTAGGCAACTTCATTTGGGGGTTTGCTCCGATATATTGTTTCTATCGCTTCCGCCCTTTTCTGTCGCCTTTCCCTATTAAACTCAGGGTGCATGTTTTTGGGTAGGGGAGGGATTCTTAGGTGCGCCCTGATTTTCCTGTCAATGTCAACCCTTTCCTTTTGCCCCCTGTCTGTGGCTATTCCAAGGTTACTTAGCGTAGCTCTTCCCACTTGCGTCGTGCTGAGTCTTTCAAGTTGCGAGGTTTTAACCGCTTCCGTGATTTCTGAAATCGTATTAGAGAGATAGCTCAGCAAAAGAATGGGCACACTCACGCACATGGCTTGCAAACGTCATGTGTTGGCGCGCGGGAAACAACTGCAGATGCGCACGCCTTTGGGGAATGGGCGCGGCGCTGCCCAGACCAGCCGTCGCCGAACTGTCCCCTCTCATTCCTTCCGCGCGTGGCTTGAAAGCGTCACGCGGCAAACGGCCAAGGGTGATGCGATCGTCTTTAGGGAAGGCACACTTTCCAGTGCGTGGTGCGCAGTTCGATATATCGAGCGACCGGTGAAATTGAGTTCGATATATGACGCGGCTTTCCTATACTTTTACATGGGATTTTCAAGGGGATATTTCGTGAGTTCGATATGACCAAAATTCGATATATCCGGGTTCGATATAACCGGGTTCGACTGTAGTAAATTTAGTGGAGTTGGCTGTCATGTGCGTTCAGATCACGACTGGTGTATTCAATCACACGCCCCTGCGAGTTCTGCTCGAGTCGATATAGCTCCAAGTCCGTGCTGGAGCATCGTTGTGCACTGTGAACTGACAGTAATTTAGAAGATGTGGAAGCACTGGTGGATTTATCAGAGCATGCTTGAGTGCGTCACATATCTGCTGGTGTTCTTCTGTCCATGTGAAGTTGTTGCCCTTGGCCAGTAGTTTCCATGATGGTAACATTTTTGCTATGATTTGCAAACTGCAGGGATGAGTAAAGGTGTTTGGGGTCCTTAGGTCCTTAGATGGCTTGAGCTTGTTGGTGGCCTCCTAAGGACACAGCCTAGAAAGGAAATCTGGCTGCACACAAACTGGCACTTTAATGTACTGTCACCCGCAAAAGTTTGCGGGATCTCCAGCGCGTGGCTGAGCGGCGAGAAACTGCATTCCTGCGCCATCTGCCGTCAAAGAGCACGGCGTCGAGGCTCACGGAAATGGCGCACCAGGGGCGCTTTGCGCATGCCTGTCCTTTCTTCGCTATCAAGCATGTCTCGTCACTAGCTTCCCCGTGACAACGTTGCGCGTCGAGCAAAACACACCGGCTTGCTTCGTCGTTCATCTTACCCGCCAAAGCAGACACGCGACGATGATGACGCGGCACATCAGCGGCTGCCGCGAGTTGCAAAAGCGCATCACGGGGAAGCTAGTGACGAGACATGCTTGATAGCGAAGAAAGGACAGGCATGCGCAAAGCGCCCCTGGCGCGCCATTTCCGTGAGCCTCGACGCCGTGCTCTTTGACGGTAGATGGCGCAGGAATGCAGTTTCCCGCCACTCAGCCACGCGCTGGAGATCCCGCAAACTTTTGCGGGTGACAGTACATTGTAAGGCCATTAATATTTATGCAGCATAAAGCTTCTTCCAGGAGTTTGAGGGCCTCTGGGATAGATCCTGCACCTTGCGCCTAATCGTCTATATATGTACTCGTTCGGGGCAGACCATTGAATGTCTTTCTCATGACAGTTTGTATTGTTTGTGGGGCTTTACAAGGTCCAAATGCATGCAGATGTATTCATACTTCCCATCTGATGGGACAAAGGCCGTTTCATGCGTGTCCTCGGGTTTGGCACGGATTGTGAGGAATGCCGTCTTGATATCCATGACCGGGAAGTAACATGAGCAGTATCTCACGGCCTCATCCACAACATCTTCTATTAATGGCATCGGATATGGTGGGTTCACGGTTTTGGTATTTAGGTTGCGGTATTTATGAATCATTCTCGAGGTGTCACTGGATGGTTTGGTTGATCTGTGATGAGTGTCGGAGCTGTGTATTGGCTCTCACATCTGACTATTCCTTGTCTAATGTATTCGTCTATCTTTTTCCTCATAAACTCGCAATCTACATATGAAGCTCAGTATGGGTGTGATGCTACAGGAATGCAGTCTTCCAATTTGATTGAGTGTTCCAAGTGGACTGTGGAAAACCAGTTGCCTCCCCCTTCGCCGTCGATCACCACCACCCCAGCGGGCGTCGGGGCAGCGCCGGCTGGGAGAGGAAGTAAATACCACCTCCCCTTAGGGGAAGGAGAACTAGTGATGAGTGCGCCACCAAGACGTCTACGCGGGTTCCCGCGAGATGACGAGAGAGAGCTGGATCCAGCCGGCAACGCGAGTGGTCGTCTCTCGCCGTCTCTCCTGGCAAATGCCAGGGGATAGCAGGCATGGGGTATGCGACGGGAGGACCCATCATGCACGACCCCCCGTCTTGTGGTTCCCAACAGCAAAGCGACCGGTAAATGCCGCACGCTCTCGCCGCCTCCTGCGGCAGGTGCCGTGGTGTGGCTTTGTCCGAAGAATGCGGCGCACATGGGAGATCCCGGCCACTATATTCCCGCGTGCAAATGTTCGCCGACAAAGTCACACCCCCATTCCCCAGCCTGTGAGTCAGAAGTCCTTCTTACGTAGCCTTGCCCCTTCCAAGGAAATCCTCGTTGATGTATAGCTAACCGGCATGCTCTGTATTATTTTCAAGTGCAATAAATAGCATTCGAGTATTAACTATCTGTCGTCCCCATCTTTGTTCCCTCCGCGGGAGCGAGGACGCTGCATCCGCAAAGTGGCGGCGGGATGGAAGACTGCCCCCTTCATACCGCCACAGGACACATGCCTAACTTGTGCTCCTTTGTAGCGAAAGCTTTATGGTGAAGATTGTAAAGATTTCATGCAACCGCTTGCGGTCATCTGGGGTTCATCAGGTTTCATGAGTGCAACTGCTTCTGTAGTCTTCTATTCAAGTTCAGGGTCTGGACCTGCTGAAGTAGGCTCTGTCATGACAAAAAGGCAGTATTGCTATGTTCCTGTGGCTTGTCTGCGGTAGCAAATGTTGAAATCATGGCTTCTGTCTCACCTGCAGGCTTTGAAGGCGCTGGTCCTTTGTGACTGCACTACCTTCCGGAAGCCTCAATATGGTGACATTGTTGGACACATGAAAGGTGACATTGACATTGGCTCGTTTCCTCCTGAACCAAGAAGAACGTCCATTTTAGGTGGGAGGGGCAGAACAAAGACTTCAGGCAGACAGTTGCACACCTTGCTAACGTTGACTGACGGCAGGTCTTCCACTTAGGAACGTGCAGTCAGTCCGCTATGGTGACATGTTCAGTTCCTGTACAGGCACACTTCTCGACGTCGGAAATCAGCACCTTGGGTCTATGATGGAAACATTTGCTCCTTTGTCAATGCACGCTGTCACTGGGATGTTTCTATTGGCCTTGGCAGTGACAGTAGGGAGCATAACCACATGTGTGCACAGGAGACAATGTACATTTTCATCCTGGTTTTCGTTCATCCTTCTGGTTCCTTTTTCTTCTGCTCGGAGAGCTTCTTGGCTTCTTTGATCATGGACATTCTTGTAGGATATGTCCCATTGCAGAACAGTTAAAGCACTTGTGTCCTCTGTTAGTAGCTGTCCTGTGAAGGCCTTGGGCTTAACTGTTCTCGCCGTGGCGTTGCCAGATGACTTGGCTGGTGTCCTAGTGCCATGTATCCATTCAGATGCTTTCCTTCAGTTTCTGATAGCGCCTGCTGCAGCTGCCGATGACTTTTGAGGTTCGTTGCTTGATCGATGAGTTCTATGACGGAATGACATTTCTGGGCAGCCAGGGGAGTCACCCACTTCTTCTTCGCAAAAGCCATTCAGTATCAGGGATATGCTTTCTTTGGGGCTGAGGCTGTGTGGCGCCTTTTCCAGCATTGCTTTTTTGGCATACATTAACTCAATGGGGGTTTCTTCTGCCGGAAGTGCGAGCTCTTTTTGAAAATCTAAGAATTCTTGAAGGGTCATTTTGCGTTGGAAGCATTCAGCAATGGCTTCCATCAGATGTCCGCCAATCACTTGCTGCTCTGCGAAGTCGCGTGATGGCATTAAGCATCGTGAGAGATTTGGTCCAGTTCGCATGCGATGCAGTATGTTTGACCTCTTTGAGCCACGCTTTAAGGCTCTCTCGCACAGTACCTTCAAAGGTGTGGATCGCAGCAGTCGTGTCTCCAGAAAAATGTACCTGAAATGTGTACATGTTCTGTTGCACAGCTTCAGCAAGCTGTCCTGCATCTCAGCTATCATGTTGAAGATGGCGTTTGAACTCTGGGGCTGTGTCTCGCTGTCTTAGTCTATGTCGACGGATTCATGTGTTTCGTGGGCCTGGTCGGGGTCGCCGCTCATGCTGCCGGGCTCTTCGTACTGTAGCCGCGTCACATGTACCACTCCCTTGGCTTTTTGATCTTGTTCGTGACCATTGCTGAGGCTCAAGGCGTGCAGTAGCATCTGTAGCTGCAACTGGATGTCTTTGATTTCATTGCAGAGGTCATCATTGGGGCTCCGGTCAAGCTTCTGAGGACGAATACGCCATGTTAGATGTCAGACTAGATGTTGGAAGAACTTCACGAAGATTTGATTGAGATTAGAACTAGTTTTATGCACAATTCTGTATGTTTACATCCTTCTTTGTTCTCTTTTTCTCGCACGCGTCTCCATGCACACTTGTTAGCTCACCTCGACAATATCTGGGACACTTTGCTTTTGAAACCCAGGAGCCATGCCTGCCAGCTACAAGCACATGATCCAAGTTCCGTTTGTATGTCCCCAGCCGGCACTAGTCGTCTGGAGCGGGCGTGCCTACAGAATACAAACCAGTGCTCACAACTATTCTTATGACAGAAGTTTAGTCTCTTGGACCAAATAGGCGGCAAACCTTTAGAGGTGAATTATAAATTTGTGTGATTGTTTTTGCAGTTTTGTAGGAGGAATGTTCGGTTTGAATCATCACAACAGTGTGCACCTCAGTTCTCAAGAAACCATGCTGGAGTCCTGTTATTAGTAGGAGCAATATAGTCATAGTGTTGCCTTAGTTCGTGGGTTAAAATGTTGCACTCTGCCAAGGTTTTGCATTTTGTCCTGGTAAGCCAACACCAAGATTTATGGGAAATAATGATTCCTTTAATAAGAGGCTTTGCTTAGCATAATAAGAGCTTTATTTATTTGAGAACATATGACTAGCTAACTCTTTCACTTTAGGCTCTTTGCTGAGAAAATTCCAGCCTCATGGTACTGCAGTGTTTCCTTGCTTTTGTGGCAGAAATTAGATGCTGTGCTAGTGTCCTCTAGCCTTGCACAGGCTTGGAGAAGCTGTGCTGCCTTTTACACTGAAGGGAAGGCAACTAGGCAGTTTCAAATGAAAGAGGTGGCACTGAAGAAAAAAATGCCTACATCTGAAATGCTATAGCAGCTTGGAGCTCACTCACAGCATTTACTTGGAGCTTAGTAGTGCCAAGGGTGTCAGAGGCTGGTAAGAATTAAGAAGAGTGTACCTGGGTCCACTAACATCTTTTGTAGAAGCTGTTGTCCTGTCCCACTTTGTTAATTGCCGGTAATATTCACTGTCAGAGCATGAACTAAGCAGCGGGTGCTGTGAAGTTAAGACATTGTACGTTTTTTCAGGGGACCAACCTCAAGTGGGAAGACCTTGACAATTCAAGATAAGAAGCTGAGAAGGTTAGTCTGTGTGTGAAGTGGAACATGCTGCCTGCCTAGAAAGCGGTTTGGTTGCTTTTAAGAAGCAACTTTTAGTCTCAGCTGAGAAACTGTTGGTGCCAGGTGCTGGTCGGCAGTATGAGGAGAAATTTAAAATTGGTAAAAGAGGTTTGATTTTTCATGTCAGGCAGCAAAATTGAAAACTTGATGAATTGCACTGAAAAGAAAATTTTGGAGGGTAAGGTGGGAATTGAAGTAGGGATCTTGAATCTCGAGTCAGATATGCTATCCCTAGGCCAAGTAGGTACGTTGGGACTTCTTGGTTTAAAAGGAGCCTTATTGCTATGTCATGTAGTTTTTCGTATAACGTGGTAAAGAAAAACCTCGATGAGCTTTTTAAAAATGCGATAAAAACGTTATTATCCACGAAAATTTATGATCCAAACTGCCTGATTTTGAAAAATTTATCTTTTGATTGATTTACTACTATTAAGGCATTCGGAATAGAGACTTTCACTGCATAAAAGTGTAGATTGTAGATGAGCACATAGACATCAAGTATGAACAGCTCGTTTTTTAGCCCACAGAATTCGGTCCGTATTTGCGTTGTCCTAAGCATAAAAAACTTCCTTATTTGTTTCTGGATGCTCTGCCACATCACACCAGTGACACGTGGAAAAGCTATCACAGTGGCTTATAGTCGCCATGTTTTTGTTCATGCTGCTTGTCTCAGGCCTGGCCCCTTCGTATTCAAGTGAATTAGTTACCAAATGCTTCACTCCTATGCCCCGAAGGCACTGCAGAAAAGCTACGGCATTCCTCCTCGTGGAGTTGTGTTTCTGCAGGAACAGACGTCTCGTTTGGCTCGTTGACTTTCTTCGATGCTTTGCCCTCAATGCACATAGGTGCTGCAAAAAAGCGACCGTCAGGGGTGAGCGCTGCTGTTCAGTTTTTCATGTTGTGAGTGCACGTTAGCACATGTCCGGCTGATCGCAAAACATATTATACAATGGAAATTTGTCAAAATTTTAAACATAGTAACTGGGAAATCGTGCTATCTGGGAACATATTAACCGGAATAAAGATACTGTAACTCTATGGGCGATTTTTTATGACCCATGATTTTGAGCTTGTGAGCTGGGAACATATCAACAGGTCCTGCTGTAGCTTATGAGTGTATGTTAATTGGTATGCATTCGAAGTTAGAGAGGCTTAATTAAGGGAGTAGTGATTTAGCAAGTAACAAAGGGCATGTCAGTGACAGGTGAGTGTACGCAAATGAAGATCTACAAGAGGAACTGCTGATGGGAACCATTAGCACCGTTGTGTCATACCCTTTAAAGGTGGAGCTTAAGTGCTCCCCAAAGTTTTGTTACCTATTATGTTTTACAAAAGGGGTCTCTAGAAGAGTTAAGCGGTTTATATATTTACTTCTTGGTGTGAGAGGATCCATGACAAGATTTTCTCTGGTACAGGACATGGTGACTCAATTTTTCATTGCAAAAATTAGAATAATTGTGCACTTATGAAATAATCTCTTTATTTCAGTAGAGAGGATGCACTTTAAGAGTTCTTTATCAGAGACAAAATGTAGTTTTAACCCAAATAGCCAATTTCATGCAGTTTATTTTTGTTCTCGCATGTTGTCACTAGTTGTCTATTTTGTTCACATAACTGTCATAATAGCTTGTGTGTTTTCTTTTTGTATGTAGAGGTTTTGTCATTAAGACTTTACATTTATGCTATTAATTTGCTAGCAGGTTAGAGCAGACATTGGTTTATTGTTTGCTTGTATGTTGGAAAAATCTCGCTTGTGGGCCAAAGTAGTATGACTCACTCTGACTACTCACTTGTTAAAGTAGCGGTGCTCATTTGAGTGAAGGTCTTTCTAGCCCCACGAAGCCGGCGGCGTCTATGGAGGAAATGTGGGTACAAACTTATGTCACCACATTATGTGACCTAGTGCAGCGGGCACTGTCAGAGAAGGTGGCATGTGCCACAGTAGAAGGGGGGGGTGTAGCTGCAGCGAACTGCATGAGCAAGCTTTCGCATTCATTCACGTAGGCAGTCCTAAGTATCTCTGCTGAATTCTTTTTCTTTCACAATGCTTGACCTGGTAAGTTTTCTTGGCTTGTGCAATTCTTTATTGTGATCTGTGTTTTGCAGGGTTCAATTTCAAGTTGATGAAGTTTCGAGTATTATGAAAGACAACATAGAGAAAATTATGGAGAGAGGGGAAAGGCTAGAAGACCTTGAGGAGAAATCAGGTATTACATATAAGGCAGCAGTCCTTTTTTGTGCAATCATTACTGGGCCCTTTATAATAACCAGTACCTCACTACATTGAAAAAAAGTTGTTTTATAGTGCTTGACTTTTGATGAAAAAAAAAATTTTACCTTGAGGAGAAATCACGTAAGGCAGCAGTCCTTTTTTGTGTGATCATTACTGGGCTCTTTATAATAACTAGTACCTCACTACATTGAAAAAAAAAGTTGTGTTTTATAGTGCTTGACTTTCGATGAAAAAAAAAATTGTGCTCTGTTTTCTGCATTATAATTTTGTAGTCTAGCAGCCATTGGGGTGACATTAAGGTGTTCTGCAGTCTTTTTTTCTTTAATCAAGATGATTACTATTAGAATAATTTAAGTATACAGTGCCCTTCAAGGCAAACTTTGTTGAGATGAGTTTTCTTGTAAAATGAACAGCTTGAAGACCTTAGTTTCTTTTTCCATCCATGTAGTGCATAAGTTTCAGCACCACTGGGCAACACGAAATCAGGTCTTGCTACACTGACTGGCTTTCATCAGATATTAGTGGTCAACTTGCAACATTGCAAAAAAAAATGCTACACAAAGAAAAAAAAATTTAGGGTACAGCCGTTTGTAATGTGGGCATTTTTTAACCTGGCAAGAGCATGTGTATATTTTGTGGGTGGCTTTGCATGCAGTATGCAGTTTTGCATATTGTGCTCTTTAGACACAATATCCGTGTTTGCCAAAGGATATAAAATGTGAGCACTTCTTGACAAATATTAGGCTGATGGCTTCTTGCGTGGTACGCGAGGGATTGTTGCTGCAGAGAATGTTCAAGGCTGACAAAAAGGATTGGTTTACTATAGCAACTGTATGGGTGGCATAAAAGCACACATTTTTTAAAGTTTGGTGCAAACGTTTACTTGTGAAATTTTAGTTTTGGCTGTGTTATTTCTGGTCTAATAGTGATGCCTGTACACTGCCACAGCGCCCACTATATTTAGGCACTGCGTTAACCTGAATTTTTTATCAGTATAACAAATTTACAAGGTCGATGTGTTCATTTTAAAACAAGGCTGCTATATTTTAGCAAGGGTATTAGTTTGCTTGATTCATACCGGCAGCGATTAAGCACAAACACACGGAGAAGGAACACACAAAACACAGATGAACGCTGCACTCACAACTGGTTTATTGGGAAAAAATTTCCAATATAAGAAAGCTCAAGCGTCTGCGCACTACAGAGAGGAAAAGAACCCACAACCACATGCCAAGATAAACCAGAAAACATCTTATCATAACGCCTCGAAACGATCGAACTCCGAAGTGTACATAAAAATTGAAGAAACAGGGCCAGTAGCAAGCCTGTGCAGTTTCTTTTCCTTCTCCCTCCATGGCCATGAGCCTTCCTATTCAATAAAGGACGTTCAATCAATCAGTCCGTCTGTCCGTCCTACAGTCGCAACAACCCCAACAACACAACCAGAATGCCATTGGAAATTTTTTCCCAATAAACCAGTTGTGAGTGCAGTGTTCATCTGTGTTTTGTGTGTTCTTTCTCTTTGTGTTTGTGCTTAATCGCCACCTATATGAATCAAGAATGTTATCAACTTGCCCAAAAACTTGTTTTACTCAAGTATTAATTTGCATTGGCGCACTCTGATTAAATTGGTTGGCACTCAAGATGGCATTTGGAATAAATATGCTGAAACTTTGTCTTGAACTT
The DNA here is from genome assembly GCF_055883805.1 of Amblyomma maculatum. Taxonomy (NCBI): domain Eukaryota; kingdom Metazoa; phylum Arthropoda; class Arachnida; order Ixodida; family Ixodidae; genus Amblyomma; species Amblyomma maculatum. Next base: position 158,289,150 of record NC_139344.1, on the reverse strand, counting down.
CTGTTAAATTGCATAGCATGTATATTATTGTTGCCCCCTCATATTATTTTTGCTAGCACTTGGATAAAATTTAATGAGAAAAACTAACTCCCCAAAGAGGGCCTTTTTTGTAGTGAGGTTAGAATTAAGAGGGGGGGGGGGGTTGCAACAACTGCCGTGGAAGCATCATAACTTTGTACCTACTTGCAAATCTCGCTATTGTGGCTTCACAACGGTAAGTTGTTGAGATGAAATATGTATTTTTTGTTTGATTATTTTCCTGTCTGTCCTTGTAATAGCCACTATAAGGATTGGATCACAGTTCCATAAAAATAACTGACAACAAAACATTTTCTGCCTTTTGGAGTGTTCCAGACATATTGTTTGGAAATAAATGCACAAACACAACTTAGTGTCACATTGGTCATGTACCACACAATTGTAAAAGTAGCATGCCGTTAATAGCACTCTGCAGTGCAAAAATAGATTCACTGTGGAGCTAGGTTGCCAGACAAAAATGAAAGCCTTTAGATCTGTGATGTAATGAAATAAACAAAATGTTTGCTGTTTGCAAGCATGCAGGTTTAAGGGAAGTTCTTTATATCATTTGGGCTCAATTTACTGGGTCAAAACAGACAAAAAAAAAATGTTTATTGGCTGGTGAATTTCAAAGTACTTGCTTGGGTATCTTGGGCAGTAAATTCTTTTTTTTCCATCCCCTAGGGCTGTGCTTGCTCCTTGTTCAGCCTATACTGCAAGCTAGAGGTTACTGTGCAACTCTGCTTTGCAAAGTGGCAATCTGCAAAAATTATATGCTGTGTGCTTTTCAGATTCCCTTGCCACAAATGCTGATCAGTTTTGGTCAACAGCAAAGAAGATGCAGAGTCGTATGTGGTGGCGCAATATGAGGGTAAGCTGTAGTGCCTGATTATGCATACTCCAAAGTTGATGTCATGGGCAGTTGAGCTAGTCCTTTAAGAGTATTTGTGGCATTGTGCCTTTTGAATTCTCTGGTGGGGCTGCCATGCAGGAGATGTGAGAAACAATATGAGCAGCACTGCAATGACTACACTGATACAGTCAAACCTCGATATAACGAACCTCAATGTAACGAAATTCGCGATGCAACAAATTCTTTTTTTTTGCCCCGCCGCGGTAGTACAGTGATAAGACACCCAACTACTGTGCCGGAGTTCTCGGGTTCGATCCTTACTGCCGGCGGCTGCATTTTGATGGAGGTGAAATGGAGAGGTGTCCATGTACTGTGCAATGTCAGTGCACGTTAAAGATTCTCAAGTAGTCGAAATTACTCCGAAGCCCTCCACTACAGCTCCCCTTTCTCTCTTTCCACTTTCACTCCCATCTTCCTCCCTTCCCTTACAGTGTGGTTCAGGTGTTCACAGAACAAGTATGACAGATACTGCACCTTTCCTTTCCTGTGAACCAATTTATTATTATTTATTATTATTATTAATTCTTTTTATTTCTCAATCTCTACCCCATTGAAAACCATGTACTCTTTTTTCGCGATTTAACGAAGTAATTTTATGCCGCACTTTCGATTTAACAAAGTCCTCGCGCATCACGTGCATGTACCAGTCAGATGAGAACTAAAACTTCAGCCCTGACACACTGCATTTTACATCTGCCCTTTTATGCACTAATTTTGCCTATAGTCTGGAATCTGCGAGCAAAACAAAATGATGATGACAGGGGCGTACCGCCGCATCATTCGTCATGTGCATACAAAACCCATGGTGCGGAAGTTTTAGGACGCGTCATGCCATCACGTCACTGGACAGTCGGAACGACAAAGTGCTTACCGGAAATACCTATTTACTTGCGTAAGGGACCCACTTTTTTTTCAAGAAAAATCGACGTGAGTTTGAGGGGAGGGCTCAATACGTGGGAAAAGTTGGGATTCTTTTTCTTTTTTGTGAGGTGGTCCATCCCAGCCATCAATCATCATAGAAAGTATGCAGTGGGCGACGATCACGACGCTGGCTTTTAGCATTGTTCGCTTCACAAGGCGCTTGCATGTTCCAATGATCTTGTGGACGGCACACACCCCAATCACTCCTTGATAAAGCAAACATAATGAAAACAAGGCTTGCACAGAGGGAACAATGAGCTGAGAAAAAGCCACCACAGGCACTCCTCTGTGCCCCCCCCCCCCCCCCCCCACGCTGCTAGAGCTTACACCTACAGACACATCGTGATGTTCTCACTGCGCAGCACCGCAGTACCGTGGTGCGCTGCCAAGAAACACACTGGACTACAACAGCGCGGTGAAACGGAGAGACGCGCTAACGATTAGTGGTACTTTTTTTTGTTTTTCAAATTCTCAGTGCCAAAAGTGGGAGGTGGGCTCTTGTGCAAGTAATTGTGGTAGGCGTATGTGAAGCCTGAGCAAAAGATTGCTGCGCCCAACGTAGCTGCACCGGCATGGCCCAAATTACTCACAGGATATGAAGTACACTTTACAATCAAAAACAAACAACAAAATATGGAGGAAAAAAAACTGAAAATGTCCTACAGTTAACATGAGATATGATAAAAATTTGCATTCACTAAAGACAAAACTAAAAAACCTTATTATTTTAGATCAGCGAGCAGCAATTGCTTTTTTATGTCCCTTTTAAAGTTGCTCTTAGAGAGATGAAACATGAAATTTAGTGATGGGTTATTGAGGATAGCTGGAATCTGGTACTAATTAAGCCCTTGTTTTCTGTAAGTTTTTGTTTTAGGAACCAGGTTTCTGTGTTGCCTAGCGGGTATTTACTAGGGAAGTGGTTAAGAGAGATGGAGAACAGTCTATTGCTATGGATATAACTTGTTACAAAAACTTGATACCTTTGAGTTTTCATTTCTTTCTCCTCACATTAACCTAGTTCACTTCCAGCACTTGACAGTCCGGTCTGGGCTGTGAAACATATGCAGGGGGTGGATCAAAGTACCATTTTTTACATTTAAGACTGCAATACTCGTCATATGTTCGTGATAAACAAGAGTGATTCTTCTTTTTGATGGTTCTGTCAGCCAAGTTTCGTTGTGAAGGCTTTGTTCATGTAGGGACTATGCTAAGGACATGCACATAAAACATCTGCATCTTGTTTTTTTTTTTTTTTTTCATTTTTATTTTTATTTTGTACTCACCACGAAACCAGCGGGTGACAACACGAAATCGGATGACCATCATCTGCACCCACAGAGGCACACATGCAGACGCATGCACAGATACAACCCAAGGACACATACATGCACATACACGTGTGCCTACATATGTACACTCTTGCATACATACAGTTGCCGACCGATTTTTCGAACCCTCAAAATAGCGTCCAGAAAATCAAGCAGCCCAAAAAAACGAATTCAGAATAAAAACATCGCTTTATTTACCGAGCGGCTTTAAAAACTGGTCAATCTATTTCTGTGTCAATATAATTCTCTCAGTGAGCCTCCCCTCTGGTGTGGCAGGGATGGCGGGAAAGAGCCTTGCTGCTTCCACTTGACTCTATGTTAGCGCCTTGTTGTTTTTTCTTGAACAAAAAATAAAAAGGTGGCAGTGATGGCTGTCTCAGCGGGAACAATGGAAGTCGCGTGCTGCACACATTGGTCGCAAAAAAAAAACGAAAAAGAGGTCTTGTGTAAAGCCAGCGTCTGTTGTCAGTTGGCAGCGGGAACTTTTCGGGGCACTAGACAGACGCGCAATTGTTTTGTTTCTCCGTGCTCACGCATTGCTGTCTGCAAGCAGAGTTATTTCGCTGCAACTCCGTTTGCATCCACTGTGGCGACCTGCGCTGCTGGCTCACTTGTTCGCAGCTACAACCAAGCCGTGTATATGGCCACATGATAGAAGCGCTCTCAGGCTTACTGGCCTGTCTTCCGTTAGGCAGAGCTCCGTTGCAGCCACTCAACGGAACCATAGAGCAGGGGCCCATGGTACTCAATTTGGGGAGTAATGGGTCCATTGATTCGCCACAGCTAGTGGTGCCTGCTATAGAGAGCATAGGTGTATGCGGGATGCATGCAAAACAGGTTCGAGGTTGCAGAAAAGCAAATTGGCAGTGATTTTGTGGCAGTTCTTGGTAGTTTTTGACCTGCAATCGAAAGAAAAAGTCCAGAAAATCAAAAAGAAATGTTTCAAACGTCCAAAATTTTGGTCGGTGTTTACATTGACTCTATGCAGCGCATGCCATGGCAGAGTCTGATTAATCAGGCAGGTCTGGAAAATTGGGCATCCGAAAAATTTGTTGGCAACTGTACACGCATACACACACACACTCATCCGCACATACGTATGTCGCACACACACAAATGCATGCATGTGCACACATGCTCACGTATGCACACATGATGCATGCCACCCATGCATGCATGCGCAAACGCACATGCACATAGTACACATACACATACATGTGCCCTCATACACACTCATGCATATGCATGCATAAATGCACACTCACTCAGCCGCACATAAACATGCACACACATACACTCACACAGATGCCAAATGTGCGCACATAAATTGCATGGATGCACACGCTCACCCACACATGCACACACTCATACCCACTCGCACTCACCCACTCATATTCTCATACATGGCCACTCACACACACACATGCATACATGCACACTCAGGCATTCCCGTGTAGCATACATATGCACACACGCAAGCACAAACACGCACTCATTCTCATATGCGCACCCACAGAGGTTCACAAACATGCACATACATGCATGCAGACACACATATGCATGCACTACAAGTGACAGTATACACCACTGCTGCATAGTGTACCTTGTCCTGCCCATCCTGATAGCCGGCTAGTGAAGAAGTGAAGCTGGATGTGACTACAGTGCCGTCAGGGTGCAGGCAGGTGGCAGTTCTGCGCAGCGCCACTGAGTTTGACAGCTGAGGCTTGTCTAGTAATGTTTGGGTCTTTGCACTCCTAGTGGCGGCAGAGGGCATAACTCCTGAAGAAAAACCCTCATTGTTTCTGCAGCTGTTGTGAAGGCCGTAGGAAAGAGCATGCGCTACCCTCAAGACCAGCCACAGATGGTCTTGAAGGTACTGCAGGGTAGCCCTGGAATCCCATTGCTGAAACCCTGTTTTTATTCCCTGTTTTACTCCTGTTAAATCTATTTTGCTGTTGCCGTTAAAAATTTATTTATTGCAACTAACAGGACGATACTATGTCCAAAAAATATGGGTGGTCATGAACTCACTATGTTTATAAATTATCTGAAAGTGCCTTTTAAGCTGTATTCTGAAGGGAATAAAAAGAAAAAACTGACTTGAGGGATCACTTTGCACATTTATTTTTCAGATTATAATAGCACTGTTTGGATCATCACAGTCCACATGATAAACTGAAATTGAGCCATGGGATTTAAGTGTGCTACATTATGTTTAGAATGCTGGCAGTCTTTCACATCCAAAAGTGAAAAAGGATGCGACTAACATCCTATTAGCAAGTGCTTTTGTAATGTATGACTGCTTGATATTTAGGTACCATTGTGGTTGAACGATACGTGCGAAACCAGCCATGGTAATGGCTTGCTCTTTTCTGAACAGGTCTTTATGGCCACTGTGGATCTTGTGAGACTGTCATTGCTTGATGACTAGAAACAAGTGATCTGCAATTCTTTTTGTCTAGAAAAAAATTGTGAAGGCACTTAATTATCATAATGTAAATAACATCACATTTTCTTCTTGCTCTTAATTACTTTGTTATATTTCTGACTGCCTCATGTTTTATTCTTCACTTTTCGGTGTATATCATTACTCATTAAAAGTGTTTTCCTCAACTATGCTGAGTCATTATTAGCTATTATTAGTTTTACCTTACTTTGTCACCTGCCAGCCATAGCAGATGGCAGGTGGTATGTCACAATGTGACATGCTGACACCGCCTTTTGTTTGCAATGGGCCTTCTAATACCAGTGCGTTAAAAATTATTGATGATGACTAAGTGGGCTCTCGCACTTACCAGTACTGCTGCTTTTTCCAAATTCAGTTGTGAATAGCTTGAAAAATATTATGAAGATGAAGAGATGCCTGAAAATTTTTATTACAAATATTTGGCTTGCGTAGAGTATACCTTGTTTTTTTTATTAGTATTTCTAAATTCTATTCTCTTTATAAAACTTGAAACTTGGTGTACGAAGAGCCTTTTTACTAGCTGTAGAGGTTTTTACCTAAAAGAATAAGTTGTAACTGCAGCTGTTCAAGGGACACTGAGGACAAATAGACGTTGGCTTGCACCGACAGCATGCCACATTATTTATAATCAAAAAGAGACCATTCTCACTGAAAATGGAACTTCTATATGTTAGAAAAGAGCATGAAATGAATACCGGGTGTCGCTACCACCAGACTATTTCATTAGGAAATACATACTTCAGTACCGAATTTAGGGCGTGGATCTTGGAGGCTGCACCGCGCCACCATTCATTCAAAACTGCAACTTGTTCCTTTCAATGTAGTATCTTGAGTTTGAATTCACTTGCGGGAAGATTTTAATTCCCATTTGCAGTTGGACAAAGGCATCTTTTTACTGTCAGATTATTGACTACTCACTCAGAAAGGGCCAGAGAAGCAGTTTTTACTAATAGCATCTGGATGAAGTTGTTCCTAGTGTCCCTTTAAATATCACATTCTACACAAGCCTTTCTACTAACTAGCATGAACTTCGCCATCATCTTTCACTGGTAAGGCAAGATTATTGCACCGTCAAAAAACCACAGAACCACGGGAACTTTAAATGGAAATTAAAAAAAGATACCTATTAATACATTTGCACTAGAACCCTCATGTTAGGAGAAACTGTCTGGTGTCCAGTGTTCTCTGAAGCCTTCATGAATCTCCTGCTACAGTTTGCAGGTTTTAAATTGGAGAGAGGGGAAGCCTTGTCCATTTGTAGAGGAGAGGCCATAAGGTGGCTGTCACAGGGCGAGCCCTGAGGGTGGCCACCATGAATGGACGGGGTTCAGAAGCAGGTGGAGGAATGCACAATGTGATGGCGGCTGCCTTGGAAGGGCAAGGTTGAGGGGTAAGGTGAACTGAGAAGAGAGGCAGCGATATCATAGTGCACACGCATATTGGATGCCACTCTTCCTTTGATGGGGTTTTGTGGGAGGGCTTCTCTTGATGTTTTAAAAGTCCTGTGTAGTGCTTGTGAGTGGGTCTTTATTGTTATATCGTTAGTTTCGGTTTGTATTTCATTTTTATTAATTGGTTATGTCCTTGTGTGTGAAGCCTGTGTACTGTCCCAAACATACAGTCACCGACTAATTTTTAAGACATTCAAGGGGCTGAAAAAGTGTCCAGAAAACGAGGCAGTCCAAAAATCCAAATTCGTATTAAAGACATCAGTTTCAGTTTGTTTACCGAGTGGCTTGAAAAACTGGTCAATCTATTTCTGCGGGAAAACTGCACAATGGTTGGAGCGGCGCGATGTTCAAACAAAGAGGCATCGGACTCGAGCAAACCAGCTTGGGCGGAGCCTGGCTGCTCCACATGACTACATCGGCACCTTATTTTTTTTATTTCCCTGCCCGAAAAAAAAAAGCCAAAAAAGTGGCGGTGGTGGCTGTCTGCTAGAGCGGTAGAAGTCGTTTGTTGAGCGCATTGGTTCGCGGCTGGAATGAATGCAGGGAAGTGTGCGCTCTTTTCTTGCCTCGAGACCGACAGTGGTTGGTTAAAAAAACGTGACGCTGTCTCGTGAGCTCCAGCAACCGTTTGGAGTAGCAACACGAGTTTAAACGCAAAGCTCTCTCGGAGGTCATTTTTAGTGGGACACCCAGTGTATTGCAAAATGAAGTAAAACCAGCGTCTGTGTTCAGATGGCAGTGGGTGCTTTTTGGGGCACTGGACCGGAGGCAATATATATTTTTTTCTTCAGTGCCCGTGTATCGCTGTTTGCAAGTGGGCTCATGCCGCTGTGGTGACCCACACCGTTGGCTCTTGCTGGCAGCTGCACGCAAGCTGTGACATATAGTCACGTGATAGAAGCTCGCATTGACTAGCCTGTCCTCTGTGGGGCAGAGCTCTATCGCCTGCGGTCGACGGAACAGTGAAGCAGAGGCCCCATGGCACAGGCCACCCGATTTTGGGGAGTAACGGGTTTATTAATTCCCCACCTCGACTGCAGCTAGCAGCACTGTTGTCATTTTTATGATTTCCTTGGTGTTGGCCTTGGCTGTTGTTGGGAAATATGCTAATCAGGTTTTTTTTCTTTTCATGCAATGTCACTGGAGAAATTATCATGCTCAGTTTCGAAAAATTCAGGTTGTACTTTCGGTACCAGACTGCATATGTTATTTTTTTTGTACTGTCTTAAATATCTCGAAGTGTTGTTTGAAACTGTGGGTATACGTGGACAGCCTAATTCAAAAGTGCATGTTTTAATGGTTTTCTTGTTTTCAGGTGAAGGTACTCCTGGTTCTAGTCATCCTGGCTATTTTACTAATCATTTTTGGTGAGTTGCTGAAAATGTTGGAAATTTGATCTTGTAGCATTTTTCATGGGAGTCTTTTTGTGCATGGGGATATATTTGGATTAAAAATACCTCTGCATACCAATCGCTTACATTCTGTCACGGACTGGTGTTACATGCTGTTGTGCCATGGCATTTATTTGCTTTGAAAAATGTGATGAAAAACACGTATTATTATCATAACCTTAACATGTTTCTTACTACGGGAGTTAAAGTTGGAACCATTTATCTTTTTTTTTTTTCCACTCAGTAATGTCAAGTATGGTGCTGTCGCGTTGCAGAAAAAAGTGTTGTGAAAAAGTTTTGCTAAGCTAATTGCATATAGCTTAGCAAGGAAGGGTTTTTCATGTGTGAATCCTTAACCTTTTGTTAGGTACAAGCTGTAAGAAGTTTCACATGCATACAAATGGCAAAATTGTATGAAGCAAGACTCTAGGAATTGTATGACATCACTTTAAAGCTATCCCAACCACTAAATTTGTAGAAAGACCCACATGTTTGTTTTGATGACTTCATAAAAAGGCCTTAAATGGGGTACATCAGCCTTTCAATGTATTATGCAAAAGCTTGCATTAGAATTGCATATTGCTTCAAGAAGTAATACGAGGCATTTTGCTGATAGAAAGGCTCAAAAGCACAGAAATCTTGCGAAAAATATGTTCCCGACAAATTTGTGGTTGTGTTGTGTATTGTGTTCGGTGGCGCGTAAGCAACTGGGGCTGTCATGCACTAAACACAAGGTAAAATACTTGTTTAGTGTATTTGTGGACTTTCATAGTTTGTAGCTTGTTGATATTTGCTTCTCTAAACAAAATTGGTCACGTCAACCTGTGCACCAGCGCTTCTAGTTAGCAAACGAAGCATGCTGAATGATTTCTGTGATAGTTCAATACTACTATTCAGCACACAAATATATGATATGTAGGTGCAATGTTGTCTGTTTGCTGGCACTTCAATCAATTGAGACGGTGTCCTACAAATGGTTAACTACTACTGGGAAAAATGTTCAAATTGCTCATAAGTTTGAATTATGGAATGGCTCTGAAGAGATGCTGAAAACTGTTTCAATCACAGTAATTCCATCTTATGCACACATGGAATATGTCTGTTTGGAGTATGGAATTCGAAATGAAAACTAAGTAACAGCAACAATTTTTCATGGTTTCGTCAAGTGCTTTGTTTTGTGCAGGATGTCAAGAGTTTTGAAGGAATGCTTCACAATTGTGAATCCCTCTGCTGTCCTTCTCGCTTAGTGATGCATTAGCAGTGGTGCCTGTTCATAAACAGTCCGGTGCATTTTGAGGATGTTTCTCGGCATTTACTGTGCACTGAAGCATCCTCAAAATGTGTCTTCAGAAGTGAATTAAAAGTCTCTCAAGACGTGAGGGTTCAGCATACTCCATGAGCGGAAGAAGCACGTGGATGCAAGAGAGAGGCATATGCATAGGTGTTATAACTGGCCCCGCCGTGGTGGTGCAGTGGTTAGGGCGTTCTACTGTTTTGCCTAAGGATGTGGAATCAAATCCTGGCAACCGTTTTTTGATGGAGGCGAAAAGCAGATGTCAGAATGTGTTCAAAAACCTTAGGTGGTGGAAATTTCCGGAGCCCTCTACTACGGCATCTCTCTTAGCCGTAGTCAACCAAAACCAAACCAAATCATTAGAATGGCATGATGCCAACCCAAAATGAAATTAAAAGACCAGTGATGTGCAAAGCAGTGTCCGAAACATCACAACTGGCGACTGCGTGCACAGGTGGCAGTGGTGGGATTGCATGAGTTTAACAGAAGCAGTATTGTAACTATGATGCTAGGGTATATTTCGTGCCTGCCATAGTGCGCATGCCTGAGGCGCTGAGCAGTACTCTTTCACAGAATTTAGGTTCAGGGCGATATATTTGGACTATTGCTGGCTTTGCATGTCGTACCTTGGCCTGACTCACAACTGCGCCCCCGTCCAAATTAATGAGCGTCTGGCGTCGTAGACTACTTACCTGGACATTGGCCAGGACTTTGCTCCTAGCTTAAGCTACCAAAACTTCTGAATTAACAATGGTCAAAGTAAAGTGGTTTTACTGTTAATATTTTTATTATGTGCAGTTCAGGCTTGTGCAGCATTTTTTAGGGAATGTGAGGAGGAGGTGGCCTGATTGTCATGGAAGGGCAGTGAGAAAGAAGTTTGAAACTGTGTGGTAATGCTTTTTGAGGGCTCTCCTTGTGGCTTGAGAATAAGTAGATAGATGGGCCTTACGCAGTTACTTTAAAATGTCAATATGTGCCTCATAGGATTGCAGAAAAACTGTGTACAAAGATCAGCTGAAAATAGCTTCAGTATATCCACTTACTTGGGAAAGTATGATACCTGGAGTATGAAATGAAAGGAGGCACACACAGACGGCTTTATCCATGCATGTCCACAGCAGTCAGTTTCAGTTTGCCTCGTTTTTGGACAAACAGGTGAATGGGTAGCGTGCAATTTGCTCGACTGTTCAGTTAACAGTACTTTTTGTGGAGCTAGTTGGCAATGTCGTAAGGAAATACAAAACTGCGCAAAAAAGACGGGACAAGAAGAACAGAGAGGCACACACGAAGCGCAGATCTGCGCTTCGTGTGTGCCTCTCTGTTCTTCTTGTCCCGTCTTTTTTGCGCAGTTTTGTATTTCCTTACGACATGAACCGACTAGCCCAACATCACATTTTACTTTAGTTGGCAATGCACATTTTTTTTTTTTCTTAGAAAGTGATATAGAGCTAAGTTCTCAGCTGTTCTTCTTAGCTTCCATATTGGCAGTGTAGTTTGCAGACACTTCACCAGTTATAAAAGTAATAGTGTTGCTACCAGACTATGCTGGAAATGTCACTTTGGTACCTATGTCTCTAAACAAGTAAAAGGTACACCTTGTTACTAGTGCACCTTCCTGCTGCATAACTCCTGCAAGGAGCCCTTCACGATGTCATTATTGACAAAGATGCCGTTGTTGATTTAAATGGGGTTACTGAAGCAACATGAAAGTTCCCTGTGGCCTGTCGTCGCAGGGGAGGCCCAGTTCAAATGTTTTTGTGCATTCTGTACGATTATCCATCACATCTGAGGATCTTGTGGGCACAACAGCTCCTTCACTCCCGCTGCAATGGTGGCAAAGCTCTCTTGAACGAAAAATAACAAGATCCCAGTAACAGATCCAGAAGAACCACCAACATAAGTTTTCAGTCCTGTCTCCAGCAGCCTTAAACATGGAATTTCTACTTCACTGGAAGTTTTCAGTCCTGTCTCCAGCAGCCTTAAGCATGGAATTCCTACTTCACTGCAACTATGGACTAATTTTAAAAGACTACATTATTTAAATTCAAATTCCGGTGGTTTTATGCTTATAAGGGACTAAATTAGGACCTTAACATAAGAACATTTTAAAAACGCAAAAAATGTTTGATTGTGACTGAGAGCAAGCAGGCAGGCTCTGCGCAGGCATAGCTGTTATAGTGCTGAGCAGTGTTGCAGCTCGCAAAATCCAGCTTAAAACCAAGTATGAATTAATTGCAGTAACTGTTCTTTATTTTAAAACAATCGCAATGTGTCCATTTTACCTTTAACCACATCTAGACATAACCTTTCATGACTTAGAGGAACTTCTAGAACAGCTACTGGAACCGTATGTGTTACTTTGAAATTTTAATGTCCCCTCCTCCTTTGGGGGAAGTGAATCAACAGGTACTAGATAGAGACCATATTTTAGAAGATTCTACCATCTGTAACAATGTCTGCCTGTTAAATACGGGCAAGTACACACACTGCTTCCGAGTGCTATGCGATCGCCGTAGCAGTAGAAAAATCAATACATGAGAATATGAAGAAAAGTGTCATTTACACTGATTCCTTAAGTGCACTCACAGCATTTCACCCTAGAAATTCATGTACACCATTGATTGGAAATATCATGCAAAACATAGCAAAAGCCACAGCACAGGGACAGAGCATAATACTGTGCTGGGTTCCAAGTCATGTTGGAATTAAAGGCAATGAGAGAGCAGATGAGTGTGCTGCACAAGCACAACACGAAACAAAGTACGCATTCCCTACAAGGACAGCTTAAAATTAGTGCACTACAAGTTGAAAGAAAACTGGCAGTCAGAGTGGAATAAAGAATTTAAAAATAAGCTGCACTTGGTAAAACCTACCATAGGGGAATGGATGCCATGCTCTCATCAAGAACGTTTCTTCGAAGTCATCGTATGTCGCCTGCGCATCGGACACACACACCTTACACACAGCTTTATTCTGGCAAAACAGAAAAGACCGACATGTGGACTATGTGGAAAAGAGATGACAATAATACACATTTTATGCTCATGTAAAAACCTGGACAAGATGAGAAAAAAACACTTCCCACAATTCTTCAACGAACACATTCCTTTCCATCCTCGCCTACTTCTTGGAGATGACTCATTTGTAAATACATCATGTGTTGTTGCATTCGTAAAAGAAGCAAGGTTTTTAAATGAGTTATAGATTTTTTAGCCAACTTTACAGACCCATCACATGCATAACAAACTAAACCTCGCGCTTGGTGCATGATGGCCTTAGTAGCCTATGTGCCATTAAACCCCACTAAATTAAACTAAGCATACGGCTTCCCCGAGCCCTAGAGTAAAAATGAGCTGCTTGGATTTATTTTTTAGTTTGCCATCGGTTTTTACTGATTTTAAATGGGACGTCCTCTGCATTTCATATAGGAGTGATCACTTGCCTGTTATAATCAGTCTGATATCCTTGCCATCTGTCACTCTAACCAAACCATGGCAGTGGAAACATTACCTAACTGACTGGCCACGATTCCAGTCCGAAACTAGTCAGAAAAAAGTTGTATCAGATAAACTCAGCCATGGCCATTCTCGAGGGAGAGCACGCTCTCTTTCCTGTTACCTTCTCAGTCGCCGCTGAAGCAATGGGAGCTTTTCTCCTTGAGTTACGCTCTCTGCCGCAGCAAGGCATGCAACCACCTCACTATTCGCTCCGCGCCTGTTTCAGCAGCGGTGGGTAGTTTTTGGGCTGGTTTTGTGCTGTCATCCGCTGGTTTTGTAGTGAGAGCAGGGGCCGAATGAATGAAAATAGAACATAGCTGCTTTAGCTGCATGCTTCCAGCATATTACACATGTAAATGAAGTCTTTATAAGAAAAATTGGCAGTTAAAAACACCAAAAAGACTAGGGATTATTTTTCATCAAAAGTATGGCGAGCATATATGGCAAATATCATGGTTGGTAAGTGCTGAAGGTAGCATATTAATCAGTTCCTGATAAATGTCTCTTATTCCATACCAGACTGGCAAGTACTAGAAGTAAGTTTGGTTAATGTGAGGTTGTCGTGAGGGGTGTCGAAGTGGAGGTCCTGATCAACTGGGGTTCTTGAATGTGCACTGCATTGTGCAGTACACAGGTGCCTTGAGGGTATTTCCTCCATCAAGACTCAGTTGCCGCGGCCGGGATCAAACCCGAGAGAAATGAAAACCCAAACTTTTCAAGTTGACGCGCCTAGATATTGTCCTGTAAAAATGTCTACTGCCAGCAAATTCTCGTTTTCTTGACGCAGAGGGAGATTGTAAGTAATTTTTATTCTATATTATGCGTGCTGGCAGTTGCTGCCGAAATTGGCCTAACTTTCGTAAACACAAAGTTTTCGCGTTTTTGCAAGTCTCTTTAAAATAGCTCTTTCAAATGAGAAAATATAATTTATATTGAAGAGAAAAAAAAGTTCCTCAGTGATTGGCATGTTTCTCCTGTTTAGAGCTATAAATGGAAAAGGAAGTGGCCTGTCCTGTAGTGGTCTCTCCTGTGGCAGCTGTGTTTCTTTAGAGGCTTTAAGTTCAATAAAATCAATTATGCTAATTGGGTGCTATTGGCACTTTCCAAGCTCTCCAGTGCAGTCACGTGCTTTGTGCGGAGACTCTTGCCGCATGCAAGCTTCTTTTGAAACACTATATAATTAATGACTCTTTCATCTATGCCAGAAGCACCCCGCACCCTCCCTCATACCGAATGAGAACTGCCGCAGTTTGTACTTGCGTGAAATAGGGGGTATAGCTTTAAAGAATGTTCAGTTCTGAAAGAGAATTATTTTCTCCTTCCTTACATTTCATTAAAGGTAAGGCTCATTTTGAAGGAGAATTGTGTTCTCTTATTTGTCACAGTTTACTTATGCTGAGTAATCGGCGCAGGATTTCTTGGTCAAAAGTTATTGGTTATTCATGTATTAAATTGACTACTTTTGTCATAGATTTGCATCAGTCGTGAGACTACATACGTATAGTCTTTCATTCGATTGCCCCGCCGGGATGGCACAGTGGTTACGGCGCTCTACTACTGTGCCCAAGGATGCAGGATCGAATCCTGGCCTCGGCAGCTGCTTTTCAGTGGCAGCAAAAAGCGAGGCGCCCGTGTGCTGTGCGATGTCAGTGTACGTTAAAGAACCCCAGGTGTTCAAAATTTCCGGAGCCCTCCACTACAGCGTCTCTCATAGCCTGAGTCGCTTTGGGACGTTAAACCCCACGAACCAAACCAAGCCAATCTTTCATCCGATTAATATGATCTTAACCTAAACCATTTATATGCAACTTAAAAAGAAAATTTTACTGTATTTGACAGCCGCAATTTCAAATGGGAGCAAATTTTTGCTCTTTACTCTGAGTCTGTGGGCACCAGTAATTAGTTTTAATGGCGCTTTTTAGCTATCTAAATGGAAACGCCAGCAAGTTGAAACGCCAGCAAGTTAGATTTCAAGATATTATTTAAACTTCAGAATCCCTTGAGTATAATCCTACACGCTGCTTATTTACCTTTCACAATGCACACTGCATAACATATATTTTGCCTTAATTTTCTCCAAATTTAGGGGCAGAAAGCTTTGATGCCAGTATATTCGAGGATCACACAACCATATAGTCGCACTGCGGGGAGCACCTGCATGCGTAATTTATCTGCATTTTATACCTCATAGATTACAAATAACAGACGCTGATAGCACGGTCTTCATATAAATCATAAGGATTGAAATGTGAGGACTTGCAAGTTACAATTAATACTGGTATGGCGTGGAGAGCATGTGAACGACGGCAATAGCAGAATCGGAGTGGTGAGGGTGTGGCAACCCCACCAAGGCGTGGTGGGAAGTAGGAACAGACCCCACTGGGAAGGCCGTAAGAAGTGCTTGCTCCACTCGAGACCAGCAATGCCTCGGCATAGATTAGCTGAACGAATTGCTTTCTGCTTGCATTATTTGTTGCTGCAGCTCACTGGGCTATCTCTCAGTACTTGGGAGTTGTACAGTGAAACTACAAAGCTTGGTGCATTCGAGAGTGCAGAGAAGCAAAAAAAAAAAAGGAATAAAACATGGGGAGTACTTTGTAGGTGTCCAGTGCGCGAAAACATCATGAATTTCAAAAAGGCGAGAGCTAAGGCACTGTACACTTGCCGCACTAGTGAAAACACATCATGGCAAAGTTCGGTGTCATCAATAATAACAGCTCAACCGCTTTCAAAACCCTGTGGGAGCAGGTTCAAAACCTGGATGGCAAGTACTTCCCCTTCACAGTCCCTCTGTGACAACAACTAGTGCACAAACGAGCATAGAGGAACAAACAGATATACCAGGGAACTCTTTGCTGCAGAATATCCGGGCACTATGTATTTTTTTTAAATTACAACAGCTGAAAACGGACTTCCAATGACTGGCAGGGCACATGAACCTTTTAACTGTTTAATGACACTTGAGGAACCTAATACAGTATTGTTGGCCAGCCAGCACACTGTGCCGAGGCCCAATAAAACACCCTACGAAATGTTGGCTCATTTATCTGAATTTTCAGTAGAAGCACTATTGAAACGGTTTAATAAAATACATAATATGGATATCGGGAATAATACCAGGCACCTGGAAGAAAGCCATAATGCCACCCTTGAAGCCTGGGAGGTTGCCTAACTCCCCAAGCAGTTCATAGGGCAATAGCCCTGGTGAGCTCTCTTGCCAAGTCTTTTGAACGCATTTTGAATATTAGATTGATTGTTCTTGAATCCCGAGAACTTCTTGATGTTCTCCAGTGTGGTTTAAGAAAATGGGTTCAACAACTGATCACCTCGTCCACCTAAAAAATAAAGTTCTCTGTATACAGCAACCAAAGTTACAAATATACCTACAGTTTTGCACTCACGCTTTACAGCATACTACTAAAGGGGTTCAGCTTGAATACTTGCTGCGTGATTCATGTGTCTGAAAGTCCTAATTAAGCCTCCATTATAATAGTCCGTCGGATTTGTAAACTGCTTAAAATACCACGAGAGTGTTTTTATATGCATTCTACTTTTCCATCAAGCACTGACTTTGTGCATTAATTGCTTAAGCAAGTGTATGTTGTTTCTTTGTTTTTTTTCCCCCCTTGTACAGTGCCGATAATAGTGCGGAACTCCTGAAGATGCTGATGCACATCGGGGTTCAACATTTTCACTCTGAGTGATGCTGTAAATCCATAGCTGAAATATGTAGTCTGTAACAAGGTGTCTGCCTGTGCTTGTACATGCATTAGTATCTTATTTTTTTACTTGCAGCTGTTTGTAAAAGTTTTGTAAATGTTACCTTTTTAAGACATCCTACATATTTCTGGCAACTCTATTTTGGCACATATTTGTCTGCGTATATTGCAGCATTAATGTTTCTAAAATGTCCAGAGCTCTCTAGTCGTATCTTAACTATGAAAATTTTGAATACATTTTTGATTTGGCAGATGGTCCTGAGCTGATTTTTCTTTTATCAATATAATGCAGAGAATCGTTTACGAGTAACACATGAGAAGTGCATATTTTTATATATTGTTCAGTATATTGAAATTTTGGTTGAGAGTCTTGAGTTTTAATGGACTCTCTTGTATGGTGAATTTATATATAATTTACTAAATTTTTTGTTTCATAATGCTAGCTTTTCTTCATTGTATGTGTAGGAGCATCTTCCGCTTCACAGTAGAACCCCGCTATAGTGAACTTTGATATAGTGAAGTGAAACTGAAGTCCCAGTTCATCATTCATAGAATGCATTTGAATTTGTTCCCCTTTATAGTAAAAACATTTTTGATATAGTAAAGTGCATCTGGCTGTAGTGATGTACTTCCCATAAAATTACATCGTTACACCCACGCTACCTAAGATTGTGAGGCAAATTTTTCTTTTCTGAAAAAAAAAAAAAAAAAAGGGGGGGATCAAGTGTTTTTTTTTTTTTTTCTAAATTGGCTTTACCCCCTGGCTTGCCAACTCTGAGAGGAAAAGCCAACTTTATGTAGGCTTTAGAGCCGTGAGGGAAGACATGTGGTGTGTAAAAAAAAAAAAAAGTAAAGCTGGCTACGAAAGTGGAAAGAAGGCAGCCCAGTCTGTTCAGAAAGGGAGAAAGTAAATGTGCAGCAGGAATAGGAAAGGGAAAAATCGACCAAACATTTGTAGCACTGTGCAGTTCAAAGCACGAGGCATCAGTGGCAGGAAGGGGAGGTGTGGCTTGTGCCGTTTCTCCGCTTTTTACTGTCACGTGCATTTCTCATCTATTTCCTCACAAATGACAGAAACGGGAAGACAATGCAATGCTCATGGAAGGCTTTGGTTTTCACATGAAATCGCACTCTGTTGTATTCTTAGCCATGTTGCATTCATGCTAAATAGGTACTTCCACAACATGTAAACAAAAAAATCTTATAGCTGAAAAAAAAAAAAAGAAAACTGCACAGAGACAAATAAAGAGGGGTGGAAAGTATTTTAGTATAAAGCGACAAGGCATATTTAGCAAGTCACCATTTAATTACCAGACAGCATCTTCAGGGCCATGTCATCACCAACAACTGATATAGTAAGACACTGATGTAGTGAAAATCTTTGCCAGTCCGAGTGACTTTACTATAAAAGGGTTCTACTGTATTTTTATTTTTGCCAAGCATAGTTAAACACATAAGTTGGGAATAAACCTAATACAGATTAGGCCTTATGGCTCATTCTTTATAGTGCAGGAGTAGTGGCCAGAGAGCTGACAGAAGGTGTTAATCTGTCTAGTCTTTCATAGGAGGTGCCTATATTGGAATAGTGTGTGTACTCAAAGCCCAATGTATTGGAACCTCCCTCTTCGTCTGATATCAATTTCTTAAGTTTGCAAGACATCATTTTAATAGTTTAGCAGCCTAGTGACCAGGTTAGTGCGGTGGGAACACTGGGAACAGAAAATGGAGCTGTAGGGCACTCATGATGGACTGAATTAAGATACTGCCACTTTCTTTAGGGGATAGCTTTTCAAAGCTGTGTGCTCCTTCTTATTTTCGCACTTTGGCATGTAAATTCAATAATCTTATCATAAGCATAGCTGATTCAGTGTCGATTTTGTGAACGTTTTGGTGGCACACAAAATAGCTCTGAGGCAAAGTTATTTTGTGCCCTCAAGAGACCCCCTCACATCTCTCTGAGTGCTTGTGGATACCACTTACAAATAAGCCAGAGAAGGAGAAGCAAACTTTGCAGTCTCTCCACCAATGTGCCTAGTCACACGAACCACTTTAGGTTTTAAGTTTTATGCTGCTTTGGCACAAAAGTGACTGTTGATGCTATGTAGTGGCATGTCAAGAATAGTGTAGTAAATAAAAGGAAATAATGTATTTTTGTGTTGTAGGTCTTAATTGATGCAAAGGACGGCTTTCCTTTTGTGTGCTACCAATTTTTATAGGACCAAGCCTTGGTCTTGCAAATAGGTCAATTTTTTATGGTGTCATGCTTCTGTATTCTTTTGGTTCCTTTTTCCAGGCTTTTTCTCAGGCTTTAGTTTGTGGGACAGGAGTGTATACACATAGTTTAACACTTTTTGTTCTGATAACATTGTGAGTGAGTCTGAGATCACTTCCTGTTTGAAGACTTCAATTTGGGAGCGTAGAGTTTTAGTTTGAAAATACCAGGCATGGGGGGCATTGAAATCTGACACGTCACATGCACTGGTGCTTTACCAACCATGCGCAGGATGTCTTATCAAATAAACTTTGCCTGAATCAATGCTTTTTCAATCATTGTGCGGCATGCATTGTTGGCACCTGTGCTACCAGCACCTTTTTAATATCGCAACAGTGATACCGGAAGTGCTTTGGGGCTCACTATCATCATTAGCACCCTAGTTTGTTTACAAATGTCGAAACCATGTGGACAACGTGTCTCATCTATGTGAGCTAATAGTTTAAGAGAAACATTTATAGCATGCAGAGGGGAATGAAGGAAGACAGTATTGGTAACAGCCACCCAGAGCAAGCAGGAATATCTGATTTAGAGTACTTGGAATAGTTAATTTGTATTGAATGTTAGAGATATCCACTTCTAATTAACAAGCTGTAAATGTGTCAAGACAAACAAGACGGGGACTTTTGTATGGATAATTTTACTGTGCAGATGTTTTTTGCACTGTGATTAGCTTGAAGCATTTTTCATCTGGCACTGCTTTTATACTGGTCAATGACATGTTGCACCTAGGTTAATTCAATGGAATTCGTTATTAAATAGCGTGAAAAGTACAAGTCTTGTTTTGTGGGGTTTTATGCAGCTTGAAATAGCAGGCAACTGTGAAGACAAGGTTGCCTTTTAACAATTTATCATTCTTATTGTTATGACACTTGAAGTGATGTTGAAACTTCATGCATAGTGTGAGCAGTTAAAAGGTTAATGAAATATGGTGACGATTTAATTTAATGGACTTGGACATGCTTTAATACACGACTGCTGTAGTTTAATTTCTAAAACATGTAACTTATCAAACATGATGTCTGCTGGGACAGTCTGCTTATAATAATACATAATAAAAGCATATGATACATGCTATGTAGAGCATTGCAGTCGGACTTAAAGTGATGTTGATGAAGATATAATACTTTGTTACCAGTGCTTAGATCCCAAAGCAGCATTGCTGAGTAATTAATATAGAATGAATTATTGAATGATGCCTTAAACTGATGCCTCAATTTTAATTTTCCACAATTTGAGATAATGAAAGCTGCAGTGCACAGAAGGAAATTCTTATTACTAGTTCTTTTGGAAGGTCCATTTAATCTGATGCATCTGTCATGCGTAAAGGTGCACAATAGAAATTCTAGGGGGCACTTTGGATCGCTAAACTGCGATAAGGCGAAAGCCTCTATTGCACGGTGGTGCGAAGCCCTCCATTACGCACCTCTTTCGCTCTGTTTTCTCTCCCACTTTTGCGATGACGCGATAGCGTCAGCTACCAGCCAACATATAAAGCCCCACTTTAACCAAGCTGTATGAACATGCCTGCGTGGCGTAAGGATAACGGGAATGCAAGGGTCATGGCAGGCTTGTTCTGATATCGCCCTCCCATATGAAAGGAGAGGCCCGAGTTGGCAGCTCCTGCCAAACGTAATGTCAGGAAGCCCTACATCCAATTAGTGGTTGGCCATATCAGCTGCCAGCTACTGCCTCCCACGTAACGAAAGCGTTAGACGGACTGATGGACACGATCCGCGAGCATGAGCCATTAAAGGCTATTGCCTTAAAAGCTGTTTTCCAACTCCATGTTGGCATTGATCAATAAGTGTGGGCCTTGAGGGAACAGTGTTCAAATTAGGCATGTAACATATTCCATGAAAATTTCACACTTCATTTGCTGTTAGTACTAAATTGTAGGTATCAATTCTTTTTTTACATTTTTAGTTCATGCTTAACTACAAGCACAAATCCACTATTGTAGGCATTTAATCACTGGCAAGAAATGGGCCTTCAACTATAAATTGATCTGATAAGGTTTTGAGATCTTTGTTTCTTTAAATACATATATCCAATATGTAAGGGGGACTGCTCATCTACATATTGTTACGGAGCTACATATTGTTATATTCCCCCTCTACATCGCATGCCTAATAGACACCGGGACGTTTCCTTTTGCCGAGGGGGATAGTGTTTTCCGGTAACAATATCATTCTTATTGAAATATCTTTATTTCTTGATAGGAGGGTAACAAGAACCCTGTACACAAAATATTGGGTTTTAGCTTTTGGGTTATGGTTCTAAGAGAACAAAGGAGAACACAAATGACAAATTCCCCTTTGTTCTCTTTTGTCAAGTTAGCGCACTCCTATAATTATTATGAACAACCAACTAGCCCCCTTTAAACATTATTAATGTAATGAATGCTTGCAGGAACATTAGCAGTTTCAAAAATGGGCTTTTCTGGGGGATAAAGTAATCATTTCTTTGGCATTAGAGGACGCCATAAAATGGGCAGTATTGTTGGTAAGCTAGTGAACTAAATATGTAATGAACTTATTTTTGGCATTCAATTAGGAATTTAGTTGTAACTAGAAAATTGTAGCAGGCCATCGGTGTATGTGATGTCTATTGTTAGACATGGTGAAATGTAACCCTTAAATTGCACTCCTGCGCTGCTTACCTAAGAATACCACCGTCTCGTTCAAGGTTGCTGAGCTGTGCTTTGCATGAATGCTGATCTTTTCGGTTCAATGCGAATTTCGGAAAGTAAGTTCGGCTTTCTGTTATTTTTTTTTTCTCGGTTTAAACCGAAAAGGCAAACCACTACATATGATATGCCATACTTTTCCCACCTGCTGCCACGCCGTGGTGGCTCAATGGTTAGTGTACTCGACGGCGGAATCCAAGGCTGCAGGATCAAATTCCGGTCGGGACGGGCGCTTTTTCGATGGAGGCGAAAAGCAAGTCTCCTGTGTCAGAGCACACTTAAGAACCCCGGTGATAGAAATTTCCGAGGTTCTCCCCTACGGCGTCCCTCACAGCCTGAGTCACTTTGGGACATAACCCAAACCAAACTTTTCCCGCCTGCCCGAGTGGCACATCCCATCGCGATCTGATGCCCGAGAGAGAGCAGTGATATGCCTCCGCTACGAGCTGTGCCAGCCCGTGGGCGAGGCTACATGCTCACCGTGGCCACCATGTATGTACAGTCGACGTCACCCTTGTGTAGAGCGCTCGGGCAGTGGTCATACCACAATAAAAACAAATTAAAAATCCCCCCATGATTTGCAGACAAAGTGCTCATGCTCATCTTCTTCACAGGTCTGTGTGGATCTACTTCCGTACAAGCATTGCTTGTAAAAAGTAGAAACTGCAAGGAGGTATCAATATTTATGCAGGGAAGTACGTCGATCAAGCGTTCTACACAAGGCTGATGTCGACTGTACATGCCTCTTTTAACAGTTCTCGACAGACAAAATGCGGCTCATTGTAGAGTGATATGACGAGGGCACGAAATGCTTACTGCTCATCCTAAGACAATTAGCCAGTTTCATTTATAATTATACTGATAATCAATTTATTATGCATTTGACATCCGCCACTGCTGCCAGCAGAATCACTAAGGAGTGATTATTTCATTTTAAGAGGCCTATTTTTGAAAATTACTCTGCCTTCCTAGCTGTGCACACCTTCTATTTAAAACAATGCAACTTTAATTTGCTTGGTTTTCCTGACAGCATCTTTGCGCACATCAAAATGCCTTTCTACAGCTAGATAGGCAACTGATAGAGTTGAAAGGGAGTAGGTTGAACTGCTCATGCTTGTCATTTTCGCGTCCCCACAAAAAATATAAGTGCCCATTTTTATGTTGTGTGTTAGTTTGGGAATCGAGTTACCGTGTTTAGGTATTACGTGGTGTGTTTTCAGTTGTTTGGTTTTTTTATATAGGTGCATTTAACATGCTATGAAGTGTGCTGCATAGTCGTGGCACAGTATGTGCGTACATTCTGGATAGGGTGGAGAGAGGTGCGGTGCCGATCTTGCGCGTGCTTTTTTGGCATACATTGTGATGTGGATGTTTCTGTGGGCTCATGATTTCGAACACACTCCCTTCGAGGCTGCTCTGACGCCGAAAAGAGTGCTTGATCTTTGGTTGCAAGCGTCATTAGCCTTGCAGTGAACACTCCAGAACGTGAACAAACAACTAACGCAACATTTTTTTCTCTGTGGGACTGCTGCTTTTCCCAACATGATGACCCTGCATTATTCAGTCGTATACTCCTTGGCGCGCACACCTGTCAGATATGATCTGTGGGCGTATACTTTGATGAGAGCTTGTCTCATATCATATTTCCATAATCCCTCTGAAAATTAAAAAGAAAAGAAAAGGTGAGGGAATGCCTGCCCCATTTTTGCTATTGCTGGCTTAAGGGGATCAAAATAAATCAACAGTGCCAGAAAAAAAGAGCAAAAATGGGAAGCCCACTAGGTAATTCTAACGAAAAGCCAATTAGGAAAGACAAAGCCTGGACTGGAAAGACACCATGAGAGCCGGGGAATGCGATATTAACAGATGCAAGGAGTGAACGTCAAGCGGCAGGTACGTGTAATCAAACGAAAACAAGATAAACAAGGGCAGTAGAAAAAAAAAAAAAGGAAGGCCAAAGGGGGAAGGAGCTGAAAAAGATACGGTGAGGCATCGGCCTATAGGGAAAAGCGAACATAACGCCAGCTCATACTTTGGTTTGTGGGCCCTCCAGAATAGGACCAGTGGCTTTAAAAGGATGAAGGAAGAAATGAGGAGAAAGAGCCTGCATAATACCCGACTGAGTGATGGTGGGTGGGCTATTCATACCTGTAGTGTACTGCAATTCCTGCATTCGGTGTCAGCAGCGCCTTTAACACTGTCACGTGGCAAAAGCGGCAACTATACTCTCACATGCTGTTTATGCCAGTCTGTGTGGCTCTTGCCAGGTCATAAGTCTAGATGGGAACTCCAAAGGCTCGTCAACCAAATCGGGGGTTTCTTTCATTTGAAGTTCAAACGAGTGAATGAGCACCGAAGTATCAGGGCTCATGGAAGAACATCCTCTTGGCGCTGCAGCCTCTCGTTTTTTTTTTTTAATTGCTCACTGAGTCCTAAATGTACTGTGGGTTACTGGCTGTCAAGCGGTTTTCTCTTAACGATGTGAAATATCTTTGGTTGCCTCCATGACTGCACTGTGTACTCCCGCTTTTGTGACGGTGATTTCTGTATGCTGTATTTGCTTCTCTTAAGCTTGTACCAAGTGGTCTTGTTATATGGTAGCGATGCCTGCTGAACTTTGTTCGTGTTACCTGCATTAAAAAGCTTTTGCAATCAATTGGTTATGGGACCTCCATTCTTTCCACCATCTAAATCTGTCACCTCTGAATTTTTGTAGCCAGCCAAAATGGCGCGGTGACGGATTTTAAAGCGAGAGGGGGGGGGGGGAGGGGGGGTTAAGAGATGTTTCATGGAAAAAGCGTATTAGTCTAATTATTTCCACTACAACTCAAGTCATGCCTTGTACAAATAAGACCACCAAATCGCCCACTGTATGATCGAGTTACCCATGCTCCGTCCTTCGTCGAACATCTGAACTAAAGGTCTCTGCATGCGTTCCCTATCCGCGCTCTTCATACTCCACATTTTGAATGGATGCAGTTGTAGCGACATTTACTGCATGTAACTGCATGTGGACCTCATGCGATGTGTTTTGACATCATGGGCATAAGTCAACGGACTGACTCACTCGGGCTCACTCAGGCTCACATTCAGATCGTGATCTGAGTCGTGAGTGCATCCGGACTCGCATTCAGCTCATGATCTGGGTCACGAGTGAGTCCGGACTCACATTCAGATCATGGTCTAAGTTAGGAGCCCGACCTAGTATGAGTTCCTACCAAATCAGATGAATCCTTAGTTGGAGGTTGAACAATCATGCATGATCCAGAGCAATTGGGAAATCGGCACGAATCGCCCATTGGATCCTGGTGGACACAAGTTGCCTTTGTACTTCTAATACTGAATAAGCTGGATGAGTTGATGATATAGAGTAGTTTCATGCACTCTTCCTGGTAAGTTTTTTTAGCTATGACACTTTATGCTTGTCAATCGTGGCATTTGTTCTTGTTGGCGTGCTCTTTTTGCAGCGGCTCTGTAGCTCTGTCTTTGATGTTGATTTCAGGTTTCACAGGTTAGGTACTTCTTGGATCAGAAGGAGCAAGGCTAGATATGTACAGCTAGTAATGGTGTTAGGCTAATGATATGCTAGAGCCCATCGTTTCTTATTTTCAACATTTTTTTTTAAGTTACCCACACCACCACGGTCCAAGAATCTGGTCCGACCTTTCTTTTGGTCAAGCTGTTTTATGAGGTCGCAGTCTCGTCACCTTGCGCGGGTAATTCAAACTCAGTCCAGTATAGTAGAAATATGACATTGGCCGATCTGGCCCAAAACCGATGATCCAAATTCGACTACGGCAGACACGATGAGGACCTGCGAATTTGGTCCAGGCCACCACAAATTCGGTCCACTCCCTCTGCTGATTTGGACCAAAATTGATGTCCAACATTATACTGTCACGTGGTGGTGACAAAGTCAATGACACAAATGAAGAGTCTATGATTGCACTGAAGAAACTTTATTGGGCTGACTTGCGCCCGCAAAAGAACTAAGCAACTCGGGGGCAGCGATAGCAGTGCTCGTCGATCGTCGAACAAAGAATGCCCGTCACACTCGTCAACGCTCAATTTAAAGGCTGCTCAGTACAATCTAGATAACGTCGCAAACTGCTACCAGCACAAGCTGGAACATAGTAGAAAGACACGAGTGGCCGGAATCTTCGAGACAGATCTCGGTGCGTCTTGCGCTACAACGGAACTGATAAAGGTGCGACTCGTGACATCGGGCATTAACAAACAAAGAATACAGAACTGATACGCGATCCAGAATCAGAGTGATAAGGCCGTATGCCGGCGGCTGTTGAAAAAAATTACCGACAATTACGTTACTTCCTAATGCGAAATTTGAGCGCAGCAAATAAGCTGTTTCACCTTTTCGATAGATTGAGCAAAGAAATCGAGCAACACATGTATGCGCTATCACAGAATTTTTTTTTATTTTTCACACGTATTCCTTTAACAAAGACTCCCTTCTCGGCGGCGGCGATGAGCTTCTGCTTCAGCCTCGCTTACACCTGGTTGTTCTCGACGGTGGCGATGAGCCTCCGCTTCGGCGGTGCGAACGGCAGGGTCTTCTCGACGGCGGCGATGAGCTTCTGCTTCAGCCTCGCTTACTGCTCTGGATTCTGGCGGCGACGGCGCTGGGCCTCTGCTCTGGCAGCTCGTTTAGCAGCAGCAGCAGCAGCAGCAGCAGCAGACGGAGGTCTTCCACCGGTCGTCTCGCTCATGGCTCAGAAAGAACTGGCAGATAATTTCGCAGTGGCGAACGGCAGCGGCAATTTCGGCTCGGGCGGTGCACATATACAGATCCGCCGCCACCGATCTCGCTCCCTGATTGCCACCGCACAGGGGTTGCATTGGAGGAGGAGCGAAGAAAGGAATTAAGTTCGAGCCGGCGCTTTGACAACCGGAGACTCGCAGGAAGAGGGGGGAGGGGGGCGGCGTGTACACCCAGCGGCAAACGATGGGGGCAGAAGCGCGCGCAGCAAGTGGACAACGCGATAAAGGGAGGAGGGAAGAGATAGCAGCGACTGACTGATGCTGCTGACGCCGATAGTGAGTCAACCCCAGCTGCGGAGTTGGTTTCAGGGACAACGCCGCCGATGTCGACGCAAACAATGATACCCTCGCTTCCGCAGCGCCAAGAACCAGGTCTAGCGGTGGGAAGGTGGTCACGTATTCGTCGACGTGCCGGGGCCTACGTGAAATAACCGGCGCATCGGCAACTGAAGAGCACCCTATCCGCCACACCACGGCCGGTCTCGAGGGAGAGAGCGCTTCTCTTCTCTTACGGCCTCTCCAATGGGGTCTGTTTCTATCGCCCTCCGCGCCTCGGTGGGGTCGCCACCGCCCCACTGCTGCTCCTCCGCTACAGCCGTTCACGCGCAAGGGAAACGCGCGCTCGCTTTTAGCTTCGCCCGCGTCAGTTGCAACCGGCTGGTCCTGACATTTCGCCCCTTATGGTTTACACAAAATCCGTAATCAACATCGAATATTTATCGCGTACGAGGAATAAAATACAGTCCACAATCCGCTCACGCGCGCGCTCCTTCGTCAGTGCGGCCTTGCACGGTCGAATGAAGCTTCGGGAACACCTCAACATTTTTTACCTCTAAGTTTTGTAC
Source organism: Amblyomma maculatum (assembly GCF_055883805.1). Lineage (NCBI taxonomy): Eukaryota > Metazoa > Arthropoda > Arachnida > Ixodida > Ixodidae > Amblyomma > Amblyomma maculatum. The sequence goes on along the minus strand of NC_139344.1, from coordinate 158,261,566 downwards.
AAAACTAAATTTACCAGGCTATGCAATGTGCCTTTGAATGTTTTAAGCAGGTGTAGCGCGACCTGACGTGAGTGCATGGTGAACTGTTGGGTGGAGATTCTGTCAACCGCTACCGTTTTCGTTTAGATCAGAAGAGGCACGGGCAAAAATTCATGGCGGGTCTCAGATTCAGAGTAAAGACCAAAAATTTACTCATATAGTAAAAATTTCACTTGTCTAGTGGAGTGGGCTGTTCTAGCTTCGTTCAAAACATATCAGTCAGTTGAAAGACCGAAGATGTATATGTAGTCTCGCGACTACTTTTCATCAAGGGAATCGGCATAAAAAGTTAAGCAGAATCGAAAAGAGCGGCAAACAATAAAAAAATTGTCCTTCAAAGTTACACATTGCACTATATGTTCATCAATTCATCAAAACGCGACCTGCGTCTAGAAAATTCAGTCTCAAAATCTTCCTGCACGGCTTGTGCACATAAGGAGTTGGCCTCTCGGTCTTCTCTGTCACTTTCCTGGTATAATTAATTGAGAAGAAGAATTCTGAGAAATGTTTCAAATATCAAAGAAGCGGACCTAATAACATAGCTGCTGTCAATTCCTTTCGGGTAACTCAGTGTTGAATTCTGAAGTGCTGACTGAATCAGGATCTTAAGTACTTCGAGAACATTTGTGTGTATAGTAGGTGCACGGCAGCTTTTTCTAAAAAAGAAAAATCTTGTCTAATAGCGCAACAAGCTCTGGTTTCGGATAATGCAGTCCACTAGAATATTGTCCTCGTAGAAGAGCGTACTACATGAGGCTGCTTCTTTCGCTAGTTTCAAGGAGAATAGAGCAAGCGTCACACCCGAAATTGATTAACTAAACGATATATCCAGCGGCGTAAGGTAAACCGGAATATGTGACAGTGGGAAATGGAATGGTAGGAGATGCCATCACTTCCTTCCGTGCCTTGATTTTGCTCTCAGATGAAACGTCCGTCTTGACAATGTAGTCATGTATAGTCATGTGCCGCTAGCTGTTACGGCCCTCGCATCTGGCATATGTCATTCCCTTCCGCACATTAGCCTTACTTTCCCGAAGAGAGCCTCAATGGGTCGCTATATAAGGCTTGACATGAGTCTTCAGTGAGAGTGTCCTTCTTTAACGCTTTAAAAGTTTCTTGCATACTTTCGATATAGCAGGTGAACTCATTTGTAAGTCATTGCATCGAGTATCACCTTCATCATTTATTGGCCTCTTTTTACCACTTCGAGCACAAGTGGTGTCATGAATATCAAACCATTTTTAGTGCTTTCATAACAAGCTTAATATCATGTAAAAATTTCATTAAAACAATGTTTATTTACAAAATTAAAACAATGTGTATAATACCACACATTGGCTAATATATGAATATTAAATAACATTTAAAACTCAACCCTACAACGCTTACTTTGACTGTTATACTAATCTTTTATATCATGCAAGCATTTTGCAATTTACATTACATTTTTATGAAATTATTTTCATCTTCGGTGTTACATGAATGGTTTCGCATCTAGCGCTAAAGACGGTTTTGCTGTAGCAGACGAGTTGCTGCCATGTTAGCCTTGAAGAAGCTTCGATGTGATCACTTCTCATTCAGTTTTTTTTCCTATTCTTGTACAGGCTTAGAAAAAATTCGGACTAAAATGGACAAAAGTAGCTACCATGCCGAAATGTATGCCATGCTTGTCGAACGTTTGCTGAACGACAGTGTTTTTTATATCCGTTCACGTGTGTAGTACGTTGACGACATGCCGCTGCATCATCTACGTTCTGTGTTCTTTAATTTCAGGGCTGCACTAACCACGAAACTCGCGAGCGACAGCGCGAAACCAGGCAAAAGCCACCCGCCGCCGCTGAAGCAGACGTGGAGCGAACAGTGAGCAGGTCACGCCCCTTGCGGTGGCGGAGAGCGCAACTCAAGGAGAAACATTCCCATTGTTCCCGCGGCGATTGAGAAGGCCGTAAGAAAGAGCGCGCGCTCTCCCACGAGACCGGCCGTGGCCACACAAGAACAGGGGGGGGGGGGGACCCTCCCCTCCTCTTTCTGCATGGCGGCGACGGTGTTCTATGCAGTCACGTTATCTTGACTCTCTAGCGGCGTCAGCGGTATCCATCGGTATCAGTCGGTCGCTGCTAGCGCTGGGGGGATGAAAGGGGGGCGGAGCTGGTTACGAGGCCGACGACGACGCCGACGCGAAACCCAGGAACGGACGCCAAAGAGCTGCGCTCCAAAAAACAACAAATACAGTTTTGAAGGTTTCGCGGCATTGCTCCCCCCCCCCCCCCCCCCCCCTCCTTAAAAAAACATCGCCTCGATGTTCCAAAACAAAGCAACCTAAACATAAACAATGCAAAGTTTAAACACCACAGATTCCTTAACGCGCGTAATATGGCTTCAGTCGTACAACATGTACAATTTCTGGGCGTTCGCGTCGACGTTGGGATGCTGATGTTCCGTCGGGAATGACTTCATAGTCCAGCGATCCGATGCGGCGAATGATTTTGTACGGCCCGAAGTATCGACGCAACAACTTTTCACTTAGTCCGCGTTAGTCCGCGACGGCGAATTGGTGTCCAAACCCACACTTGGTCTCCTGGATTGTACTCTGCGTGGCGTCGTCGTAAGTTGTATCGTCGGCTGTCGGTGCGCTGTTGGTCTTTAATATGCAGCCGTGCGAGTCGTCGGGCTTCCTCTGCACGCTGCAGGTAGGCGGCGACGTCAAGGTTGTCCTCATTGGTTACGTGCGGTAGCATTGCGTCGAGCGTCGTTGTGGGCTCCCTGCCGTACACAAGCTTGAACGGGGTCGCTCTGGTCGTCTCCGGGACAGCCGTGTTATACACGAAAATCACGTACGGCAAGATGGCGTCCCAGGTCTTGTGTTTAGCGTCGACGTACATGGCGATCATGTCCGCGATCGTTTTGTTCAGGCGCTCCGTAAGGCCATTGGTCTGGGGATGGTACGCAGTTGTTCGTCGATGGCTTGTATGACTGTATTCCAGGATGGCTTGCGTCAACTCTGTCGTGAACGCCGTTCCCCTGTCCGTGATGATCGAGCACTTCTGGGGCGCCGTGTCGCAAAAGAATTTGGTCGACAAAAAAGTTGTCGACTTCTGCCGCGGTACCATTTGGTAGTGCTTTTGCTTCGGCGTAACGGGTAAGGTAGTCAGTGGCCACGATGATCCACTTGTTACCCATAGACGAAGCTGGAAAGGGGCCGAGGAGATCCATCCCAATTTGTTGAAAGGGCAGGTCTGGGGGCGGAATCGGGTTTAGTAGTCCTGCTGGTCTGATAGGCGGCGTCTTGCGTCGTTGGCACTCGCGACATGTCTTCACGTAGTCGGCAACTTCGGCAGGCAGTCGCGGCCAGTAGTACGTCTCCTGGATTCGACGCAACGTGCGTGCAAATCCGAGGTGAGCTGCTGTGGGCTCCATCATGCAACGCCTGCAGAATTTCCTGCCGGAGGTTTTTAGGTACAAGAAGTTGCGCAGTCCTGTTGGGTGCGAAGTTCTTCACGAGGAGGCCATTGCTTAACCCGAAAGAAAATAAATGTCGCCTGAACGCACCAGGAGGGGAAGCGGTGTTTCCTTTAAGTAATCGGCTAGCGCTTTCAGCTCAGGGTCTGATCGCTGTTGTCCTGCGAAACTGCTGGCGCTTACCTGTCCCAAAAAGACGTCCTCGTCATCGTCCTTCGGGGGAGCGTCGACGGAAGCGCGTGATAAGCAGTCTGCGTCGGAATGCTTCCGTCCCGACTTACAGACTACAGTCGAATTCTTGAAGTCGTAGGCTCCATCTGGCAAGGCGGCCGGGGGGATCTTTCAAATTAGCCAGCCAGCAGAACGCGTGATGGTCGCTTACCACCTTGAATGGTCGGCCGTATAGATATGGACGAAACTTAGAAGTGGCCCAGATGATTACGAGGCACTCCTTCTCGGTCGTCGAGTAATTGACTTCGGCTTTTGTGAGGGATCTGCTAGCATGGGCGATTACTTTCTCCAGTCCGGCACTCTTCTGGACGAGAACGGCTGCTAGGCCCACACTGCTCGCGTCGGTGTGAATTTCGGTCTCGGCGTTTTCATCAAAGTAGCCAAGTACAGGAGGGCACTGCAGGCGGCGCTTAAGCAGCTTAAGCTCGTCAAATGCTTCTCCTTGCGGCGCTTCCCATTTAAAAGGTACGGCAGCCTTTGTAAGCTGCGTCAACGGTTCGGCGATGCGCGAAAAGTTTCTGACAAATCGTCGATAATAAGCGCACAGCCCAAGGAATCGGCGCACAGCTTTCTTGTCGGCAGGCGGTGGGAATTGTGCGATTGCAGCTGTTTTCTCTGGGTCTGGGCGAATACCATCCTTGCTAACGATGTGACCTAGGAACCGCAGTTCTTCGTAGGCGAAGTGACACTTCTCTGCTTTTAGCGTTAGTCCCGATGAATTGATGGCTTCCAGCACTGTCTGCAGTCGTTTTAGGTGGTCTTCAAAGTTTGACGAGACTGTGTCCATTACTCGTTGAAATGTGGCTGGTGCGGAGCAGAGGCCAAATGGCATCACCTTGAACTCAAAAAGACCATCTGGTGTGATGAATGCGGTCTTCTCGCGATCTCTTTCGTCGACCTCAATTTGCCAATATCCGCTCATCAGGTCCATCGATGAGAAGTATCTTGCATTGCAAAGCCGATCGAGAGTGTCGTCGATGCGGGGAAGCGGGTAGACATCCTTCTTAGTTATGCTATTTAAGCGGCGGTAATCAACGCAGAAGCGAAGTGTGCCATCTTCTTCACCAAAACGACTGGTACCTCCCAGGGGCTCTTCGATGGCTGGATTACGTCATCACGCAGCATTTCCTCAACTTTATCACGTATGGCCTGGCGTTCTCGCGGCGATACACGGTAGGGGCTTTGGCGCAGAGGTCGGGCGTGTTCGTCCGTTATAATGCGGTGCTTGGCCAGTGATGTTTATCGTACCTTCGATGATGACGAGAAGCACTCTCCGTAGCTTCGAAGAAGACTGAGAATATGGTCTTTCCTGCTGTGGGTCAATGCCGGGTTGATGTCAAATGTGGGCTGACGGAATTGGTCCGATGCGTCTTTCAGGGTTTGGTCGTGGAGGGCGAATACATCTTTGAGGTCCTCTAATTTGTCGAGAAAAGCGATCGTCGTGCCCTTGTTGAGATGCCGGTATTCTTCGGTGAAGTTTGTTACCAGCACCTAAGCTTGACCTCTGCGGAATTTCGCGATGCCTCTTGCGATGCCGACACCTCGTTCCAAGAGCAATTTATTTCCTTCGACGATGCCTTCAGCGGTTTCGATGTTTGCGCTACCTACGCAGACTGCGACGCTTAATCGGGGCGGCACGGTCAATTCTCCATCGAGGACGTTTAGAGCTATGTGTTGCGTCGAAGTCGTCGTAGCAGGAATGGCTTTGTCTGCAGAGAGCTTGATGAGCTTAGATCGCAGGTCGATGATAGCCCTATGTTCATTTATGAAGTCCATACCTAAAATCACGTCGTGGGAGCACTGCTGCAAGACCACAAAGCTGGTGGGGTAAATACGCCCATTTATGGTTATTCTTGCAGTACATCATCCCGATGGAGTAATCAGGTTGCCACCTGCGGTGCTAATCAGCTGGTCATCCCAAGCGGTTGTAACTTTCCTGAGATGGGAGGCTAACGGTCAACTGATGACTGAATAGTCAGCTCCGGTGTCTACTAGGGCAGTGACTCTGCGACCGTCGACATCAACTTCAAGGCCACTTGTTCGCGTCCTCGCATTGCACGTGGGCCTTGGCGTTCGATCTCGGCTCCATCGTTTCTTCAGGTCATTGCCGGGGCATACCGTTGTTACTTCGCTGGGCGGCGGTGTCGGCTTGCACTCTGGTCGTGTTGTCGTCGATGTCGTCGTGTGGAGCGGCGGTGAAATGGCTTAGTCGTCGTTAGTGGCCGTCGGCGGCGGAGGATGTTCGTCTTTTCGCCGTTGAGCAACCTCACCTCCAAAGGTTGCTCTATTTAATTTTCCCTGCTCGGGCTTGGAGACCTTCCGCGCACACTCTCATCGTAGTTACGCCCTGGCGACGCAAAGCGGGCCCTGTACGGCGATGGAGACCTGAACCGACGGCTTGGTGGCGCAATCTCACCGCTACGCAGATAGTTGTCGATTTCTTGCGGTCGTTCATCTGGGCGTGGTCGTGGAGCATCGACTGCAAATCCGCGGAGACCGATTCGTCGGTACGGGCAGTGGCGCAGAATGTGGCCGGCCTCACCGCAGTGGAAGCATATAATGGCCGGTTGTTTGCTATCCTCCAGGTGTCGCACTTCCTGGGGCTTGGGGGTCGTTGGTAGGCTTGGCGGGTGGGGGCCAAGGGGCGGTTTTCAGGAACAGGACGGTAGCGGCGAGGGCTCGGAAAGTCATCACGTCGGGGCGCAGGGCGACGTAATGCAGCAGCGTAGTTCATCGCTGTTGCCTCTTGTGCTGGAACAGTCGCAGCCGTCGCTTGAGGAACGCCCAGCGCTTGCTGGACTTTTTCATGGACGATGTCCGCGAGCGTCGCCACCTGGGGTTTTTGCGATGATGGCATCAATCGGCAGAGCTCCTCTCGCACGATCTCCCGGATGAGGTCCCGAAGGTTCTCTCCGCTTGTAGATGCGCTGGGGTAGTGGCTTGAGTAGTCCGGCTGAAGTGGTCGCTAGTAGTGGCGCATCCGGGTGTCCAACGTCTTCTCGATGGTAGACGCTTCCGTTTCAAATTCCGCCACGGTTTTTGGCGGATTTCGGACAAGACCTGCAAAAAGTGATTCTTTAACGCCTCGCATTAAAAATTTGACTCTCTCACCTTCAGTCATGTTAGGGTCGGCGCGGCGAAAGAGGCGCTTCATCTCCTCGACGTACGCCAGGACTGGCTCGTTAGGGAGTTGAACTCTCTATTGGAGGAGGGCCTGAGCTCTTTCCTTTCGGACAGAACTTGCAAAGGCAGTCAAAAACGCTTCCTTGAAAATCTCCCAATCCTTCATAGCTTCCTCATGATTTTCGAACCAAACTCGAGCATGTCCTGGAAGAAAAAAGTAAACTTGCCGGAGTTTTGCAGCGTCGTTCCAGCCGTTAAATTCTGCTACGTGGTTGAAAAGGTCCATCCAGTCTTCCGCATCTTCATTGGGCAATCTTTGGAAGTTGGGGGCTCCCCGGGCTGCACGAAGACGACTGGTGCTGTTGACTGGGCCATTTCCAAAGTTGATGCCTTCCGGAGTCGAACGGGGTCAGGCAGCAGACCATGTTCGGGTTGCAGGCCTTGAAGTCGGCGGCTGGCTCGGTGACCTGTTGGCTGGTCCCCCAGGGCGACAGGAACAAGGCAGGGGTCTTCGCTTGAAGGATCAAGGGCAGCACCTCCACCAGATGTCACGTGGTGGTGACAAAGTCGATAACCCAAATGAAGAGTCGATGAATGCACTGAAGAAACTCTTTATTGGGCTGACTTGCGCCCGCAAAAGAACTAAGCAACTCGGCGGCGGCGATAGCATCAAACGTGCTCGTCGATCGTAGAACAAGGAATGCCCGTCACACTCGTCAACGCTCAATTTAAAGGCTGCTCAGTACAATCTAGATAATGTCGCAAACTGCTATCAGCACAAGCTGGAACATAGAAAGACACACGAGTGGCCGGAATCTTCGAGACAGATCTCGGTGCGTCTTGCGCTACAACGGAACTGATAAAGGTGCGACTCGCGACATCGGGCATTAACAAACAATACGACCACGGCAAACACGATGGCGACCTCCAAATTTGGCCTGGGCCACCTCCAAATTTGACCATCCATCTCAGATATTATATTTCGGCCAATTTGCATCAAAATCTAAGTCCGTCTTTAACTGAGCATCCCCGAAACGATTATCTCCAAATCTCCACTTTTAAAACTTAGCCTGGGTCACCTCTGAAATTCTACCTGGCTAATTTCCACCAAAATCGATGCCCAACCATTATTGACTGTGAACGACACGATGGTGATCACCAAATTTGGCTATGACCATTTCAAAAACTTGGCTTAGGCCGTTATCAAAAAAGTCTGTGCTTTCACACTATGATCTGTATAACAGGAATAACCCAGTTTTATTGTTCTGTAAGCTTTGAACGCGTTCATTTATGAAGAAAACAGTTTCATGTTACACATTTCTTGTATTGCCCACATTTCTATCTGTACTGCTTTCTGCTTACCTATATATATTTTAAGGCTGCCACACGTATTGAGTGCCACTATGTCTGACGAGGTGCCTCTAATTATTGCACGTGTTTCTGTTTCAGTCGCGATGGTTGCTGCTAGTGGGGCATGCAATGAAGTGAATATTTCTGCGCAACAGCAATGGAGATGCTAAATAGAGCGACAGGCTGAGCTGTCGGGCAACTTGATGCTTGTCGCTTAAAATGGAACTAAGTCAACATGCTATATGTTTTAGCGGTTAGCCTGGTAGATAAACAACATGGTATCAATGCTATACGTGATAGATAACGTGCATGTTGTAAAAATTATTTCACACAGTCAGTGTAAATATTAGGGCCACATTTAGAGTGCGGGCTGATATATCTTCAGCAAAGGCTGATTGAAGAAATAAGATACTATTACTTAGCCTGTGCCGACGTTTCTACTGGCCGGGGCTCTACTGCTCTGTCCAGCAGTATACATTGCCGCATGTGAACTGTGTCAACGTCGGAAGAAGCCCACAATTTTGCCTTCAGGTCATTTGAAGCCAATCCCCATACCGACTGACCCATTTTCTCGTGTAGGCGTTGGCCTTCTTGGCCCTTCCTAGTTTCCGCCTCGGGGAACAAATGAATCGCCGTCGCCACCGATTACGCTACTAGGTACGCTATTACCCGAGCCATCCCGACCAGCTGCGCCATAGACGTCGCTGACTTCCTTCTAGAAAACGTGATCCTTCATCATTGTGCCCCTCGGGAAATACGAACTGACCGTGGCCGCTGTTTCCTGTCGCGAGTGGTTGACGAAATTCTCCGTTCGTGCTCCGTCCGCCACAAATTCACCACCGCCTATCACCCCCAGACCAACGGCCTCACGGAACGTCTAAACCGTACCCTCACAGACGTGCTGGCCATGTATGTGTCTGACGACCATCGAGATTGGGACGTTCATCTCCCCTTTGTGACATAGCGGTAGTCGCTAGTCGTGCTGAGGGTGATGAAGTGTAACAGACTCCCGAGAAGACGACGACGCTGAGGGTGGTGAAATCGGTGCTGTCATCAACGTTAGTTGTGCGGACAGCTTTCGGACTGTACATCTTACCCGTAACAATACGAAGCCAATTTATAGCAAACCATTGTTCACTCATTCACTGTCGCTTACTCCTTGTCTTTATTATGTGCACCCGAAACGAGAGCAAGCTGATTTATTGTTTTAAGCTGCATGATGCTGGGAGGTGCGATATTCGTGCTTATGCGTCACGCGCGCTCATTTTTGTTTCTTTTTTTTTGTCCAGTCGTACAAGTCGGTCTAAATATCACATATACGCTGACCTGAGCAGGTAGAGAACGTTATGTGTCTAGTTTGAGAAGCTTCTTGAGGGAACCTAAAATGGACACATTATTCACTACACAGTTCGAAGGTACAGCTCCATAGCCGGTTCCTGTATTGGCGAAACGCGGCGGTGTAAAGCAACACCTCAGTCCACGGCTTGAAAAAATTCTAGAGAGCACTTTGAACCAAAAAAGTGCGATGAGGCATAGCGCTCCACTACGGCACCTCTATTTTCCTCTCTTCTTTCACTCCCATCTTCCTCCCTTTGCGGCGTGCACGTGTCCGCGGAGACTTTCCTGTAAATCAATTTGAAATGCCGCTGATGCCTGCTGTACTAACGCCTCCTAGACATGTGTGTCTGTTGCTGTTTGCTGTGTGGTGCGGAGTTCGAGGAAGCGCCAAATGAAAGATGCCGCACAGACGCCTAGCTGGATCGGACACCCGGCGGGGTCAGCTTCGTATATGCATGAATCTCCTAGTGACGACGAGACGTGACGGTACATCGCGCGCCCCTTGTCGAACACAACCAGCATTCGATTGAAAGCATCAAAGTTCACCGGCGTAATTCGTTTACAGGAAAGGAAAGGCGCAGTATCTTTCACTCGTGGAAGACGAGGGGAATTAGGATGAGCGTTTCACGATCCAGGACGTGACGCAGTTGGTTAAAGCTCTGTGCTGGGGATCCAAGAGATGGAGGTTCGATATCTGGTGGAGATTTTTACGGCGGAAGCCTTTATAGCCTCATTGTAGTCCTCAGCAAAAGTGTCACGCTTTTGCGGCGGCTCTGTTTGGTCGAGACGAGATGACGTTATGGAGTTCTCGACCAATCACAGAGCACCACCACAGTATGCGCGAATGCGTGCCCTATATGTCCACATGCCGATCAATGATTAATTACTAATGAATTACTAGTTAATAATTACTCATTAGTGGTAGCTTCGCAATAAATGATGAATAATTTCTTAGTTACTGAACACTGATTACTAGTTACTACTTGCTGATTACTAATTAATTATTCATTACTAAACAGTGTCAGTTACGTAATGAGCTAATTACTAATTAATGCCGCACACCCCGTACTACAGTATGCGCGAATGTGTGCCTTATCAGGTAATATGCCAAATCAATGCTTAATTGCAAACTAACGACTATTAAATAAATAATACCACTTAATTGGTATAATTGCTAATTAAAATAATTCATAACGAATGATGTCTTGATTGGCACCTAATTAAGCAATTGCTAATTACGCCAAATCAAATAACTACTAATCAGTGAAAGTTGCGTAATCAATTAATAATTAACGCCGCCTTATACAGCCATATGGAAAGCAATAAACAATTACTAATTAATGACTCACTAATAATAACTGATTTATTGACTACTGATAATGACAAATTAATGATTACTAATTAGTGATAATTGTGTAATTAATCATTAATGTCGCCTTAAACGGCCATATGGCTATCAATAACCACTTACTAATTTATGACTAATTCATCAATGCCTAAATGAATAATTACTAATTAATGAGTGATTAAATAATAATTACTAATAAGTGACAGTTGCTTAATTAATTAAATACTAATTAATGCCTCGCACCCGGTAAAATCGCGCAGCAGCATGCTGCACTCAGGCTTTCACCTTTCATCACTTTAGTCACCAAAGTGTCCTGGAATTTTTATTGACATCTGGTCATGGTCGGTGATGTCACCAGGTCATGGCTTGAGGCTAATGAACCTTTATGGTCGGCACAGCGAAAATTGAGGGCGAGCTGTTGTGAGCGCAGCAAGAAAGAGGACCCGACGTCCGAACGAATTCATTCATGCATTATCTCAAGCCTAGGTGGTTTTCTGCCGGGAATACTCTTCTCACAGTCAAAGCCTGCATCCCCCATAAGATTGTGAATCTGTCGCGCCCAGGCAACAATACATTTAAGAATACGTGGCTCATGACTGAAAACCACGTGCAAGAGCCGCTGTTCAAAATCATTGACCAGGTCGAATGTGGGACTTTGGAGTGATGCCTAGCGCCGATAACGCACAGTGATGAGGAGAGGCAAGGCCCGATGACTGCGTTTGCACTAAAAATATTTACTCGCGTTTATGAAGTGCTGTGAAGACAACAGATGATGCATCTGTAAAAAAGAGGCTGCACAACGTTTTACCGAAAGCAAGCCGAAGAGGAGGAAAATACTGTAACCATTGCGCCGGCCCACTGTTGCCAGTTCCGAGTGGGCTGTACACTTTTGCACGCTTTATGCGTGGCAGAGCGGCCTTGCTCTTGTATTTTACCGTCTAAAAGAGGTAAATCGCTTCATTAGTGCCGCGTTTGGCAGTAACGCTATTGGGACAGCAATGCGTGATCGTGTATGGCATAAATCGAAGAAATCAAAAACTGACTGCCGAGAGCCTATGCGGAAATCATATATGCAACAACAGTCCGAGTGCGGCATGTTTTTTTCTTTACCACTTTCCAGTGAATCCTGATTTAAATCTCCTACGAACGTTTAGTGTAAACCAGACAGACTGCATACCAGCGATTGACGGACTCTCAAATATGATACACACCTCACTTCCTTCACCACCGTAAGCACCGCACGCCGCGCCGGTCGTACTCTCCCACAAGCCCTGTGTCAATGATACGGTCGATCCCTTAAAGGTCAACTCCGGTGGTTTTTCCATCATTCTGTGTTTTTGGTTGAATTACAATCCTCGGCACGTCCTGACTCGAACGCAAAAATCCGTTTTTCGAAATTCCAATTAGAAGTATTTTTAAAAAGAAAAAACAGCAAATCGAAACCGAAACTGCTTTCACGGCCAGAAACGACGTCGCAGGTGACGAAATGGTGACGTCACACTCAGTATTAGAGAAACACTCGTACGTACGTTGGATGGTGAAAATAAAGTATGGAAATCATGAAGCATTGCATAAAATGTCTGAGGTAGTTCAATATAAGCCTCACAATTTCATAATCATGCGGGAAGTGGACAGTAACGCCGGCATACTGCTTGTGACGTCAAAAACTCAGTGTTGCCGGCAGAAATAGTCTCAACTTAAGCCATGAAAATAGCATATTTTAAAGTCGTGTTGCGCGCGAACGGATTATCGTACGGCGCCCAAATTTTGTAGAATCCGTCAGGACACAGAGGAGATTCTACAGTAAACATTTTATTAGAATATTCGAATGTCAAAAAACCCCCGGAGTTGCCCTCTAAGAGCGTGCTAAAATTCATTTCCTTAAATATATAGCCTACTGCAGAAAAAAAAAAAAAGCTTTCTTGAGAATCATTCACCCGTACATGTTGGCAGGACTGATAATTGCAACAAGTTTCTGCTCAGGCTGCCGCCGATACGGCGCGGCTCATTGTCAGTTTGCACGCTGCCGAAATTAAGCATAACTTTTTTTTATTAATGCGAAAGCCTTTATTGTCTTATTATCGTCAGCAAAAGTGTCACGCTTTTGTGGCGGCTCTGATTGGTCGAGACGGGATGACGTCATGGAGGTCTCGACCAAATCACACAGCACCACCACAGTATATGCGAATGCCTGCCTTATATGGCCATATGCTAACCAATGATCAAGCACTAATTAATGGTTAAATACGTAATTATTAGTAATGAACTACTAATTACTAAAATTGATCCATTATGTATTGCTAATTACGTACCAATTACACATTCATTACTGATTAATGTAATTAATTAACACTGATTAGTGACAGTTACGTAATTGATGAATTACAAATTAATGCAGCGCACTTGGTAAAATCAACCACTCAACAGTAAACGTAGAACTGCGAATATACAAAGAGCGCGATCTCGTCGCTGCCAAGCAGAATTCACTGAATAAATGCACTCGCAGGATGTGAGAGTAGTCGCTCGCTTTACTCGTAGCAGCATTCATCGCTACATTCGCAACAGTCGCGTAGCAGAATGCAGCACTCAGGCTTTCGCCTTTCATCACTTTAGTCGCCAAAGTGTCCTCGAATTTTTTACATGTCAATGGGACTGGTGGTAAGGTAGCTTCATGAGGGACCATTTACTCTAGCGCGGAGCAAATCCGAGCGCTGTCCGATGTGTCTTCAACACGAAAAATTTAGGCCTGGATAGCTTCATGAGGGACCATTTACTCTAGCACAGAGCAGATCCAAGCGCTGTCCGATGTGTCTTCAACACGAAACATTTAGACCTATAGCGACGACTAGCGTACGGCGAGAGTGCCGTCGTCCGCAATGCACGCCGGCGGGAGGCACCGTTTGGTAAGCTCGTGACATCTGCTGCTCTAAGTATTGCGAACTTGTCTACTTTAATGGCGCAGCTGAGGCCGCACATTTTCTACGTTTAGCTCAACAATATTTCGCGCAAAGTTTTCCTTCCTCCATGCGTGAAAATGATGTTGCGAAGGCGGTACGGCGCTGCACTGTTGCCTGACCGTCGGACGTACTCAAAGGCTGAATAAAAGTACCGTCGTATGGTACTCTAGACACAGCTTGTTTTATATGTGCGGTCCTTGAAAAGTGGTTTAGTTTAAAAAGTAAGTTCTTTTGAAGCAGGCCAGCTCGATCGTACGCTTTTCGCACTCGGGAGCCGAGGCACGTACACAGATGCCAACGTATTGTCACGTAGTGCTGACATACCCAGTAGCCACAAATGAAGACACCGGCGTTGCACTTGAATGAAACTCTTTATTTGGATGGCTGGCGCCCGAAAAAGAACTAAGAGAATCGGCGGAGGCGGTAACAGCAAACGTGCTCGTTGGTCATAGCATAACCTGGAACATTGTAGAAATACAAGCGCATGGCTGGAATCCTTCGAAATACATCTCGAATCATCTGCCACAGCAAAGAAAATGATAAAGCCGCGGCGACAACGAGCATGCATAGAACACAGAATTGATTCGCGCTAGATTCACAATGATAAGACCGCATACCGGCGGCTGTCGAAAGAGAACAAATAAAGTTTTGAATGGTTTGCGGCATTATTCCCCCATCGCCCCGATCCTTAGAAAGTAAACACAGAAAGGTAAACAAAATAGGAGAAATTAGGAACTAGGGCCTTTAGCGCGCGTAATAAGGCTTTAGGCGCACAGCATGGACTATTTCTGGGCGCGCCCGGCGCCGCTGGGACGTAGTCATGCCGTCGGGGATGACTTCATAATTAAGCTGTCTAATGCGCCGAAGGACTTTGTATGGGCCGAAGTACCGCCGCAAGAGCTTTCACTCAGTCCGCGATGGCGAATCGGCGTCCAAACCCAAACTTTATCTCCTGGTTCGTACTCTGCGTGGCGTCGTCGTAAGTTGTAGCGTCAGGCGTCGAAGCGCGTTGTCTTTGATGCGCATCCGGGCGAGTCGTCGGGTTTCCTCTGCACACTGCAGATAGGCGGCGACGTCGAGGTTGTCTTGTGTCACGTGCGGCAGCATCACGCCGAGCGTCTTCGTGGGCTCCCTGTCGTACACAATCATGAACGGGGTCGCTGTGGTCTCCTGGATGACAGTGTTATACGCGATCACTTATGGCAGGATGGTGTCCCAGGTCTTGCATGAGCTTGGCGTCGACGTACATAGCAATTAAGGCGCTCCGTAAGTCCATTGGTCTGGGGATGGTACGCTGTTGTACGTCGGTGACTGTAGCTCAAGATGACCTGCGTAAGGTCTGCCCTAAATGATGTTCCCCTGTCCGTGATGAGTACTTGGGGACGCCGCGTCGCAGTAGAATGCGTTCGACAAAGAACTTGGTGACTTCTGCCGCGGTACCACTAGGGCGGTACCACTAAGCCACAATGATTCACTTGTTACCCGCAGATGAAGTTGGAAAGGGACCGAGGAGATCCATCCCAATTTGATGAAATGACCTATTCGGGGGTGGTTTGCGGTTCAGAAGCTCGGCAGGCTGATCGAGGCGTCTTGCGTCGCTGACATGGCATGTTTTTACGTAATGAGCAACGCCGGCAGGCAACCGTGGCCAGTAGTATTTCTGGATTCACTGCAATGTGCGCGAAAACCCAAGATGCCCTGCTGTCAGCTCATCGTGCGAAGCCTGCAGAATTTCCTGCCGGAGGCTTTTAGGCACAGCAAGAAGCTACGCGGTCCTGTTGGGTGCAAAGTTCTTCACGAGAACTTCATTGCTTAATGTGAACGATGACAAAAGACGGCTTAACAGAGCAGGGGGGGCGGGAAACGGTCTTACCTTCCAGGTAATCGGCTAGGTCTTTCAAGTCAGGGTCCGAGCGCTGCTGCTGCGCAAAACTGCTGGCGCTTACCAGTCCCAAAAAAAGCATCGTCACCATCGTCTTTCGGGGCTCGGTCGTCGACGGGAGCGCAGGGTAAGCAGTCCGTGTCGGAATGCTTGCGGCGCGACTTAGAGACTATATTGGGCAAAGCGGCCGGAAGGGTCTTTCAAATTGGCGAGCCAGCAGAGCGCATGTTGATCGCTTACTGCCTTGAATGGTCGACCATATAGGTACAGCCGCCCTGATTTTTAACAATATAGCGCGAGCGTCGACCAAACTGCTGGTCAGCGCCTTATAACGGCGATAAGCGTGCAACACGGTGAGAGTTCGCGCACGCGCATGAAGAGAGAGCGTCTTCTGCTACGCTGTTCGGATCACAAAAACACACGCCCTGCCCCAATATCTGTTTGCGACGTTCCACATTCCTGCGCATGCACGAACTCTCGCCGTGTTGCACGCTTATCGCCGTGATAAGGCGCTGACCAGCAGTTTGGTCGATGCTCGCGCTATATTGTTAAAAATAAAAAATTATCCAAATTATCCAAATTATCGCGAGGCACTACTTCTCGGTGGTCGAGTAATTTGCTTCGGCTTTTGAGATAGACGTGCTAGCATAAGCGATAACTTTTTCCACACCGGCACTGTTCTGAACAAGGACTGCGCCTAGGCCCACGCTTCTTGCATCGGTATAAATTTCAGTTTAGGCGTTTTCAACAAAGTGCGCAAGGACAGGAGAAGACTTAAGCGCTTAAGTTTCTCGAAGGCGTCCGCTTGTGGTGCTTTCCATTCAAACGGAACGTTCGCTTTTGTAAGTTGCGTCAAAGATTTGGCGATGCACGAAATATTTTTGACAAATAGTCGGTAATACGTGTCCAACCCAATGAATCGGAGCACTGTTTTCTTATCACCGGGATGAGGAAACTGTGCAATCGCAGCGGTCTTCTGCGGGTCTGGACGAACTCTCTCCTTGTTTACGACATGCTCTTCGTAGAGGAAGGGACGCTTCTCTGCTTTCAACGTTAGCCCTGACCACTTGATTGCGTCAAGAACTGTTTTCGTCACGCTGTAAAAGCGGCGGTAATCGACACAGAAGTGTGCCGTCTTCACCAAAACGACTTGTTCCGCCCAGGGGCTCTTAGATGGCTGGACCACATCATCACGAAGCATTTCCTCAACTTGATCGCGTATGGGCTGGCGTTCTCGCGGCGATACGTGGTAAGAATTTTGACGAAGCGGCCGGGCGTATTCGTCCGTGATGATGCGATGCTTTGCCAATGGAGTTTGCCGCACCTTCGAAGCTGAAAGAAAAGCACTCGCTGTACTTTCGAGAAGAGTGAATCCGGTCTTGTCTGTCTTGATGTAGTGCTGCGTTGATGTCGAATATGGACTTGGCTCGGTTGGGTGCGTCATCCTCAGGTTGGCTGGGGAGGGCGAGGACATCTCGGCTGTCCGCTAGCTCGTCAAGGTAAGCGATCGTTGTGCCCTTGTTCAGGTGCCCGTGTTCTTCGGTGACGTTTGTGACCAGCACTTGAGCTTGTCCATGAGGAAATGGGCGACGTCTCTTATGATTTCCAGTCCACGGTCCAAAAGCTACTGTATATTTCCCTCGACGACGCCTTCGGCGGTTTCGATGTCGGTGTTGTCCACGCAGGCGACGACGCTTGATCGAGGCGGCACGGTCAAGTCTCTGTATAGGACATTTAGAGCGATGTGACGCGTCGATGTCGTGGAAGGTATGACGTTGTCTGTCGAGAGCTTGATAATTTTTGAGCGAAGGTCGATTATCGCCCAATGCTCATTGAGAAAATCCATATCTAGAATAACGTCTCGTGAGCAGTTCTGTAGGACCACGAAGCTCGTAGGATAAGTACGCCCATTTACTGTGCAACGCCCGGACGGCGTAATAAGGTTACCACCAGCGGTGCGGATTAGCGGGCCATCCCAAGTGGTCGTCACTTTCTTGAGCTGGGTGGCGAACGCTCCATTGATGACAGAATAGTCAGCTCCGGTGTCCACTAAGGCGGTAACCATGCGACTGTCGACAGCAACTTCGAGGTCACTTTTCGCGTCCTCGTATTGTGTGTTGGCTTCGGTGTTCGATTCTGCTTCGTCTTGTACTGAGGTCGTGGCCTGGGCACACCGTCGGCACATCGCTAGGCGGTGGTGTCAGCTTGGAGCCTGACCGCGTCGTCGTGGATGTTGACGTCGTGCGTAGCGGCGGTGTCGCTTTGAAGTCTGGGCGCGTCGAGGGTGTCTTCATAAAGAGTTTCGGCCTAATAGCGGCGTCATCGTTACTCGTCGTCGGCGGCGGAAGATCTTCGCTATTTCGCCGTGAAGCAATCTCACCTCCAAAGGTTGCTACCTTTAGTTTCCCCTACGATGGCTAGGGAACTGTCATCATAGTTGCGGCCTGGCGACGCAACGCGGGCCGTGTATGGCGATGGGGACCTGAACCGACGGCTTGATGGCATAAACTCTCCGCTGTGCAGATAATTCACCGGGGCGGCGCCATGGTGCGACGATTGCGAAACCTCGGAGGCCGATTCGTCGGTACAGACAGTGGCGAAGGATGTGGCCGGCCTCACCACAGTGGAAACAGACTGAACGGTGGTTCGATGTCCTCCAGGCGTCTCATTTCTTGGGGCTTGAGGGCCGTTCGTAGACTTGGCGGGTGGAAGCCAAGGAGCGGCGTTTAAAATGAGCTTGTTCGCGTTGTCGGGAGCTTGGTGGGGGTCTCGCCGTGGCGCGGGACGGCTTAATGCGGCAGTGTAGTTGATCGCAGTGGGCTCTTGCGCCAGAGCCGTCGCTTGAGGGACGCCCAGTGCCTGCTGGACTTCTTTGCGGACGACATTCACAAGCGTGGCTGTTTGGGCCTGATGGGATGATGGCAGGAGTCATCGTAGTGCTTCGCGGACGATATCGCGGATAAGATTCCCGCAAGTTTATTCCGCATGTAGGTAAAACGTCATAGTGGCTTGCGGGGAAGGCTCGAAGCGGCCGGTTGTACTAGCGAGTTCAGGCTCCCAATGTTTTTCAATGCTCGCAGTCTATTGAGTGAATTCCGCCACTGTTTTCGGTGACTGGCGTAGGAGACCGGCAAAAAGTTGGTCTTTTGCACTACGCATCAGGAAGTTGACCTAATGCGGCGTACAAGCGGGCTACTAAAGCTGCTTCTCTTGACTCTGCCGTTAAGTGCAGAATTATAACCAGTGAGACGCAGTAATCATAGCATATTCTGGTAACATTTTAATAGCTCAGGTGACTTTTGGGGCGGAGGCGTGCCAATCTCCCTTGGTCAATCCCCTTGTGGGTGTGAGCCATTTTTATGAGGGCAAAAAAAAACATGGGATATCACCCAAACACACTGCTGCCCACTTTGTCTTGAGTCACTAGCAAGTTGGCGTCTTCTGTGCCATTCGGAGAGAGGCGTCACGCTGGCTATGAGGTTTACCAGCCACCACCTTGAAAGGGCATCACAATGGGTCATGATAAACAGTTGAACACCGATGGCTACCACAAACAAGCTGGGCACTCCATTCCAGCTTCACGACCTCCGTGTGGCCTTAAGCAAGAAGAAGCGCGGCACTAGACCCGGCCGCGACAAGGTTACGGTCAAGCTTTTGGCCAACGTTCCCGACGCAGTCTATGCCGTGCTTCTCAAGTGCATCGATAGTATTCGGGATGGAGACACTCTTCTCCCTCTCGATTGGAACGAAGGCCGGCAGATCTATTGATGTGGAGAACCTTCGCCCCATCTCTCTCACGTCTTGTGTCTGCAATCTCATGGAGACGATGGTGCGTGACACACTCCGAAATTTTTGAAACGGCACATTTTCGCAAACACTATGTTCGGTGTTTGCGAAAATCGGCACAGAACATACTTCTACAGCTCCACCTCGACACCTTAGACCCTCGAATCTCCGCACAACGACAAGGTGGTCCTGGCCTTGGAAAGGTGTATTCGACAATACCAAGCACGAAGTAATCCTCGACCACCTCAGTCACACCAACTGTGGCCGCAAAATATTCAATTACATAAAACAATTCCTTATAGACCGCCAAGCCTACGTGCATACAAGATGCAGAACACAGGCCATACACCATCGGCTCGAGGGGAACATCTCAAGGCGCAGTCCTGTCTCCCCTACTCTTCAATTTGGCCATGTCTCCTCTCCAGATTGGCTTCTATTCCCGGGAAGCATCACGCTCTTTATGCTGTTAATAATGCGGTTGATATCGTAATCTGGGCCACGCAAGGTAACCAGGGTTACATGGAGTCGTGCCTACAAGCAGTGACGACCGTAGTCGACGATTACGCGACCTACTGCAGACTCCAGTGCACCCCAGCTAAACCTGAATTTGTTCACGGACACCCTTCCCGTCGAGACGCAACTCAGCTTCGCATCAGTCTCTCCTTGGGACCTAACCGGGAAGCCAAAGAGATCCGCATTCTTGGCCTCTCCGTACACCAACAATTCAGGGCCGACACCACCCTAGCCAAACTTTGCAGGGTGGGAGACCAGGTGGGCCGTATAATCCGTCGGGTCTCCAACATGCGAGGCAGATTACAAAGCAAGGATGCACTGCGACTTGCCCATGCTTTTGTAACGAGCAGAATCCTTTACACGGCCCCCTACTTGTACCTGCTCAAACACGATAATGACCAATTGGAGCCTGGAGGCCATTCACCGGAAAGTCATCAAGCGGGCTCTTGACCTTTCGGTCAGCATGTCCAACCAGAGACTTCTGGCCCTAGGCCTGGTGAACATCTTCCGGGAGCTTCGAGAAGCCCACTTACTCAACCAATGCACGCGTCTTACACAGACCACGTCCGGTCTCCACCAATTGGACCGGCTTCACATCAAACACAAATACCACATTGACGAAAGGGTGAGAGTGCTAGAAACCTGGAGACGCTCCCTCCGGGTCCGGCCTCTTCTCCGCAACATGTCCAAAGAAGACCATAGCGGTCGTCGCCAGTCGTCTTGCTTGATGTCGAGTATTTGTTCTATTTCGTTCCGCACTCTGATCTTTATGGAGCAGTTCGCCAAAGGATAGATGCCACTCCAGTACTGAATTACCAGAATACAGCTGGCATTGACACGAAGACGTTTTCAGAGTTTGTTACAAGCTGCCTCACATATAGAGCGGAAGTTACGGGATATCCCCGCTCCTCCGAGCATGCTTCGGCGTGACTCTCCGGGGCAGCGACCGGCAAGCGCACGTCCTTGACGATGGGCAGCAGCGCAACCAGCCAAGAGTATAAAAAGGCAGACCGCAGCACGCCCGCGGAAGTGCGCTCTGGGGAGATGTAGTCTCTCGAGCAACTCTCGCGGCCGCTCGCTTTGGGAAAGTGCCTTTTGTTCTTTCCACCGAGCCCGCGAACATCTCATCGTTTCTCCTCATCTTGTACGGCCGCCGCTACCGATCAACTCGGCGACTACGACGCCTCATATCTATCAAGAAAGCCGTGAAAATTCCTTTTTGCCACAGACTGTCGGTTAATTGAATATTGTTTTCGCTTTTGTTTAAACCTTGATCTGGCTTAGTGTTTTTCGCTGTGTTTTCTATGTAACTCTTGCCTGTATTTACTATATCTGGAATACTTGCTTTATCATTATAGTCTTCCTTTATCGCAGTGTTTGTTCAATATCGGCTTTCCCTCTTGTCGCTTACCGAGTAGTCTTTTATCACTATCGCTCCGTGGCGTTTCTTTTTTTTATTAGATTATTGTGCAATGTAATCTGGACTAATAGCTATAAATATCTAATTGTTTGCAAAAAAAATGATGACTTTCTTGAATTTATTCCTCAATCACACACCAGCGCACGTACTTCACGGGTTGACCAGGCTAACTTTTAACTGTTTCCTCAAGCAGCATAGAGGTACGGTGGGTGACCGAAAGGGGATCCCGCTCCTTTGTTGACCATAAAGGCGGGGGTTCGTGACAGAGTTCCTTAGCTTGTATCTCACGTCCAGCATGGTGTCTTTCAGTGGTCAATTCTTTGTACGAGATTTGTTTCGGTTCGTCTGTTGCTCCGGTTTTGCATGACATCTAGCTGCGGTGGATAGAAAAAAATCAGAAAAACCTAAAGATAAACACAACATTAAAGTATACAGATATGTCGACGATTACCTCATGGGTTTTGACAGGGTCACACTGGTCGGTTACAGGAGACCGTTCATGACAGTACAAATCTTTTCACAGCCTCTGCCGGTGACTTGAGCTTTGCCTCCGAATTGCCAATGAAAAAAATTAAAGATCACTGCAGAGTCTGCATTGGAGTAATGTGAAAGCACGGATGCTGCTGTTGGTTGCTTCTTAATTCCCTTCTTGTTTATCCAGTTTAGTCTTTGGTACTTTCAAATTGCGCGCCAATCCCTTTCTATGCCCTTTTTCGGCTCTACTTCCGGTTGCGTGACGTCACATTCTCTACATCACATTAATTCTCTTGTTTACCCATTTTAGTCTTTGGTACTTTCAAATTGCGCGCCAATCCCTTTCTATGCTCTTTTTCGGCTCTCTTTCCAGCTGCGTGAGGTCACATCCTTGACGGCACCCTAATTGACTGACTTAATTAACTATATTAGTGTTTGGTACTTTCAAATTGCGCGCCATTCCCTTCCTATGCACTTTTTTGGCTCGACTTGAGGTTGCGTGACGTCACGTCCTGTCACATCTTAATTGACTGATTTATTTACTATTTAGTATTTCATACATCTTGACGTCACCCTAATTGACTGACTTAATTACCTATGTTAGTATTTGATACATTCAAATGTGGCGCCAAGCCATTGGCTAATGAGACTATTTTCGCCTTTATTTTAACATTTTTTGCCTCTAATTAATTACTTAATTACCTTACTCGCCTAATTATTTTTCAGACACAACATTAAAGGTCCCCTGAAAGGGGTCACAAAGAAGGGTAAACAACGCCATAACACTGATAGTTATTGAACCACCCATGATACTCCCGCAAAAATTTTCGATCTAGCTTCTGCAACACCAGAGATATCGGCGATTAAAAATGACCCTTCCAATTTTCCCTCTCAACTCGTACGCCGAAGGGAGCCATAAAAAAACAAAGAATACAAGCAAGTTCAAAGCTCCGCCCAGACATGCGTCACTTCGACGAACTTCCAGTTGCCGCGCGCTCGCTCGCTGGCGTACTCGCGCCAACCCGTCCTCGCTCGCACACGCCTGAGGAGTTCGCCAGTTCGCGCAGCGACGGTTAGTGTAACCGCGAACCCGTGGTTACCCTATGTTACACGGCGGACCAAACCAAACACTAACCGCGGTTATCGCAAACCGAGCTTGACGACCTCGGTTTGCGTCGTTTAACCGAGGTTATGACGGCGTTTGTTGACGGAAGCTACCCGTCGGCGCCCGAGTGCGTGCGAGCGGGTCTGCTTCACAAAGTTATTCATTTGACCACTGTATCACGTTTAAAGATCGATGTATAGATTATGGTGCCGCCCGACGTCTTCGATTACGGCTGACAGCGCAGCGACTGCGTACTGAAGCCTTGTCTTGCCTACAGTATCGTTTGAACGGCTTGTTGCTGAGCAGAACGTCAAAAAATACGCGGCCTTAGCTATGAAAGTACACGAGTTTGCAACGCTTGCAGTACGGGATGCCGCGAGCAGGCTGAGGTACGTTACACAATTACCGCGGGGGTGGAACGTGCGAGCGCGGCGAACGCCGGCGCCGTGCGTGACCGTCCCTAGTCGTTGCTAGGCCTACATTGTTTCGCTTCGAAGCCGCGGCGGTCGACGCTTTGGAACATGATCAACGCTGTCGTAAATCGTCTACTTATGAAACTGCCTTATAGTGATTCCTATTCTGCCATAGTAAAATAATTATAGGATTAACTCTGCCGACGCATTAATCGCAGAGCTAGTACGAGCAGATCGGATGAGCCGAAATGCACCAACGGCAGCTGGCTTGATCAGAAACTAGCTTGTATCACGGCTATAGCTCTTACCAGCAATTTGCTGCTGGTCAGCGATCCTCACGAGGGCTTCATACTTGATATTCGGCTCAGTATTCCAGACGCCAACAAATTTTAGCACGCTTTATTTCGGACATCGGTGCTAACGATCCGCCGTGTCGTTCGCGAACGGTATGCGGGAGGAGGGGCCACAGCGGCGGTGTTTACGGCGGTCGAGGAGGTGCTGCCATCGTGCGGCGCTTGACCGTGCTGTTGACGCCTCGTCGGACGACACTCCGATACTCCTGAAACCACGTTATATAAATAAGATATTTGTAAATGCAGCTTCGTTCTGCCGATCCCCGCGTCGCTTCGGTTGTTGCACTTAATGGGCAATGGCCACCTAATTGATAAGGGCGGCGAGCTGTGTAGCAGCCCGCACAGAGTTCGAGCAGCGCACGAGCAGACGACTTTCGCAGCTACCGGAAGTGTGTCCGTGACGTCATGGTTGCACTGACCGCAGCGAATGGCAGCTTCTAGCAAACCTTGCCAGTCAACCGACCCGTGACGTCACGGGACTAGGAAATAGTTCCATGCGACACCGCCAAGCGACATTCTCTCTGCCCGCGAATTTCAAAAAACGCTCTTTTTAAAAATTAATAATAAATCGCTGGCTTTGTTCCAAGGAGTTATACTTTGCGTTAATGCTCAAAAGGATGTGTTCTACACACTGAACACGTTTATCAGTGGTTTCTTGGGGGCCGTTTCCGTGGACCTTTAAGTCGCCCTCTATCGATTGACACAGTTTTTTTAACCTCTACCTACCACTTCTTAATTACTCACAACTGCTGCGGACGTTTACATTTTTTGCCTCTAAATAATTACCAAATAACTTATTGGCCTAAATATGTTTTGGACACATTATTACGTCATCCTCTATCGATTGACACCACTAATTAACCTCTACCACTTCTCAGTTACTCACAACTGCTGCGGACACGATTTTGCGGACGCGGTCTGCGGACAGAAATCTGTGAACATAGCGAATTAATGTTTTCGCATTAATAGCCAAATTCTTGCTACTTCATTTTAGCGACACCCATCTTTGCTGGTCGTATAACGTAAGATCTAGAAAGAGCCTGCTTCCTTTTGATAGTGCGCACTCAAAGATGATAAAACGCATGATAGTGACAAACGGGCTTCAAGCTGCCTTGACTAAGAGTTGTGTCCACATGGTGCGCTCAAGCTTTGATAACCAAGTGCAACGCTGGTTACTCGCCTTCTCTGGTCTTTAATCTCTATGAGGTCATGCTTCAAAAGTTAAGAGGGGGTAAGATAACGAAGGAAATAGAGAAGAACCGCGTGGCAGTAATGATCCCCTACCTTCACAAGGTGTCGCATGCCACTGTAAAAAAGATAGCTGGAAGGTACGACGTCCGGGTCGTCTTTTCTATCTCTATCAAGCTGTCGAAGATATCCGCATTGAATAACCGACCTAGACAGGCGGCATGCACTACGAGACATGCAGAACGATACACATACTGCCGTACCGGGGTGGCGTATCTATTACCCCTGACATGTGGTAGAGTGTATACAGGCCAGACGGGACGGTGCTGTAATGTTAGGGCCAGGGAGCACTTCCTCAATGTACAAAACCGATCCAGGGGAAATCTTTCAGGTCACTGCGACCAGCCTCGCCACAAATTCGAGCCGTTATTAGCGAGCACGAGGGTTTTGGGGACGGCAAAAACAAAACTGAAAGGGAGGTGATTGAGGCATATTTCATTGCTAAGGCGGGTAACTCGTGTACGTGTCAGCACTCCATCGATTTCATTGCATGAAAAGAAAATGCGTTGCATGGATCAAACCTAAACCATTTTTTTTCAAATGTTTTCGAGTTTTTCAAGTTTATTTGATTGCGCACGTTGTAAATTTCTGCTTGTTTACTCTCTGTTTTACCGAATCTTGGCCTGTTTTGCTTTAGTATTTTTTTATCCCCCTTTTTTCGCCATGGTTATCGTTGGCATCACCAATGATTGTATAATGGTTGTATCTTTTTTAGGTTGTGACTCTACTTTTGCTTCCTTGTTTTTACTGCTTTCACCTCGGTTATTAGTCGTTTTTTTTTGTTTTAATATTTTTGACACCGCCACGTTGTTGTTAGTCATGCGTTTCAACTTGATCACCCTTCATGCGTCGTGCAGTGATGCCTTCTTCTCTTCCTCTCGTGATTTGCTATCTGGCCGAGCGTGCTACAATGATCGGGGCGGAGGGTGTCTTCCGCAGTTTTGGGTGTCAAAAAAAAAAAAAGAAAAAAATTTAATTAGCCCCTTTACTGACATGACATGGATTCGTTGTACCTTTTCCTGCCCTCCTTCCTATGGTCACATGGCCTGCCTTCTTGGCTTAAAATGTGCTTGTTTTCTCCTGAGAATAAGCTGTTGGTAGTCAACCCCGTCCTGTCGTTTTGTGCCTTTGATCCAGTTTTTTTTTTGCACTGGTCTTTTTATGTGCTTTAAAGTCAGGCCTCGTCATTGTGCTACATCAAAAACAGTCAGTAAGGAGTAAAAGAGAAAACTAGTAGTAAAAGTGAAG
Organism: Amblyomma maculatum; assembly: GCF_055883805.1. Classification (NCBI taxonomy): domain Eukaryota; kingdom Metazoa; phylum Arthropoda; class Arachnida; order Ixodida; family Ixodidae; genus Amblyomma; species Amblyomma maculatum. The sequence goes on along the minus strand of NC_139344.1, from coordinate 158,235,279 downwards.
AAAAAAGGAGAAGCAGTAAAAAAAGATAATACCCATCAAGAGAGAAAAGAAGTAGACTAAAAAAAAAAAAAGGAAAATAAAGGGGAAAAGGATCAAAAATAAAAAAGAGCAGAAGAAGAGAAAATGACTGAGAAAGCGGCAAAAGAGCGCGAGCAGTTGCAGGAAAGTCGCCTGAGAGTCGCCTCACCGCACTTAAGAGAGATAAGTGCCTCCAACAAAATTTTTATTTTAGTTTCCTATCTAATGTGAAGCACTTACCTTCCAGTCTAATATTTCGTTTACACTCTGATTCTCGAAAAGTGTCCGGATCCCACTGCAATCGCCACTGATGCATCTGGGACTGCACAGAAGGCAGCGGTTGAAAATTTTCCAGTCTCTCTCCTCGAGCTTTAAGGTGCTGTCCCGGATTACACATTGACCTTTTTAGCAGAGTCTGTTACTCTTAAACTTGCTTTAAAAAAAAAAATAACCCACAGTATGGAACAAGTCAATTTTCTGTCAGATTGTGTCTGTTTTATTCTCATTGGAGTCAGCATGAGATTCTCATTTGAGCCACTCGCTTAAGAATTTCATCCCTGGATGGGTGAAAGAGATACGCTTCATCTGGGCCCAGATCAGTGCAGTATTTTAGAGAATGAAACCGCAGACTTGTTGGAAAAATTAGCTCTACATGCACCTGTTCTATGTCACTTCCTTAATCTCATCATTTTCATAATGTCTTGTTTACAGCGCTATCAATATATAGCCACCAGTTGCAACGATCCCTTGCTATCTACCGTTGACTATCAACATCTCATGTACTCATTAGTGGTTTGTTCATGTAAAACAGGGCAATCTAAGGTAGCGCTGAGTCTTATGCGATGCAGGATATCCCGCCCGAGTTTTCCTTACGTAGATGCACGTTCAGTCCCACAAACCTTTGTGAGGGTTGCGGTGGTCGAAATTTCCCGAGCTCTCCACTGCGGCGTCTCTCTTGGCTTCGGTCGCTTTGGGACGTGAATAGAGTATGTACACCTAAAGATATATTCTCGTTAATGTTGTGTAAGCACATTACAGCACATATCACCATGTGATACCCATCTACGACCTCTGAATAATTTATAATCGAATTTCTTTTCTCACTTGTTTCGGTTTCAACAGCCGAGCGAAGGCTGTGACGTCAAAGCCAAGTTTACGTCACGTGAAGGATGATTAAAAACAGCAATGTAATCATTCCTCGGTCATTTTCATTTACAACGCTAAAGCAAGCATACCTAAAAAAGAGGAATTGCAATAAGTGAAGAGTCGGCGACTATATCGCTTTTTTCACGCACCGCCTGCCCTAGAATTGAATTGACTGTTATGTCACAGCGATATCTAGCAGGGCTGCTACAGCAGAAACCGAAACTGGTGAGAAGGAAATTCAATTGTCAATTATTTAGTGGATGCAGGCAAAAACCACGTGCTCACCCACACATAGGAATGTTTTATGCATCAATAACGAGAAGAAAATACACCAAAATCTGGTGTGTATACTCATATAAAGACCATGAACTTTACAAACTTTACCAACTTAAGGAACTTATTACTGTATTTTATGCTTCTACTCAATGCTATGATCTGGAATGTGTTTTTATTTATAGTCCGCTACTTATTTCTTGAATTATTCCATTATATGAACTATATTTAGCTGTCTTCACTGGGCACTGGCCAAGTCCTCCACGTGGGTAACTGCCAGATTACAAGGAAGAAGAAACATAAAAAATCTAAAAAAGAAGATGGTTTGGTTTGGTTTGTGGGATTTATCAAATTAGAGGAGAACAACGTCCCAAAGCAACTCAGGCTATGAGAGTGAGTGAGTGAGTGAAAAAACTTTATTGAGGTCTTTTGGTTAGTCTCGGAGAGTCTTCCTGCAGCCGCTTCTTCGCCACCGTTGGAGACTCCTTAGCACGGGTGGTTCCCTCATTCCAGGGCTCCACTGGTCCTGGCTACCTTGCATGCGTGCTGCACCAATGCCCTTTGGGCGGTGAGCTCGCAGCTGGTTAGTAGGCCCTCCCATTGCTCCGCACTCGGGTTAGTTTGTTTGTGGAAAGTGTAGTTGTGTTTACATTCCCATGTGACGTGGTATAGGCTATGAGAGACGCCGTAGTGGAGGAGTCCAAAAATTTCGACCACCTGCTGTTCTTTAACGTGCATTGACATCGCACAGCACACGGGCGCCTTGCTTTTCGCCTCCATAGAAAAGCGGCCGCCGAGGCCGGGATTCCATCCCGCGTCCTTGGGAACAGTAGTCGAGCGCCTTAACCACTGCGCCACCCCAGCGGGGTTAAAGAAGAAGAAAGCTACCCATGGTTCAGCAACGAAACATGGGATACCGTCCAAACACACTGTTACCCATCCCATCTTGAGGCACCGGCAAGTCGGCTTCCTCTTGTGCGCCATTTGGAGAGCGTGGACTCGCTGGCTACGAGGTTTACCGACCACCGTCTCGAAGGGACTTCACAATGCGCCACGCTAAGCAGTTGAACACCAATGCCTACCACGAACAGGTGACGCTAGGAGCCCAAACGTCTGGCACCTACTCTATAAATCCAGCCTACAGTGCATTCGCAACTCAGCAACGCAACCAGGTGGGGTACGACGCCTGGCCATGAAGTATGCCTTGGGGACTTTGACATCTGTGGTTCCTACACGTGTGGACCCTAGATATGTGATTCCTGCCTCTGTTGCGTCTGCTTCTGCTTCCAGGGAACTCCGTATCTCATTGCCGTCAGCGACGTCCATGTCAATTCCCAAGACGCTGTCTACCTCTGCTGCTCCACTAGCTCATGTGCCTCCTAATGTTCCTGCTAGGGAGCTTGCTATTTCACTGCAGTCTTCCTCGTGTTTGTCCAGGGCGTAGACTAGATCTTTTTCGCAACAGATTCACATATCAGTCACCTCACCTACCCTTGCGGCAACTACTTCATTTGCCAAGGAAATCGGTATCTCACTGCAATCACTCACATAAGCTGTAAACTCGGTGGGCATCTCCCCCTCTCAGCCGACCCATATGTCAGCTACAGTACCCGTGAAGCAGTCAACGCTGATGCCTTCACCTTCAGAGCCTGTGCAAAAGTTTCCAGCACCTACGGGCATGTTGCAGTGAAGCAGGTGGAGATTCAGTTCAGTTCAGTCGTTCAGTCGTGTCCGACTCTTCGTGACCCTGTGGACCAAGTCACACCACGCTTTCCGGTCTCTCACTGTCTTCCTAACATCACATAACTTCATCTGCAGTGCCTCGAGGATGCCATCTAACCATCGCGTTCGCTGCCTACCCCTTCTCCGGTGACCCTCAACCTTTCCCAACATCAAAGCTTTCTCCAGCGACTCCTCTCTTCTCATCAGATGACCAAAGTAGCTGAGCTTTAACTTTAGAATTTGACCCTCCAATGAGCAGTCAGGGTTTATGGTCGACAATATCGACTGATTTGATCTTCTGGCAGTCCAAGGAACTCTCAAGAGTCTTCGCCAGCACTACAATTCAAACGCGTCAATTCTTCGGCGGTCAGCCTTTTTCACAGTCCAACTCTCGCATCCATACATCACAACTGGAAAGACCATAGCATGAGTTATACGGATCTTGGTTGGCAGACTAATGTCTCTGCTCTTTACTAGGCGGTCAAGGCTAACCATTGTTCTCTTTCCCAAAAGCAGGCGTCTCCTAATTTCATGGCTGCAGTCTCCTTCCGAGGTAATCTTGGAGCCCAAGAACAGAAAATCTGTCACAGCTTCCACTTCTTGTCCTTTGATGCTCCAGGACTTGATAGGGCAAGACGCCATGATCTTTGTCTTTTTAATGTTCAGTTTAAGCCCAAACTTCTCACTCTCTTCTTGTACGCGCATCAGAAGTCTCTTGAGTTCCACTTCACTTTCTGCCATTAAAGTGGTATCATCCGCATATCTAAGGTTGTTGAAACGTTTTCCAGCAATCTTCACTCCACCTGAAGACTCGTCCAGACCGGCCTTCCTCATGATGCACTCTGCGTATAGGTTAAATAGGCAGGGCGACAATATGCAGCCTTGCCTCACTCCTTTCTCAATCGGAAACCAATCAGTAAGACCATGTCCAGTTCTGACTGTGGCCTCTTGCCCTTCATACAGGTTCCTGAGGAGACAGATGAGGTGAATTGGAACTCCCATCTCTTGGAGAGCTTGCCACAATCTGCTGTGATCTACGCAGTCAAACGCTTTCGCATAATCAATAAAGCAGAGGTAGATGGGTTTCTGGAACTCTCTTGCTTTTTCCATGATCCAGCGAAGGTTGGCAATTTGGTCTCTAGTTCCTCTGCTCTTGCGAAACTCAGCTTGCACGTCCGGAAGCTCCCGATCCACATACTGCTGCAGCCTACCTTGAAGGGTTTTGAACATCACCTTGCTAGCATGCGAAATAAGCGCGATCGTGCGGTAGTTGGAACAATCTTTGGCACTTCCTTTCTTTGGAATGGGGATGTAAACTGGCCTCCTCCAGTCCTGTGGCCACTGCAGGGTTGTCCAAATTTGCTGACATAACGTATACATAACGTTAACAGCGTCGTCATGGTTGAGGATTTGAAGCAACTCATCTGGAATGCCATCAATTCCGCTAGCTTTGGTCTTAGCAAGGCTGGCTAAGGCCCATTCAACTTCACTCTTCAGGATGCCTGGCTCGAGATCAGTAATCACAACCGTCTTATCTTGGGTTTGCACATCCGGGTCCTTCTTGTACAGTTCTTCTGTGTATTCCTGCCGCCTCTTCTTTATCTCTGAGGCTTCAGTGAGGTCCCTGCCTTGTTTGTCCCTTATCACGCCCAGCTTAGCACAGAAGCTTCCTTTGATATCTTTGATTGTCTTATACAGAGCTCTTGTGTTCCTTAATTGGCTGTTGTCCTCAACTACTTGGCACTGTATGTTCAGGAAGGCATTCTTATCTCTCCTTGCTATTTTCTGAAAATCCGCATTGAGAACCTTGTATCTTTCTCTTTCCCCCATAACTTTTGCCATCCTCCTTTCCTCAGCTATCTGCAAAGCCTCTTCAGATAACCAGTTTGCTTTCTTGCATTTCTTTTGCTTTGGAACTACCTTAGCAGCAACTTCTTGTATTATATCACGAACATGAGTGCACATCTCTTCGGGCTCTCTGTCTTCTAGACGTAATTCTTGAAATCGATTCCTCACTTCCACAGCATATTCTAATGGAATTTGATCCAGATCATACCTGAAAGGCCTCCTAGTTTCCTGCGTTTTCCTCAATCGAAGCTTAATTTTGGCAACAAGAAGCTGATGATCGGTGCCACAATCGGCCCCAGGCCATGTTTTTACTGCTTGTATAGCGCTTCTCCATCTCTGCCGGCAAAGAATATAATCGATATGATTCCTGTACAGACCGTCCGGTGAAGTCCATGTGTACAGGCGCCTCTTGTGCTGTTGAAAATGAGTATTCGCTATGGTCAGGTTGTTTTCTTGACAAAACTCTACTAGCCTCTGCCCAGCTTCATTTGGCTCGCCAAGACCGAACTTGCCTATAATTCCGGATATTTCTTCACTCCCGACCTTAGCATTCCAGTCTCCTATGAGAAAAACGACGTCTGATGATGGGGTGCGGTCTAAAAGGCATTGTAGGTTCGCATAAAATCTCTCAACGTCAGCTTCTTCAGCAGTAGTGGTCGGTGCATAGACTTGGATAACTGTTATGTTAAAGGGTGACCTTGGATCCGAAGTGAAATCATTCGGTCGTTTTTGGGGTTGTACCCTAGCACTGCTTTGCCCATTCTTCTGTTTACTATGAGAGCGACCCCATTCCTTCTCTTGGATTCGTGCCCACAATAAAAGACATAATGGTCGCCGGAGTTAAATTCTCCCATTCCGGTCCACTTGAGCTCGCTGATATCCAAGATATCAATGTTCAATCTGTCCATTTCTCGCTTGACGACATCCAGTTTACCTTGCGTCATAGATCTTGCATTCCATGTTGCTATGTGATATATCTCCTTGCAACATCGGACTTTCCGGTCGCTTCCCGACACATCCACAACTGAGCGTCCTTTTGGCTTTAGCCCAGCCGCTTCATTCGTCCTGGAGCTACTAGGAATCGCCCTTTGTTCATCCCCAGTAACATGTGGGACGCCTTCCAACCTGGGGGGCTCATCTTCCGGCGCCATATCATTGTGACTGTGTATCACTGTGTATTGTGACTGGCCATAGAGTTTTCTTGGCAGGAAATACTGGAGTGGGTTGCCATTACCTTCTCCAGTGAATCAAATTTTGTCAGAACTCTCTGCCGTGACCTGTCTATCTTGGGTGGCCCTACACAGCAGAGCTCACGACTTTATCGAGTTTCGCAAGCCCCTCCGCCACAACAAGGCAGTGATCCAATGAAGGGGAAAAATGTGGAACGCTTCACGATTTTGCGTGTCATCCTTAGATTAGAGTTGTGCATTCGTACTCGATATACGCTACCGTATAATGTGTGACTGATGCTATAGCATAGAAATTAGCCTTAAATTGGAAATAAATATTTATCATAACTAATGAATTCCAGTGCAGTGATATTCGCAATACGATATCAAACGTTATATTTATTTATTTATTCAAATACCTTAAAGGCCCGGGCGGGCATTACATATGGGGGGGGGGGGGGGCGGAAAGTGGGACAACAGTACAAACAATGCATCCAAAATTGCGATAAGTATACAGTGGTTAACAATATAGCCAGGCGGAAAATGTTGAAAAGCTAGTGCTTCAAACACTCAAAATAAAGATACAGATGGCACCTAACATTCACGTTTTTCGAAGAGGAGCGCTTTAATACGAACATAAAAAAGAAATGCAAAGATGAAGGTTACAGCTTGAAGTGATTTTTTAGTCCGGTTACAAACGTTTCATAATCACTGGAAGATGCAATGGTGGCAGGCAGCAGATTCCATTGACGGATGGCGAGGAGGAGAGGCGAGTGAAAGAACAGATTGGTTCGAGCAAAGATGGGTTGCACTTTCAGTTGGTGATCAATGCGTGGGAATACATGATGAGCCGGCGTGATATGATACAACGCAAAGGAAGAATTACTATAATATAATTTGTAGAAAAAGGACAGTAAGGAAAACATTCTCCGTCTTTCAAGAAGAGGTAAGTTGAGGGCTGTTTTTATTTCAGTTATACTTGCTGATCGCGAATAGTTTTTAGATATGAAACGGGCGGCTTTATTTTGCAGAGACTCCAATTTTGTTACTAGGTATGCTTGATGAGGGTTCCAAATTACAGAGGCGTACTCCAATTTAGAACGCACTAATGTGGTGTATGCTAATAGCTTTGTGTCTGGATTAGCTAATCGCAAGTTGCGTCTGAGGAAGCCGAGTGTTTTGGAAGCCTTATTGATGACCGTATCTAAGTGACAGTTCCATGAAAGGTCTGATGCTAAATGTACACCTAAATGCTTTATGGTGGGTACCGATTCAATACGCACGTTGTTCAAAGTGTAATGGAATGGTTCGGTGTTAGATGTTGTGGTAAATCTGACAAGTTTTGTTTTTGAGGTGTTAATTTCCATTTGCCATTGTGTGCACCAATTGTTGATCTTATCAATGTCTGATTGTAAAGGAGTACAGTCTGAAAGATCAGTTATCTGTCTGTATACCACACAATCATCAGCAAATAATCTGACCGTGGAATTTAGGTTATTACTGATATCATTTATATAAACTAAGAACAAGATAGGTCCGAGTACAGACCCTTGCGGCACTCCAGATTTAACGGGAGAGTGGGAGGAAGAATGGCTGTTAACAAATAATGATTGATAGCGATTAGCCAAAAAACTCCTTATCCAACAAATAACCTTATAATTTATGTTTAAATTTTCAAGCTTCTTTATTAGACGTATGTGTGGGACTTTGTCGAATGCTTTGGCGAAATCTATAAATACGGCGTCTATTTTAGAGTGGACATGAACAGCATGATGAAGGTCAGTAACTAATTCAAACAGTTCTGTTTCGCAAGACCTACCATGTAGGAAGCCGTGCTGATTGGGAAAAAAGAAGTTATGCTTCACCAGATGACCCTTTATGGCGGAGGAGATTATGTGTTCTAGCAATTTGCAGCTTATATTGGTTAAAGAAATTGGTCTGTAATTTGATGGCAGAGAGGCATCACCAGATTTGAAAATGGGTATGACACGCGCCATTTTCCAGTCGTATGGTACACAACCCGCGTATCAATGGATTGCTGAAAAATAGCAGCTAAGATGGAGCATATTGCAGGCTTCGCTATTTTTAGTAATTTAGGACATATGTTATCGAGGCCGGGTGCAGAGTTAGCAGGGAGGCGGTCTATGGCAGAGGATACACCTTCTGCCGTGACAGTTATGTCGGCCATGCTTTCGTGTAGCTCTGGAAATTGCAGGTCAGTAGGTAAAGGGCTCTCATCAGTGAAAACTGAGCAGAAAAATTGGTTGAATTCCTCTGCTACTTCAGGGGAGGTAAGGAGCTTTCCTTCTTTAGTTATTGACACTGAGGTGTTTGTACCATAGTTTGGATTAACAACGCGCCAAAATTTCGGAGGATTGTTCTTTAACAGACGTGAAATGTCATTGTTATAGAACTTGTTCTTTGCGATTTCGATTTCAGTTTTGCACTGTTGGGCATGTGTACGATACTGATCCCAATCGTTCTCAGATGCTGACTTTTTAGCTTTCGCGTACAACATTTTCTTTTTGTTTATACATCTTTTGACGCTCCTTGTGAACCATGTGCTCTCTCTAGATGTGGTGATGGTGACCTTAGGTACGTACTTATCTTTTAGCAAAGTTAGTTTATCCCGAATAAGAGACCAGTTTTCATTTGCGTCCCGCGAACTGAAGGAGCGAAAAATATCTGCAGAGAACAATGATAGCTCATTAAGTATCATATCAGTATCTGCTCTGGTATAATCAAATATAATTTTATTTGCTTTTTCTGGTTTGTTTCTGGCTACTGTGAAATCGCACTGCAAAACTTTGTGGTCACTGAGACCATCCAGCAAGTTTACAGACGTTTGGTCAGGCTGCGTTGTCAGCACTAGATCTAAGATTGAATCACCACGCGTAGGTGTGGAAACCATTTGATGTAGGTTGAAAAGTGCTAGCACATCCATAAAATTCTGACATTCACACTTTCTTGCGCCGTGGAGGGGCCGGCATTCCCGCCACTCAATATACGGATAATTGAAGTCACCTGCCAGGAATATTGGTGAACGTGGAAATTTGTTCTGTAGGTAAGTTAGGGATTCATTCAGTTTTTCAGCGAATTCCTCGTGTGAATCAGGTGGGCGATAGCAGACCCCAACGGCGCAAGTTACCGATGATGATAGACGTAATGCAACCCACAAAATTTCCAGTCACGATCCTGTATCAACAACATGTGCTTGCAGGCTTTTCCTTACGGCAATTAGTACCCCACCACCGCGCGAAGTAACGCGGTCTTTTCTAAATAATGAAAACTGACTGGACAAGGATAATTCAGTATCAGCAATATCGGGCGATAACCAGGTCTCTGTACCCAACACAAGGTCGGCTGAGCATGCGTCGACATATGCACACAAATTATCTTGCTTTGGAAACAGGCTGCGAATGTTTGACACTAAAATTGACGATACGAAGCTTATGGGTTTATTCTGTAGTCAGTGTTCCTGAGCGGCCTCAGAATCAGAAAGGGCAGACATTTAATTTGTTCCGCTATTGTCACAAACATCCACTTCTTTGGAATCGCGCATTGGGAGAGCAATGACTTTTCTAGTGGCACTGTTAAATGAGTACAGAGTATTGTCAAGAAGAAGCTTATCAAATAATAGCTTATACTTTTCACCAGGAGTTCGTATACTTCGAGCGAAGTCTCTAAGCTGTTTCCTAATAAACTGCATCCTAGGTGAAAAGCCCTCCTCTATCCAGACGGAAGCAGAGTCAAGATGTTTAAGTTTGGAAGAATTTTTGAGAATGTTGGTCTTGTCTTTGAAATTTAAGAACTTCACAGTTATTGGGCGGATGCTGCCCTGCTTCCGCTGTCCTATTTTGTGTGCACGTTCGATTTCGCCAACTGAGATTCCCAAGTTCCTGGTCACAAACTTAGACACAACTTCCTCGGTATCTTTCCATGTTTCTGTTGCTTCCTCTGTAATGCCTTTGAAGATCAAGTTATTTCTACGCATTCTGTTGTTAAGGTCGTCAACAACTATGCTCGACTGACGCATTTATGCTGTTTCTATGCCTTGGAGCCTGTCTTGGAATTCCTTCAGCATCGAGCCCAAGTTGCCGACTTCCTTAGACACGTCACCAACAACATCCGAGTTCTCTTCTAATTTGGATAGGCGCCGTTTCATTTCTGTCACGCTGAGCTGGACGTCTTTAATTTTTCCAAGGATTTCTTTTTGAAACTTCTCACTGGACAATGCTATTTCTTTGATAGCAGCGAGAACTTGATCACATTTGTCAGGGTCAGGATTTGTTTCAATGTCACCAGCACAAATCAACAGGAGCCATATACACGACACGGCTAAGGTCAGCCGACCGCGTACGCAGAAGTTAGCAGTAGCTGACCCCGGGCGAAACAATACTGGCGCAAATGACAAAGTTTCTTACCGAATGGTACAAAACAACCTATTCGAACACGGTATGTGCTAAGGTCAACACCCATCACCACAAAATTGACAGCTCAAAAACACACAAAATATACAGGTGGGATTTGCAGCCAAAGTGTTCGTAGTACTCTACAGAGCCTATGTATTTGTAACACACCTACAGGTGAAGAACAGCAGTGATTAGGTGCAAGAATTCGGCCGCAAATCCCACGCGGCGGCTGGTCGTCTGTCTTTTTATAACAAATCCGGGTGGCGCGCTGTCAAGGGCAGTGATGGCGCTTGCGCTGTAAACTGTCGGTGAACCGATGCCCTTGCGGCGATCCTAGTGAACGCGTGGCAGCTGGTAGCTGCCGCCAACGGTCAGTAGTGAGCAGATCCGTGTCGATTATGCGTCCGCAGCAGTCATTCTGTCCACTACAGGTGAAGAACAGCAGTGATTAGGTGCAAGAATTCGGCCGCAAATATGACTTGATTCTGTAGTGTAATGTTCAATATTTATTCAGAACTACATAATGAACGGTAACAATAATTACCTGCATTATTTCTGTGCCATTGTAATAGACAAAAGCTATCCACCGGTATATGACTGAGTGCTGTACCATATTGGTGAATTTTTATCGCAATTATCTTATTAAACGTAATCATCTCATACAGTCTGTTGTGTGCAATTAAACTGTACATAAGCTATCCAAGGATATATATCAATTCAATCACAGTTGACTATTTACTGTAATTAACTTGACCCACAATTAGTCTTGCAATTTTCCTCGAGATAAGCTATACCAAAGAAGTAACACTCTACATAGGTTTTTACAGCCACTGCGGGCATTCTGTACACACATTTCACGCACGGTACACACGAGCTATGTAATGGTAATGATATGCGTTAAAAACGACCGGAAGTCAACGCTCGTCTTCGTTGACTGAGAAAGAGGGAAGAAAGCGTGTCGAACGCTTTCGCCTGGTTCAAAAGCTTTCGGTGGGAATTGTTGCTACACCTAAAAGCAATTCGTCACGAGTACTGAGTCCTTGAAGTTCTGGGGACCATTCTTCGGTCCATTCTCACTAGCGAGAAGTCGGGCATTCCACTGCGTCGAATGGAGGGTGAATACCGGATGATGACTGGCTCACGCATCCCATATCGCAAACTGGGACTCGGCACGTTGGAAGCATACCTGGAGCAGAAATGCGCTGGGGAAATTGTGGTTATTGCAGTTGTCAGCGAGTCTGCTGCTCATGTGGCACAAATGATGCGGGGTCAAATGTCGACGAAGCCGATGCCTTGGAGAAGCGTTATCATTATTGACCGAAATTACAGGTTCCTAGGTGTTCGTAAGTGTTATTTACGTTTAGTTACATAGGTTTAAGTATATTTCGACACAAATCTGGCGTTTCTCCTGTTATTATGCGATATTTTCACACTGATTTGACGACTTTCGGCTGATGTGACGTCATAGCCCTTGATTTTCGTTTTTTTTTTCGCCGAAATTATATCTTTTTCGGTGACTTAAACATTATTGAATATTAATCACATGCTCCTAATCAAATTCGACACAAGTCCAGCGGTTCTAGCCTCGTTTTGAAATTTTTGTAGGCTCTTCTCAGATCCGCGCAGTTTTCACGTCTCGGAGATGCGTGCTAGCCACCTTCCCAACCCAACCCAAATCATTAAACAAATGTTTATTGCAGCACCATCTAGCAAGTTAGCAATATTACAAGTCAAGTACACGAGGAGTTCAGGGCGCTCTTATGGAATTAAGAAGGGGAATGAGTTGCTTGGAAGAAATGCTAGCAGGAAAGTTAGTTTATTTCAACTGTAAATATCAGTGTTTTAGATATGGTGTGAATAGGTTTTATAATGAGTCCTTGTCAGTGTTTAGAAACGTTTGATCAGACCATTAGTGTAAAAAAAGGCCTAATTTTTAACCTTGGCAGAAGTTTTTTTTTTTTTTTCGGCAAATTTTCAGGCGCTATTTTTGTTAAACAGATTACAGTGAAACAGTACGGATTGTTTTGTCAACGACCCGGACCAAAAAAAAAAAAAGGATATTCCCCAGGTATCGCCACCCGCATCCCCTCCGAGAAAAGGGCTTCTTTAGAGTCGCCGGTGCTGCAACCAACGCGGATTTTGAATTCTAATCGAATCAGGCAAGCACGTCATCCAAACTAAAATTGAAAGCTATATGCTGTTGTATATTATCTGTGTGCCAAATTTCAGTGCGAATAAGTGAGCTGTTTAATCAATACAAGCATTTTACGGCTCGCATATAGCGTTGCAACACTCATTACACTTAGGACTGCCTACCTGTGAGAATGCTAAAGCATTACTATTTGTAGCAGCAAGCATCGACAAATGTATTTTTAATGTCATTTTTATACCGGCATTCTTCGTCGTCTTGTCGCTTTTTCCGC